>NC_135530.1:4487500-4815000 GCF_051989575.1 Stigmatopora nigra
GTGAATCCTCATCTGATAGGTGACACCACTTTACCCCGTAGTGACCCCAATCTTTCAGCTCCAGACAAAGGTAAAAAGCACCAATTGGTTGACGGAAAGCAGGCTACTTATTGTATTTGTCATTTCCTCGTAACGATCCTCCAGTGCATTCAATTAACTCGCGTATCGAGCACATCGTAGCTATCGTGTTTTGAGTTTGAAGCCCGATATCTCATTAAGGTGGGCATTTGCGTGACTCCTACAATGTCCGACTTGGCGGAGTGGTGTGGAATTAATTCATAAATATAAATGTGCATCTAAAAGCAAATCCCAAGGTTTTTAATGTTTCTCGATTTAGCTTGTTAGGTGCGTGGATCTTGTTTTTTCTGGGTTTTACGGGCGCTCTAGTGAAGAAAACACGAGCAGGATTGGATTAGCTTGTGAAATAATTAGCCATAGCAAAGGAAGTGCCATATTTTACTTGCGAAGGGGAAAGCGCCACCGCAAAATATTGGAACTTCGCACATTTTTTGTTACATACGCTGTAATTACGGCGAAAGAACGCAAGTGCGACAATTGACGGAAAACCTGTGATCACATCGATTGCGTGAAGTGACAGTTTCTAATTGTCGGTGACAAATGTATTATTAGTACGTGTTCACAGGAACATCTCGAAATGACGACAAGAAATGTATTATAGCCCAAAACAATTATACAATTATAACCCTAAAAAAGAGGGAATGTATATTGATGTTTAATATACCCGGGTACATTAAATGATTTGTGCTTTTTTTGAGCCTCCTGTTTGTGCGCTATTTAATATACCCCTGACGTTTAATATAGCCCTGCCGTTTTATATACCCCTGCCGTTTAATATACCCGGGTATGTTAAATGATTTCTGCTTTTTTTAGCCTCCCTTTTGTGCGCCATTTAATATACCCCTGCCGTTTAATATACCCATGCCATTTAATATACCCCTGCCCTTTAATATACCCGGGTATATTAAACGACAACTCAGCTTTTTTTGGCAAGTTTCGGGATATATTAAACAGCAGAATACAGTACTCTAAATTTCCTATCGTTCATTTTTTTATATACATATATGATTATTGTAGTTCCATTTATTATATATTATCTTCGTTGAGTAAAGCTTTGTCACATTTTTGCATGTTTTTTTTTATCATTTAGCAGTTTAAGAACATTGTTATAGTTCATAAGAGTTGCAGTATTCTTTCTGTTTTTGGTATTTTGATTTGTTTCCATGTTTCCACTGCAACCCTCATCCTCAATACGCATGATTTCCACATTGTTTTTGTGCATGTGTTTGCCATTTTGTTGTTGTGATGGTGATTGTCATGTGTCCTTGTGCCGTCGAAAGTGCGGGCCACGCCCAGTAGCTGGAGCCTGGACAGCGTCAAAGAGGGCAAGCCGTCCTTCTCTGACCCTGTCGGCAAACTGCTTTGTCCTCCCATCCCTCCCAGGCCACTCTATACAGGTATTCTACTCCAGAAAATGTAGTGTATTATAGCAAAAAAAAAACACATTGTATTTCAGAATGATTTATCAACTTTAGGATGCAAAGTATTTTTAAAGTCCCAGTCCATTTTAAATATCCTAAAAATAGGAGAAAATGCCTATAAACACTTGTTTGAATTTCAAAGTTATGCACAAATTTTGAAAATGGCAAAAATTCGCCAACATTTTCCCATTTTTTCTAAGTATACTTATAATAATCCTGCTATGAAAAACTCCCAAAAACTCAATGAAACAACACGTAAAAATTCAAAGATTAACATGTAAGTTTCTAAGTTGTTGATTCACCAATTCAAGTCATTCTTACAGATTTATCCCTAAAAAAAACAGACTCTCATTTGTCATTTTGACCATTTCTGTCATTTAGCAAAACATGCAGCCTTTAACTAAACTAAAACAAAACAAAAAAATCAATTTCTTTGATCATTCTCCTTTAAGAAATGCACTTTTGAACCGTTTTTTTGACTTATTTGGCCCAGCAGCGTGGTAAACAGATGCTTGAGAACCCCCCCAACACGTCCCCCCGTCCCGCCCTTATTGCAAACGGCCACAGCAGCTGTTCCGTGTCTAAAAAGCATTTAAGGCCACCCTGAGGACCCGCACGACATCGCCAACCATTTGATTCATTCACGCTTAAAGCCACGGGGCCTTCTCGAAGGCGCGTGTGTGGTTGTTTGCATGAGTCACGCTGCGTCATGCCGCACTGGTGGGCGCACACTATTTGAGTTTGCCCTCATTTCACCGTCTTCTCTCTATCTCTGCTTCTTGCCACGCAGGCTGCTCGGCAAAAAACATGAGGTCGCAGTCGCCCGTGTTTATGTCCAGGTCGCCGCAGAAGGTTGGTGTTTTTTTTTTTCCCCAATCTATTGATGTCCTTTTAAAAAGAATTGCCTATATGAGGTCAGAGCTACAGTTTTGATGGATATGCTTGCCAAATTTGAGCAGGTTGTTCAGATTTTATTGAAAAACAAGTTGGTCCTTGACTCATTCTTCATGAGTTCATATGTCTAACAAATATATATTTTTAACTACAGTGGTACCTCAAGATATGAGCTTAATTCGTTCCGGGACTGAGCTCATATGTCCATTTTCGCGTAACTCAAACGAACATTTTCCATAGAAATGAAGTAAAAACTTTTTTTTTTCTGACCCTCTGAAAAAAAATACCAAAAACAGCCTATTGGATTGAAAAAAATGTTTTATTTGTTCTAATTTGCCATTTATTAACAAAGTAACATATAACTAGTGGTTAAATATTACTAAAATTGTACAGATTTGGAAGGGGTGGAGGGGTGGGGCTTTTTGCACGGCAACGCACTCATAATATAACATAAACAAATCTTAATGAACATGGATTACAATGCAGACACACTCAAAAATAAGTTTAATCGAACCTAACACTAAATTTAATTTAATTAGTTTTGACATTTTGATACTTTTCTTCGGGTTGGCTCTTTTTGCCCCGCCTCAACACTGACTTTCAGTCAATATCAAGGGTTGTTTGAGTTCGTATTCCCTTCAAAATATTCCCAAAATGATGCACACAAATGTCCTCACAATAGGATAACGCACGGCCACTTGCCAACGAAAAGTAATATATACTCCTCTCGTATTAGCGAACAAGCTCCACCATTCGCAATGACTAACGGCGTAAAAAACACTGGAAAAATACAACGCTCTGCCCTAGATTAATCTCGATTGATCTCACGGATTTCAAACAGGAAATTATCCACCGTCCCTAGTGATAATTCATTCTTCTTAATGTTCCTCATTTGTTAAGATAATTAATTTTAAAAAAAAGATAGTAGGGTAGTTGTTAAGCCATCCGATGTTGCAGTGGTTCTGAAGACGGGCAACATGGGTTCGATTCCCACTCGGTGGAGATATGATTGGCTGGGATAGGCTCAAGCACCCCTCTTGCGAGGGATAGTTGTCTTAAAATCTCAGGATGTCTTTGATTTATCTTAATACTCACTGTGAAAATTAAAAAAAACAAATGATATCAAATCCAACTAACATATGATTAGATTTTTCCCTGTATTAATTAAATAACTACTATTTTATAAACATATTTATGGAAGGATTAAAAAATTGTGAATTGCCCTTACTGTATAAACATTTGGATTTTATACAAATGTTTTTATTGGCAGGGAGTCTTCTAAGTCGCTTAATAAATGTGTTCTAAAGCGTTAGGAAGTGCAGACAGAGCTCTTAATGAGGCAAGACCACCCTCCCACCCACCTTTCTTCCCCCGTCACAAGCGACAGGGTGAAGAGTGCCGCTTTTGTCGCAGGTGACAGATTGCAGGGAGGAGGGAAAAAAAGGCGAGAAAAGCGTCTCCGCCTGTGTGAGTGGCAGCTCGTGCTCTGTCAATCAAAAGCTACCCGCGTTTGTTTGCATACCGCTCGCTATCTGCGGGGTGATGGAGTCACACAATGCCTTTGCCTGGCAAGCCGACTATGACACATCACTGTAAATATTTACTGTAGTGTTCAACAAAAAAGGAGCAAATAGGAGGTGTTTATTTTGTTCCGCTTTTTTCAACGATATGCTTTAAATCGGCCGGCAATGAGGCGAATAAATAAGAGGTGAGGATTTGGAGTCGTTGTAGGTGAATGAAGAATAACATACAGTAGTATGTAGTATAAAACTGGAAAATAGTGTATAAATGTCACTTAATTTAATAATTGTTTTTTTGATAATAACAAGACAATAATCAGAAAAGGACCTCATTGAAAAAATATATTTTGAGATTTTATCTAGGTCACAGGTGTCAAAGTGGCGGCCCATGGGCCAAATCTGGCTTGCCGCATCATTTTGTGCGGCCTGAGAAAATAAATTATGAGTCCGAACTTTCTGTTTTAGGATCAAATTAAAATGAAGAGTATAGATGTTCATTAAATTTCCTGATTTCCCCCTTTTAAATCAATAATTGTAATTTTTTAATCATTTTTCTGTATTTAGGTTCAAAAATCATTTTGTAAAATCTAAAAATATATATTTAGTTTTAGATCTATAAAAATATATATGAGGGTTTTGATCCAGTTCTGTTAATCCATTTATAAAAAAAATATCTAAATATTATATCTAAAATTCATTCTATCATCAAATTTACAGTCACACATCAACTAAATATTTACAAATCCCTTAATAAAATAATTGTGTATCAGCTGAAACTTGCTATAGAAGTGCATTACACTACAAAATAAAACAACTGTGCCCTGAACTCCTACTACTACTTAGTGACAATAACATTTCTAGCAATATAAACCAATCTAATGACTTTCTAGCTTGTACAATTTAATAGTTGAATAACTTTGGTGGACAGTAGCAACCACTGTTTACATTGCATTAAGACCCATAGGAAGAAAAATGCTCATAAATCAGCCCCTCCCTGCGGTCAATTCACGTAAAACCCAATTGAATTAAGACAGGACTGTTTTGGTCCGCCTTTGTGATGACTTGGAGTTGGAAAAGGACACCAAGAACTGTCCTGTACGCCTTCAAACTCAATTTGTCTGTCTCCACTAGGCCACCGTGCCCCCATTTACTCCTTCGCCAACCGAGTGCCATTCCACTAGCCTGGTTTCCAACTCACCCGTCCTTTCGGGCAGCTACAGCAGCGGAATTTCCTCCCTCAGCCGCTGCAGCGTCTCGGAGGCATCGGGTACCGAGTTACCCGCCGGGGAACAGCCTGCCACCACACCCGGCAGCGCCCCTGACGAGCCCCTACGGCGAGAGAACAAGACGCCGCCGCCTTATAGCGTCTACGAACGGAATAACCCACGCAGGCCCGTGCCGTTACCCCACAGTTTATCCATCCCACCACAGACAGAACCCCCAGCCCTGCCCCCCAAACCTCACCAGCTGCGCACGGGTAGCGTGAAGCTGGACGGAACCTCGGACCCTCGTGTCCCTAGACCGAGGCCTCTTCCCCGTAAGGTGTCCCAGCTATAGTGGAGAGGGGAAGAAACACACTGGCATTATTTGCACTTTTCTACTGGGCACGCAATTTTTTTCTTTTGGTTTTATTTAGGTTCCTTTAAACCTCCGCTCCAATAAAAGACACGCCGAAAAAACAAAAAAACGGAACCAGCTTTTGATACAGCTTAACATGTTTACACTTAAAAAACAACAACGGCTTTGATAGGTGTCCTGTATATTGGTTCTTTGATAACATTTTTTTCAGTGTAGGATCCCATACCTCCACTCCAATATAAAACACCCAGAAAAAAACAAAAAACGAAAAACCGAACCTACTTTTGATACAGCTTAACATATGTTTACACTTAAAAACAGCTACTGTTTTGATAGGTGTCCTGTATATCGGTTCTATGATGACATTTTTTTCAGTGTAGGATCCAAGTATCTCTGCTCCAATCAATGACAGGCAGTTTTTTTTTCCAAAAACGGAGCCTAGTTTTTATAAAGCTGGACTACGTGTTTACACTTAAACAACTGTTTTGATAGGCGTCATGTATATTAGTATGAGGATTGTTTTTGCCTTAAGTATTGGGAACCGGGGATCTTGCACGTTTTTTCTTGGTTCATTTTGGAACAATTGGATATTTGTACACTGTAATTGTTAAAAACGGTGCTTAGTTTTGACGAAAAGTGTCGTTAAAGATCGACAGTTGTATCCACACGGTACGACTGAGAGGCATTTTTAGAAAAGTAACTTCAACAACTTTTCAAGCTCATTTCATCAGAAACTAATCGTTTCTTTCATGACCCGTTTCCCTCTAAAAACCTCCCATCCCCTAATCAGCTTTGCACTTTTCATTGAAGGAAGTTGGACCAAAACACAAAGGCAAATATTGGCATTTTGCATGCTTTACAGCTCGGATTTGTCCTTGACCAGATTGCATGACATTAAATGGGCGGGGTTAGTATTGTGCCAAAGTTTAATGCACGTCGGAACACTTTTATTTTTTTTCCCCCCATGGAAAATTTGTGCCAAGAAACCAAGGGAATTTTTGTCAACCACAAATGTTCTAATGTTCTGATAACCTTAGGCATAGGTCTGCAATTCTGTCAGTAACACGACAAGTACTGTTATGTATTCTTAATTAGAAAGTGTCATTGGAGCTGTTTAAAATGCGTAAATCATGCATTGCTTCATGTATGATAGAAGATCAAATATTCCTCAAACATGAGTCCAGTTATGCTTTTTTGACAATAAGGGTGGGAAGGGATTAGTTTTAGTATTGTTTGTCTCATTTTGGTCGTTGTTTCCTGAGTTTTAGTATTTTTTTAATTATTTTTTAAACATGAAATATTCCCATTAATCACTTGTGGAAAACTTGTAAATGATGTGATGAGATTAATGTAAGTAAGCCAAATATTAGAAAAAAATGTATTGCAATTTATGTAAATACTGTGTTTTTAACAAAATTTAGTTATAACAATTTACAGCTTTGAATGTAATGTTGAAGCAGCAAAATGATTATTATAAATGTGCAAACTTTTATGGGTTTTGTGAGTGTAGAAAAATAAAAGGTCATGCTTTAATGACGGCTAACACATTTACACGTTCAATAAAATGCCCAATGTATATGTTGCTTGTTATATTAATCAACATTGTAAAGGTGTATATGTATGTATGTATGTATGCATGTATGCATGTGTGTGTATATATATATATATATATATATATATATATATATATATATATATATATATATATATATATATATATATATATATATATATATATATATATATATATATATATATGTATATGTATATGTATATGTGTATGTGTATGTGTATGTGTATGTGTATATGTATATGTATATGTATATGTATATGTATATGTATATGTATATGTATATGTATATATATATATATATATATATATATATATATATATATATATATATATATATATATATATATATATATATATATATATATATATATATATATATATATATATATATATATATATATATATATATATATATATATATATATATATATATATATATATATATATATATATATATATATATATATATATATATATATATATTTATATATATATATATATATATATTTATATATACATACACATACATACACACTTTCATACATACATATACACCTTTTTATTTTATTTTATTTTTTATATTTTGTACTTATGGTGTATGTATATAGTATATAATATAATACGTAGTTTTAGGAAAAGGGAATGTCAATCTTATGTGCAGTAAGGCATGTGAACAGCGCACATGTCATTTTGGTGTAGAAGAAGAAAAAACTGATTGGGGCCACCTGCCCAACTTTTTGGGTTTTTTTTTCCTGCGCTGCACCATCGAAAGCCGTTTCGGTAGGTACCAGAAATGATTACTTCTGTATTATTATTATTATTATTCACATCGCATGTTTTCAGTTTAAATAGCGTTGTTGATACGTGGATTGGCGAACGCAGATTAGTGATTTGAAATCGGCTGCGGCCACCATCATACTATATCATCTTAATGTTAGCCGTGTCACATGTACATTCAACAGCACTTTGCAAAACATGGATCGTGAAGATCGCAGTCTAGCAACATCATCAAACTTTGTCCGATCAATTTTGAAGACCCATTCTGCCTAGTAAGTAATATATATAATACATAATTACATCCGTTTAAGTTTTCTTGTCTCGAGTCTTAGCACAACAGCAAGATGTGGATGGGGGTTCGATTCGATTCCCTACTGCGTTAAAATTCGCCTTCCACATGAAATAAAACATGTAAAACAATCTTATTCTTTTCATAAGTACTATGAGTTTGTTATTCATATCAAAACTAGTTTAGATCGCCTGGTTAGTTTGCCTTATAGCTCAATTGTGTGTGCGTGTGTATGTGATATATATAGATAGATGATAAGTTGATAATTAACAATTGGATGAAACTTTTAATAATAACAGTTGATTTTTATGCTGGTGCATGTCCATTTTAGCCTTTAAACCCTGACATCATCCCTTGACTCATCCACTTCATATCCAGGCCGTAGTCCCCACCTTGCTCCGTAGGGGTCATGCCCAGGCCCTTCTTCCCACTTGTTGATGGATGGATGCTCAAACTTTGTCCACTTGATTCCTTTATAAAAGATGAGAATCTTAAAGAGAACTGGCTGGGAAATCAATATGTTTTTGTTTCATCTCCTTCTTTATCCAAACAGATATGATGCATAACTGCAGATGTTGATTCCCTTCTCCGTTCTTCCATCACTCACGAGGAAGAGCAAGTAGGATTCCTACATTGACGACGTAACCCACAATTTCACGTAAGTAGGCTTTAAATGTTCATACATCTACTATTTCATGTCAGTCAGATTAGGGACAGGTTAAAAACATAGTATACAACACTTTAATATAGCAACCCGAAGCAAACGTACGACACAATTTGTTACATTGCTGTCCTTATTTATTTGAGTATGCTCATTGACTTTGACTGTCGGCGATGTATAGTCAGCTTGACCATGGAACTGTTTGACGGTAAGTGAAGGGTTTTTGCGCTATGCTTAATCTTTGGTCTAAACACAGCATATATTTATCCATGTGTGTCGCTTGCTGAATCCTTTCTCTATTCTTTAAAAAATGAAATTAAGATTGGTTTCCATGGGGATTAATATTCTTTTAGATGAATCTGGAAGACCCAGATTTCTTCTTAGGTCAGGTCTTAGTTGGAGGACATTGTAACCAGAAGTCTCCATTGACTATTTTAGTTTCTAGAAGAGGGTTTTGAACATAACTAGTGTTTGATTCATGATTTAAAATCAATTGCAAGCAGTATCACTTCTTCACATCTGAAATGACTCCGCATTGATATTGGATTTGATAACTTCATTCATCCTGTATTTGGGAAATTTCGTTGTCACTGTAGCAAGAGGGTGAGAATGCAGATATAGGAAATCTATATATCCATCTATATATCAATCTATATCATCTATATATCCAGCTATATATCTATCTATATATACATACACATACATACCTATATATAAACATACCTATATAAACATATATACATATATATACTCATACATACCTATATATAAACATATATATTTACATACATACACAGATGTACGTGTATACATAAGGTAGGTCTTAACACTCAGCCATTTGTTTTGTTAAAGTGAATTAAATGAAATGTTTTTTGTACAATGACTTGATAGATCAAACTAATTCATCGACAGATGAATAACTTGAATAATCAATAGACGTAGGAGTAACTGCACCGTTTATCGTTGAAAAAGTTCTCTTGTATCGGATAAACCACAACTGTCCTATGAGAATTAAGGTTAATTCGGACAGGAACTTTAGACGTAAAGCTTTCATTTGAAGAGAATAATCTTCAAAAAATAAAGCCTATTTACCATGTCGTGATGTGCTCAAAGATGGGGATGCAGATAGAAGGATGTGTGTGTGGCGTACTGCGTCAAGGCTGCGCCCCAATCCATCTGTCTTCATCAGCTAGTCGAGTGAGGAGGGGGGGGTGTCGTTGGCAATGTCCCACAGGAACCCGCTAAGCACCAGCTGCTTGCCGCCTTTTACGCCAATTCCCACCGAGTGGGACATATTTACAGTAAAGCCAAACTGGAGGGTTTTTCAACACAGACTTGAAAAATCCTCACCACAAAAGCCTTAAGCTAACACAGGAGAACAAGCTGTTTGTGGAGTCAGTAAATGATGGTGATGGTTACTCCACTTCAATCCATCCTCGTAGTCATTTCAGCTTTGAATCTGCACCTCTGACTGTGACGTTCATTGCTTATCGAACCGACTCGTCTATTCACACGTGTTTTGGTGACTACATCGGACGACAAGCTGTTCGCTACCATTGCCTGACGCTAATTGCCTCTCGGAAAGTGTCCCTTTCTATCGAATACGACAATGAGCTACGAATGATGATGCCGGGCTGGTAGGGACCCTCAAGCCAAGAGTCCTGAAATCAATTACAGTCTAAATGGCAATGCGATTAGCACTCACTAATGTGCTTCTCCTTTCCCCCCCCCAAAGCCGTCTTTGTTGGTTTCCTTGTGTTGGAAATGCAGGTTGAAATGTCTTGATTTTTAGTGCAGACACTTTTAGTGCAGCTCTTTGTACTTGGTATTCCAAATATGTTTTACAAGATGTTTTTATCGATGTCAGGGACAACAATTGCATTGAAGTGTGAGTTCAAAGCTTCATTTGTGAACTTTATATACAGAGTATTGTTCGATTTTTATTCTTGTTTGCAAAGTAGCTTTTTTAGCAAGAGCTGTATAGGATTTTTGATGTAAATTAAGACAGATTTTGAATCAAATCTCGTTCTGGTTAAAAGAATAACAAGTAAGTCATTCAATTAAGGCTGCTGATTTGATTTATACAGAATAGAAAACAATTTCTGTATATTGCTGTTTAATATAGCCCCCCATTTAATATACCCGGGTATACTAAACAGCAAAATACATCGCCCTTCCTCTTCTATTAGAAATGTTTGATCATTACAAGTGCTTTTACTTAAGTTTTCCATATTTGGACTAATTATTGCAAGTCAATCATCTCTCCGAAATGGCAAGCTTCAGTATTTTGCGTGAGAACTATTTAAATAACTATGTAAGATCTCCTTTCATTCTCAGCATTATTCTGTCTGCATTGTAATTGCAATTATGCGAAATGAGTGTTGGCTGGAGCATTAAAGTACTATTTTCTTTTTATTTGACTGGACCCATGCCATAAATGCCCCGCGTTGACTTCTACGGCGCTCAATGCCGTATGTTGAAATGTTGACGAAACATTGCTCTCTTTTTCTGTTACGTGATTTTTCATCATGTTCTTTTAGATTTATTTTTTTTATCTCCCCCCAGCTACTTCACTGAGACAAGGTTTATGAACGTTCAATGTGTCATACAACTCTGCGCTAAAATAAAGGGTTTTTTTTAGAAGAACAGAGAAGAAAACGAGCCGTATGAGCAAAGGTCAACACTTGTTTTTCAATGGAGACGCTAACCTTTAAAATGTTAATTACTCTACTTGCCATTAACTCGTTGGAAAGAACGCGCTACCTAAATATAGCCATTTTTCTATTCAAAGTTATTTATATTTTATTGGGCTGACATTAAAGGAAGCCTCCCTGAAGTATTCCAGCTTCAGAATGATAAAAGTTTCAGTATTTCAAGTCAAGTACTTCTCACTATTTCATGCTGTATTTGTGAACGCTACTGCGTTCATGATTTTTAAAGTTTAACTTAATAATTGAATTTGTTCTCCCTGTAAATAGCTCTCAAACTCACGAGACAAGAATCATGCGCGTTGCTGTTTCTCGCTAAAATCAAATTACCGTATTTTCACGACTATAAGGCGCACTAAAAAGTCTTCAATTTTTCCCAAAATGGACAGGGCGCCTTAAAATGCAGAGCGCCGTGTGTACGCGGATGTGGGTGGAGTCCGATGCTCAAGGCACACCCCTACCAGATACCTGTATATCACAGGTGTCAAAGTGGTGGCCCGGGGGCCAAATCTGGCCAGCCGCATCATTTTGTGTGGCCCGGGAAAGTAAATCAAGAGTGCCGACTTTCTGTTTTAGGATCAAATTAAAATGAAGAGTATAGATGTATATTACATTTCCTGATTTCCCCCTTTTAAATTAATACTTTTTAAATCATTTTTTTCTGTTTTTAGTTCAAAAATCAGTTTTTAAAATCTAAAAAAAATATAAAAAATAATCTAAAATAAACATTGTTTCAGATCTATAAAAAACGGAATATTCAGGGCTTTTAATCCAGTTCTTTTAATCCATTTATATAAAACAAAAAACTTAATATTATATCTAAAATGGTCCAGCCCACATGAAATCGAGTTGACGTTAACGTGGCCCACGAACCAACACGAGTCCGACACCCCTGCCGTATATAGTGTGGGCATGTGTTTATTGCAAAACAATTTCGGTTAGGTTTCTATGCACCCCCCCAAAAATAAATAATACAAATAGACAAGCTTACTAAAATAGCTAGAATAAATGTACAGAATAAAGAAATCAAATAATTAGATATTGCTTTTTTTCCCCTCTTTCCTTTGAACCTCCTTGACTGCAACAAAAAAAAAAATGTACGACTCAAATTTACCCAGCGTGGCTATTTCCTCTGTTCAAATTTGAAAATATTAAAGTAGGCTGATCTCTAAATTGCTCAATTCAGCACTTTCTCATTTCATTATGAATGGCAGTGTAGGCAAAAACTTGTGAAAACATGTTTGACGTTGTCTGTCAAACTAGTTAGCACTTAACATTTGGAGTTTCACATCAGTGGCACTGAAAGAAAAATGTAGGTCAGCGCTTTTTGCCTGCAAGGCCACACAGTGTGCGTACCCTACTTACAAAATCAAGAGGTCTACTAGCTTTTCCTACCAGATATAATAACTGAAGGTGATGCTTGACAAAACATGTCAAAGTCCGAATAATTTTAATTTTTTTTAACTGGACTTTTCTGTCTTTATTGTACTATTACAAGAGGAAGTAATAGAGTAGAAGTATGATGGTGCCCTAGAGATCATTCCCACTGTAGCGTGCTTTTCTTCACCCCATGCTGCAAACAGCAGACCTTTTGTTGTTGTTTTTTTTCGACTGTGAAATGTGAAAGAGCTATCATTCCGCATCCCATGTGGCTGCAACAAAGGGGAGAGAAGGAGTCGGGAGAATTCCCATCGTCAAATCACAGCTTGTTTAAGGATTGATTAACTTTGTTGCCGGGCATGTCCAACTCATGTCCTGCGGGAGAAAATGATTCCGTCATAAAAAAGCCATGCAGACTCACCGTTGGAGGTTTTGAAGACCAAGGCTTTGGTCCAGTGGTAATTTGAAGGTTGTCTCAGTAAAATAAAGTTTTAGTATTGGTATTACAAGATAGATTTGAATACCAAAGTTACAAGTTTGCTTGTAATACCTTTTGGAGTCTAACACACTCCATCTAGAGTATTTTTTTTTAATAAATGGATTGAAGGAACTGGATTAAAATAGATTTTAATAGATTATATGCTTTTTTTCTTAGTAAGAGAACATTATTCATTTAATAATTGTTTTCATTTCAAAAGGACATTTTTTATTATGTTCTATATTATAGTGGAAAATGGAAAATATTTTTATATATTTTTAGATTTTGCAAGATGATTTTTGACCTAAAAACTGAAAAAAATGATTAAAAAATTGCAATTATTGCTCCAGGAAATCAGGAAATATAATATACATCTATATCTATCCTTTAAATTTGATCCTACAATAGAGAGTTGGCACTCATAATTTACTTTCTGGGGCCACACAAAATGATGCAGGAGGCCAGATTTGGCCCCCGGGCTGCCACTTTGACACCTGCGATCTAGAGATCTCTGTTAGACTTAGATGCTCTACTAGAGAGATTATAACAACATTCTCTTAAGCAATCTCTTCACAATTTTCTTGATGCGGTCCAAAATCTTCAAAACAAACCCTTTTGAGCTTTAGGAAGAATTTGTAACTAATGGCGATTGATTGAGCTCTTATTTAAGGTTACAACAATGAAAAGTAACACTTTTGTTTACTAGTATGAGTACAACCCGAAACAGTTCAAGTATACTTTTCAAACTGGTCGAACATATACATTAAACAAAGTAATTTGACTAAAAAGCTGATTACCGCAGCATATTTTGTAACGGAACTGAAGACCACTCTCAGTTTCCTATTTTGCTCTGCTCTGGTCGATATTACAAGTAAATGATGCACCATGAAAAAGGATCCAACATGAAAATCATTCTCATTATAAACACTCCCTTTTGGCTAATAGAGGCTATTCGCTAAGGGTTGATTCAAATGCAACAATGGGTCTGGGAAGGAAGGTGAAATCTGGGTAACTTCCACTATTTCACATCGGAAGCGTAATAAGAGGCCCGAGAGGTGCAGCCTAATTAAACGAAAACGGTTCTTTTCATTAAAGATGTTCTTCTGGCCGCTGATGTTTTCTAATGCTCAGGTGGACAGGCAGCAAGTGGGCTGATCTCGCATGAGTTCCAATTAAGAGTCGAATGGAAATGTGATAACTTTAGCTAATGTACAGGTTGGAGCAAAGCGTCGGAAACCACGCAGACATCTGCGAGTGCGAAGATCAGTTTAATGCGTGTTCTCTTGACGGGTGGCCAATTAATGGAGTGGCTGCGGGCAGAGATGCTGTCAATGCGGCGGTTTGTTGTGCCGTTATAATTAGTCACCGCACCAATTGGTCCACGTCTCCAAAAGACATGAAATAACATCAACAAAAAAATCGACCCAGCTAAATTGAAAGACCTGCGGCAAAAAAATAAATCAGTGATGCAGAAATAGTTCGGAGTAGTAAAGGTCTTGAAATCATTTATGCATTTAAAAAGGGAATTTAATGCATATTCATCATAAAGGACAGATGCAAATTCTAGATCAGTATCAGTGAGTCGGAAGCCAGGAGCAGTTGGTGGTTGAGGACTGTTACTAAACCTGCCACCAATCCCCATTATAGGTTGCAGACTGTCAACACTTCCTTTGTGAGAATACTCTAAAAGATCTGGGAAGTCACAGGTTTACACGCCAGCTGTTGTGCTTGCAAACAACCCACACAGAGAGAAAAAAACATGAAGCTATTAGCACTTTGAGAAGGTTTTGGAAACCTTACCTAGATTTTCTAGCCTCCAGTCTTCCCATTGTAGTAAACCATGTTTGAGTACAGTTCGAGATACGAGCTTAATTTGTTCCGGGACTGAGCTGATATGTTGATTTTCTTGTAACTTAAACCAACGTTTCCCATTGAAATGAACTAAAAATAAATTAATTTGTGCCAACCCTCTGAAAAAAAACACCAAAAATAGGATATTGGATTGGAAAAAATGTTTTGTTTGTTCTAATTCGGCATTTATTAACAAAGTAACACATAACTAGTGGTTTAATATGACTAAAATGCGTTTAATAGTACTAAAATTATACATATTTCGAAGTTGCGGGGGTCATTTTGCACGGCTATCGTAACATAACTTTAACTAATTTAAATGAAGTTGGATTACAATGCAGACACCCTCAAAACAAGTTGAATCGAACCTAACATACAACTTAATTCTAATATGTTTTGACATTTTGATACCTTTCTTCTCTCGGGTTGCCTCTTTTTGCCCCGCCTCCACACTGACTTTCAGTCAATATCTAGAGCTGTTTGAGTTTCTATTACATTCAAAATATTCCCAAAATGATGCACACACATGTCCTCACAATAAAATAACGCATGACCACTTGCCAACAAGAAGTAGTATATATTCCTCTCATATTAGCGAACTAGCTTGTATCTCAAGATAAATATTTGCCCAAAACTTTACCCATATCTCAAATTGCTCGTATGTCAGGCCACTCTTATGTCGACTCTTTCTGTTTTTTCTCAAGTGCTACCTGAAATGACTGGAGAGCTTTACAGTTGAATTGTATATCATCAGGTGGAGTGACTTTGATTTAAACAGACATTTTGTTCAGATTGTTCACTTCTAGTGTGAACATTTCACCCCCTGTGCATATTCTCCCCTCATTGTGTGCATATATGGGCTTGATGCCAAGAAGTATTGTTTGAAATGTCTTCCTGGGTGAAGCCCTAAGGATATCTGCTAGCAGCAGAGATGCTTAGAAGATCGGTCATGAGAGTGCGGATGAATGTGAAGAGACAGCTGGAGTGGTGTAAACACACACATAGTACATGCGTACATGTGCAGACACTTACCCCTTGTCTCTTGGGGTTTAAGGAACCATGGTAGGTGAACTATTCAACCAAAAAGGCAGCTGAGCATCTCTCCATTTTCTGTATCAAAAGCTTATTTTACATGATATAGTCTTATCTGTATATAGGGTCTTATCACAGTTTCCCTAACGGTGTGAAGAAGCGGCCTCATTTAAATATTGGCGCAAAGCCGCTGGATAACTATCTTTCTTATCCAAACAACGTTGTGCCAGTTGTTCTTTCTTTCTTCTCTCTTTAAATCTTCTATATGATAACTGACTTGATTTTTGAATGCGCTCACGTTTGTCATTTTTGTGGAGGTGTTTAACTTAAGTCATAAGGTTAAGTGCGAGTAAGCTTACATCATGGCGTTCTTTTCAAAATGAAAGGATTTTCTTCATAATTCTTTACAATCATGATCATTTCTACTAAGCGTTGTAAATAGTCCTGTTAAAACCTATTACAACTATTTAGAAGAAAGCTTTGAAAGTATTGTCAGATATTTAAAAAACACAAACGCCTAAACTGGAACAATACAGTTAAAAATATGCAGATGTCACCTTAGTTTACAAAGTACACAAAGCTCCTCCTCCACTACAAGATTTTTTACCAGAAAAAAATCAAAAACACAACACAATAAATCCCAAAAATCCAACACAACAACAAGGGCTGGCTCTACAGGTGACTGTGTAGTTCCCTTCAAAAAGAGTCCATTTAGCAAACTTCCCAAATACCTGGAACTCTATACAAGTTAGCATACATGAACTCCCGTCTCTGAACGCCTTGGCCAATCATCTTAAAGCCTGGCTGTTATACGAATAAAATAGCGATCACGACACTGTCTAAAATGTGTGTGTGTGTGTCATCGTTTATCTTGACCTACTCTAAGGACAAAAGACGGAAATTAGCCCACGGCTAAAATCTTACATATTTACATATACATGTTCATTAACATAAATATAGATCTGTTCATTAATATATGATGTTCCTTATCAAATAAATCAAACGCAAACTGAAACTCATCACACTCCTGTAAGGTCTATTGTGCACTAAATATGCTTTTATTTCCAGCCCAGAGGGGGCACTGTGTAGCTGTGTGTATGTGTGTGTGTGGTGGGGGGGTTATGCGCTCCAGGTCAGTGGGCAAACTGCAAACATTTATCCCCCCCTTACATCACCACCTCTCCTTCTGACAAAGTGCACACGGCTCCTCCGAGGCATACTAATGCTCCTGATGTGCATTAGCCTCGGAAATCTGCCATTCAGCACCGCCGCGACCAGTTGCTAGGGAGGTAAAGACCCCCAAACCTACACTGGTCTCTTTGTAAGGTTTTTGGGGAGATGTAAATTCCACATATTGGAATTCTTTTCTATCAAAGTGCCTTGTCACCTGCTTCACTGCGACTTGCCGCCTTCGATTGCATCCATCTTTGGGCGAACAGTTCGCATTTGTATTGGCGTTCCACAATGGCCGTAAGCAGTAAACAAACATGCATGACATGCAAAATGAGCTATGACAATGCATCTGTCATGCACGCAAGACACAGTGGCATCTAATTTGGAGGCTCGCTATGAATATAAATGACATTTGTTCGGCAGTTACTTGAAGAGTTTAGTCCAGAATAGGGCAATGGGAATGGACATTTTGGGAGTTTCTTTTAATGTCATTTAAATTTTGGTCCTTCGATTAATCATTTAGTGCAAGGTTGTCAGACTTGGGGTGGTTCGCGGGCCATTTTAACGTCAACTCGATTTCATGTGGGCTGGATCATTTTAGATATGATATTTAGATTTTTTTCTTTATAAATGGTTTAAAAGAACTGGATTAAAGGCCCTGAATATTCCGTTTTTTTATAGATCTTAAACAATACTTATTTTAGCCTTTTTTCATATATTTTTAGATTTTACAAAAGGATTTTTGAACTAAAAACAGAAAATGGATACAATTATTGATTTAAAAGGGGATAAATCAGGACATTTAATATACATTTATAGTCTTAATTTGAATTCGATCCTAAAACAGAAAGTCGGCACTCATGATTTACTTTCCCGGGCCACACAAAATGATGCGGCAAGCCAGATTTGGCCCCGGGCCGCCACTTTGACACATGAGTTAGTGTTTGCTGTATTTAGATTTGTCAATTTGGGATTATACATTGCTCCTGATGTCACAAGTGAAATACCAAGGCCACATTTTCAGACTGAGTCCTTTGAGTTGAGCCCTATCCCGCTGCAAAAATAATACAAAACGATTATTTAATTAATATCGATGTGTAATAAGTCGCTTAGTTGTGAAGACAATGAAGTTGTGTTTAATGTTGATGTGATTGTCGATGCAATACTCATGTTGAGCTGGCGTAAGCAAATTCTGCTCTAGATTCATGATTAATGAACTACTTACTTTAACCTACATTTCAATTGTGTAAACTGCATTAACAATTTTGAAAAGCCGATAAATTGCTGCACCAAAATGTTCCTGCTTCAGCATTCCTCAAATGTAGTCTTAACTTTTTCAGTTACTAGAAGAAAGCAAAAAAAAAAAAACAAGTTTTCTGGCTCATTTTCCCTCCCCTCTTAAAAAACATGACAGATGAAAAATGGAAGCTATGGGAGTGAATTCCAGGCAGCTTTAGCTTTGAAACGCCGTGCGAGCTCGCCTTGACCAATCTCGCCTTCGCAGGCGTGCGCTGGCGCACTGCGGGGTGCCGCGGCGCCGCACTGTTATGCTTTGCTGAGAAAAAAAATGACAGAAAATGAAGTTGGCCGACTGTGGTGTATTGTTCTCCATTGCTCGTAGTGATGAACAGACCTGTAGGAAGGAAATTGGTACCTGGTAGTTCTTGTCCTTCTCATTCGTCAGGTGGACTGGCCACACGAGGGGTTGTGTAAACACCAAGCCGTTGACAGAAAAAGGATTCAAATACATGAAGTTGCATACAAATGTGGATGGTGTTCTCTGTTAGCTTTTAGCTAGATGACATTCTTCTACTGCGGTCAGAAATGCTGCAGTTTTTCAAGCCTTCAAACGTTTTGCATTGTCGGCAATTTGGGCTAGATAGGCCACGCCCTGTGATGGATAGCCAGACATAACATTGCGAGAGAGAAATCGTGACATAATGAGATAAATGTGTATATATACATATCAAATTTTAGAATCTTTTTGACTGAATCAAAGCAAATCTTTACTAGTGCGGAACGACACTAATCTTTCATATTGTTGCATTCCATTAGTTTCCAAACTTGAGAACTTTCTATGTCTTATCAGACTTATACAGTGCTTGCTTTATCCCCCGCCCTGAAACATTTAATTATTTTTTTTTTGCAATCAAGCAGCAAGTCGAGGACATTTTGAACAGCAACATTCTTTATAGAAAGCCTGTTAGGTACGTGTTATTCATTGAACAAATGACAGGGTTGCATTCAAGGACCTCTTCACCCTTTAACGACGCTTGGTAAGATGATTACAACGGAATCCTTCTTTACTAAGACAAGATTTCTCGGTGCAGACGTTAAGTTGCATTTTGACTTTTATTGATTCTCCTGATTGCTCTCATGGATGATTTCGTGCTGCAAAACTTGGATGTCCACTTTGTCTTTTGCGTAGGCGGCCTTACGAGTCAAAGGTTCATATTAAGAACAAAAACGGTTTAAGTGTTGAATTAATCGTGTTCTCACTTGAAGCATAGGTCAGGAACCTTTTTGACGGAGAGAGCCATAAACGATTCATATTTTCAAATGTTATTTCTTGAGAGCCATACTCAAAATTTAAAAGAAAAAATGCACTAAAATGTTTGCTATTTGTAGTAATTTTACCACTTTTAAAGTACAAACATTCTCTGACATCTTTTGACAACATTGTCGCGCTGTTGTTAATCAATGATAATCAATGCAGAATAATTTAATTGGAAAAAAAGTTTCAAGCTGCACTTCTGGTAGTTACCTCACAGTTTAGCGAGGGAGCCATATGCACCTAGCAAAAGACCCACATATGACTCCCGAGCCATATTTTCCCTACCCCTGTCCTAAACCTCCATTATTGTAGAAACCTGACATACATTTCACATTTGCAATCTGTTCTGTTTGAGCCATTATCTCTCGTCTCTTTCTCTGACTCAGCTTGACGTCGTTTGACACAATGTTTATCGCCGGTGAAAGATTTAGTACCTGAAGGCCCCTTGGGCACATACTCCTTCTACTCATCCCTGAACTACAGATGACTAATTTGCATGCATCTTGCACAATTTTCAGCTTTATTAGCATTATATAGAGATACTGACATCTATAGTGAATCTTTAATGAGGCTTTCATGGAACATTGGAAATGTTTTGCAAGATTCTCATTTCTAGATGAAGGTATTCATAAAAACAGAGTGCTCAAGCGATAACGTAGCAATTTAGAAGCCAAGTTTGATTAAAACCATTCTTTGGATCATCAGCGGTGTTTTTAAAGGTGCAAATGGTTTGCTAATGGTAAACTAATGGACTCCAGGTTCATGTTCTATGTGTAAAACATCATTTGAATCAGTATTTCCAATTATAGTAAGCTTTTTCAGCAGTTATTGCGGCTGAATATGATTAAAACTCACTCTCAAAGTCTGTTTAACGCAAAAGTAAGCATACATGAAAGTGATTTAATTAGAAACACTCAAAGTAACACATCCACACAGCTACAAATTTAGCCTGGACGTGCTAATGCAAGTGTTTTCGCGATTTTCAACAGTTAATAATTTAGTGACAGCTATTGTTCCGACCGACTTTAAGAAGCCGGCGCCTATTCCCTCATACTGTTTATTTTTAGCACAGTTGCAGTTGGTGTGAAAGGATAGTGTGAACTAAATAAAATAGAAAAAAATGTTAACTTCTTCCCATAAACACAATTTAGACATTTTTTGTTTGTGGGTGCCTTCCAATCTGTGTTCCAAAAGTTCCGTTGCAATTTGAGGATGAAACTGGAACAAAAAGCCAAGTTCCCTTTCATTATTTCAAGCACTCATGCTTCCACAAATATTTTTGGCAACACTTTGTAGTGATCCTTTGTTCTCTCACCCGCCCTGCACATGCTTATAAAGACATTCAGCTTATCAAGCCGTCGTCGGTAATGACATGATGAGAAAATCAAGCCAACGCGTTGACAGATGGGAAGCACGAGTGAGGCTAATTATCTGTCATTTTCTGCCTGGTCAAATTCCACTACTGCCTCAAGTATTTGGATATACTGTACTACAGTAAAAGTGCATTATTACACCTAAAATTATCATGATTATTTTCACTAGTGTCAACAGTTATGAATCATGGTCATTCACCTTGTTATCACGATCAAAAAAATTATAATACGATATTTCGATAATTATCACGATCACTATCACCTTGTTTCTGTCCAAATTTCAAACTTCTGTGAATAATTAAGATAAATATTTTAGTGGGTTGGCTCGGTGTTGTCCTGCATCTCATAATAACTTATTTTCGCAAGGTTATTGTTAGCTTTTATTGCTAAAATGCTAAAAACATTTTCCTTGTCATCCTCTTCTTATTCTGATTATTGGTCTCTACCTAGCGTTCATCTCGCATAAGCTTTCTCGTTTTCTGTGGTGGTCGTATGGTGTAATTACAATTTAAAATGATCGTTTTTTTTCAATCAAAACTTATTAATATTATATTTGACAAAAAATATTTTACGATAATTATTGTTATCATTTTATCGCCCCCAGCTCTACATCCAATACATCCATCAGACCACCTTGGCATCCAGGTGCTGTCGTACCGTAGATCGGTGTCAGATGTTCACACATCTCAACTGAGCTAGACAGATCGCTGAGCTCAAAGCTACCACCCGTCTTCCTCCCTAAAGACAGCCCTCCATACACATTAGTCCTACCTACATGCATTTTAAGCCACATTCCATTCCCCATGTGTCTTTGTGTACTGCGGGGAAACATCAACAAGGAAGTGCACGGCCACAATTTCCTAGTTGGGTGTGTTTTCAAAGCGTAGGTGTTATTCTCTTTTCCCTAGCGACCCTTTGAAAGGCAGGGTCCCCCTTGTGAATAGTGCTTGCATCTCCTGTGGTGCGCTGTCTACCACCTCAAGTTGTTTTGCCCCCGTTTGCGTGCCTATTTGCATGCGCCTCGTTGCGTGCGGCATGCCACCTGAAAGCAGCCGCTTCCTCTTTGGCTTTGTGCACACACAAAACAGGTTGATAGATGTGGAATTGACTGTGATGTAGAATAAAACAAAAAAAATACATCACTGAAATATAAAATACATGCACACGAAGGTTTTTCAGGTAACTAAAAATACACAAATACAAGAGTATTTATGGATTTGGCACTCGACTTGAAAAATATTACAATATTGCCTTTTCAACCCTGGAAGCAGGCAGAGAAGTAAATGAGTCATTTCCTCATCCTCCAAAGTAATAACCATAACCAAAGTGTAATGTGTTTAAGGGGCCTCAAGCTAAATTCTTAATCCCTGACTGTTGCAGGAAAGCAGTTTAGGTTTAGGATATAGGCGATGACAGGTGACTCCAAGACCTCTTTAAATGTAATGTGTACTAAAGCTTGATTTTTAACATTCAAACCACGCACAACAAAGTACAAATGACCAGCAGTATTACTACAAAAGTTGTGTTTTCTATCCATCTAATATTTCTATCTTCAGTACATGTTTTTTTAAACATCTAATATAGTTCTAGTATACATGTTTGACAAGCTTTAATTTCTATGTATTACTTTTGTACACTCAAGAGTAGACTTTTGTGGAGCTTGATGTAGAAAATAGGACCATAAATATGAAATCAACATAAATATGAGTACAATTTCACATTCAATATATTCTCAGGTTTGCAATAAGATAACAAGTAGGATAACATAACATCTGTTTTATCACAAATCTTAATTTTTTTTCATGTTTCTTTTTCACGAGTTATAAATAGATATGTGATTCTCACAATTGTTTGTACTCTCACAACTTGAGCTGACGTGTTCAGGTGTGATGCCGTTATGTAGGTTTGTTTTTATTTGTATTTTTAGGCACACCGCCATTTGTTTTTGAGTCCTGTGCTACGTTAAAAAAGTGGATTCATCTCACGCTATCATACTTTAACGATAACATTTCTTGCACTAATTGCAACTTTATGTCCCCTTGTCATTTTAGTATAAAAGCCTCAAATTGTTGAATTGTTGTATTGAACCCATTATATATCTACTCCTCGCTCTATGTGTACAAACCCTGTCTGGGAGGATTCCAGCAGGAATTGGACTGACCATTGGATCATGAACTGGTTCCTTAATCCTAATTTTGGGACGACATTTGGAAAAAAAAATGGCAAGCACTCAGGACTAGGAACCAGGTCTGCTTTAATCCACCAAGTGCTAAATCTCCGTATGATGCTCAGCTCTAAGAACAATGTATCCAAGAACTAGGGGAGAACCAAAGAGAGAGTTTGGGGAATACAGAACTACTTGAGGCTGTTGAAAAAGTGAGATAAATCCTTTGTGAATACACAATGTTGTATTGGGAGTTGTTCATTGGATGCATTTTACTCCATTGGTCAGAGTTTGTTAGTGTAGCACTTTCTTTTAAAGCAATAGAGTTTGTCTTTGAGATCCATTAAAATATTAACCAGATAATTTAAAAAAGGTTGATGTTTGAACACATGAGGGATTCAACATTATATCGATTTTAGGCACATGGTTACTGTTGGAATTGTGGCAGATTTTGGGATATCGAAGTATGTCTCTCCAAGAAGCAGTACTGTCAAAAGGTGCAACGGTACACCACAGTTGGTGTCGTTTTGTAATAGCATGAAAGTATCCATTTGAGGTGTGGCGTTTTTACAAAGTTGAAGTGGCTGGGATGATTATTTTCTCTATCACTTTTGTATATCTGTCTGTTTAATGGCAATACTTTTGCCTGTAAATACGAGCCAGAACCAGGTTAGTTTCCACTGAGTGCAAATAAGCTTTGCCGGCATGTAGCCTGGATTTCATCGGGTTATTTAGTAATGAACTCGGTCAACTGTGGCCTGGCCTCGGAGTGCCTCATTACTCCCAGTAGATCACAACTTTATTATGGACCATCATGTCAGGGTAAAAGTATGATACACAGCTTTAAAATAGTGGAGCGTAAAGCAGCATTAATTTGGTCCACTTTGTGTCCAATACAAACCTTATTGAAGGGAATTTGCCAAGAGAGAGAAAGCGAGAAGAACGCATGTATTGAAATGAGCTCTATGTGGCAGGGCCTGCTTACTTGTGGAATGAGATGCTAAGGTGTACAGATAAATTATTCAATTTTAAGAATCTTTTTTTTTTTGAAGTACAACAAACCTTCCATTTGGCGACAGGTGTAGAGAGCGATGCTGCTTGAAAACAAGAATGGCTCGGCGTAATGTACTCGCTGGGCCATTTTCTGGATGCGCAATAGCTCTGAATAATGGAAATGGTTTCCCTCAACAGATCTATTCAGCTTTCAAACAGCAAAGCAATATGCAGGGAAAATACAAGACCTAATACTCATTTCCTTTCATTCACATATACCGGTAACAACTGTTTGGGAAGTATTTTTAAAGTCTCATCTCATTTTATGAACCACTTTATCCTCACTAGGGTCACATGGGTGTCTTTGGAACGTGGGAGGAAAACGGAATACCCGGAATAAAACCCACGCAGACCTGGGGAGAACATGCAAACTACACACAGGTGGACCGATCTGGATTTGTGAGGCTGACGTGCTAACCACGCCGGGTATTTTAAAGTCTTGATAAAAAATAGAACGGTTTCAGAGATGACACTGTCTGTTTTGTTTATTTTCTAAAGAGTCCCCATAACACTGCACTCTAGCAGAGAATCATTCGAACTAATTAACCAATTCCTACCCTCAGTGATCGCTGCAGCCTTTATTACAGGCAAACTCTTTCCTACATCTGTAAAGTGCAAGGCTTTGCTTTACCGCTCATTTCCTATACCGCCTCCCCTTGGCTGGCTCTTTATTAAAAAAAAAAAATGGGTGAAGCGCCCTCAAGCCTTGACCGGCAACCTTTAAACCGCCCCACCGCCAAGTCTCATTCCATTCCTTAAACACCGGAGCCTAGTCGGCTCTCCTCTCTCCTTTGCTGTAAGCATAACCTCTCCCACTTCCATCATCTCAACTCCAGAGCCCTCACCTTCGGCCCGTTTCATTCCCTAGCCCGCACCCGCAGTCTCCTATCTAAGGTTGATCTTTGCAGTGATTAATGGGAAAGGGAGGAGGAACGACCCCGACATCCCCAGCGCCCAATCGAGGGTCATCCTCTGGGGCCTCGGGGTCTAATGGGAGAAGGAGTCGACACTATTTCCATCCCCCTTTTATTTGTGTTTCTGTATATGCGCCATTGCAGATTTTTAGCCAAGCAGGCTTCACAACACTTGACAAATATGGCACGGTATTGGCGCCTAACGTTCCTCCTTTATGTGCTGTTTATTTCTGTTTTTGGGCTTTCTATGACCAAAACGTGTAGACATTGCTGGAGGAAAGATGTTTTTACACTATGTTTCCATTATGTGAAATATCCACTTCAAGGAGTGTACCTGGAAAGTCATTAAGTCATTAAACCTTCCAGAAGGCTTTATAAATGACATACATAGGTGGCCATTTTTCACCAGGTTACCAGGGAAACGGATGAAATCAAATGCGTCGATCTGCGTGGCATCATCATATCCCCCCCCGTTGCTTGTCAACTGGAAGAAGGTGAATATTAGACATTCTACTAGGGTCTTGCAAACCTCATAAAAAGGAACGAGTGGCAAAACAATGTTTGAATTACGAGGATAAGGATCCCACTGATAGATAAAGTCTTCCTAAAAAGCACAGATGATAACTCAAAAGCACCTTATTATACGCCAAAAAATTGACATTTATGTATGTTCTTGAAATTGTCACTTTGCAATAGCGTTTATTTAAGAAAATCTTGACTGTTGTGATCCATGATTCCTCTTTAAAGGAAGCTATGGGCTAAGGTAAGCTTTAATTGGCGAGCCAGTACTTTGCTGTTGCTGGCCCATTGATTTTTATTTGCATTATTTGTTGATGGATACAAAGCCAGCGGCAGTCTATTGATCAGCCTCGCTGAAGCGGCGTTGAAAGTATGTGTGATTAATCTTTGAATTAGAAATAATGAAGATCAATATTACAGTATAGTAGAAATGAGAAACAGGATATTGTTGTTGTGTGGGGAATTGGAATATTGCAAGAATTGAGGAAAGAAGTTACATTTTTTTTCTTATTTGGACATAAAAAAGCATGCATTTGTTCAAAATTAATACTGTAGTCTTCATGTTTAGTTCCGATTAGTAGTCAATAATGCTAAATGATTATTTTTTCTAAAATGTCCTTTTGAGATTTCACAATAACCAATTGGAATATTAACTGTTGTTTTGGAGTAATATGCTGATGAGCATTAGGCTGGTTAGATGCTGTACAATTAATTTATAATATATATGCAAATGTTTTAATATTGAAGGTCAGACCTTACATCCTGCAGTTCATCGCCGTCACGTGTTTACTCCTGGGTTGCATCTTTTCCATCCCTATCAATCCACAGGCAAAGATTAGTGTTGTTTAACAAGGTTTTGTAGGCTGACTTTGACACATGATGCCAGCTTCCTTTCAGAATTTATTCCATTTAGGGGTTGCCAAAGTGATCCCACTCAATCTCTGTTTTCCACGCTTTCCACAGATGACAATGATGTTAAATGGATTAGCACAGGTGATTATTGGCGTTGTTGCAAAATGTTCAAGTTACGCCATTGCGGAAAGAAAGGGACAGAGCCATGCGGCAAAAAAAAGGGTGAAGAGGCAAATCGGCTATGCTGAATATGGAACAGAGGGCGACATTGGATTATAGCAAAGCAGTGGTTGGTGGCTTCAAGGGGAGAGGTGGAAACTATCGTCAGCACAATGCTGAGAGTCTTGGCCGCAGATGAGTCGGTAGGGAGGTTGGTCGCTCGGATTGGGATAGAAGAGGGAGGGATCGGAAAGAGGGAAGACAGATGGACGGAGGTGTGAGGAAGGGAGGCGGGCGAAGGGAGGCGGGCGACGGCAGGCGACGACGGCATGTCGACAAGGGAAGAATTGTTTCGGGTGCACCATGCCAAGAAAATGCTTCCATGAGGCTGCCAGGGCAAAAAGAGGGAAATCTGGATGGTTGGTGACTATAAATAGTAAGGGATGAGTCCAAATGTGGTCTAAAAAGAAGCGCTAGGAGGCCAGTTTTTAACACTTATGGTTGGGATTGAAATTAAATTGTACTGGATGAACAAATGAGAAAGGATTCATTAAGTGAAACGGGAAAATCGACCACAAACTTTGAATTGACATCTTTTATTGAAAGGTCAAGTATTCCTGATCCTATATCAAGTTGGTACACATATGTCTTCTGGGAAGATAACAAATCCGCACCAAAAGAAGGGAATTAGCTTAAGGTTGTGATTTTATGTGCATTTAAAAGGCTTATTTTATCACTTTCTTTATTCTTGCTGGTCTTCCTCATACTTTTGTCACAATACTAGCCAACTTCATTACCAAGCATCATGCCAAATTGAGAAGTTTACAGAAAAAAAACTTTGCATCCACTGAGAGTTGAACAATCAGACGCGACAAAAGTTCTGCCTTGAAATACTTTTAAAATGCAGAAGTCTCAATGGTAGTCCACTTTGTATGGCAACGCTAAAATGCAACCATCCATTCATATTAGAGGCCTTCCAGATGACCATAATTGATTGTAGATGAAAGCATTTAAGCACAATGTTGTGCCATGCTGAAGATTATTCCTAAAATAGTCTAACATATTTAGCACAATACTGTTACAATTTGACAATAACTTGCTTGTGTGAGTGCGTATTTAACTTCCGCAATTTGACATCATTCATCAGGGAGCAGAGTGTGTTCGAGTGGAACGTTACTTTTCCCCAACTAAACTTGAGTGCTCGGTAGAGCCGCCTGGGTTCTTACCCTTGTTATAATTAGACTCCACTTTTCTTCCTTTAGATTTTTAGTTTTAAATGTGTGTTTAAATATTATACATTTCCAGACAAAGTGGATGCCATTAACAATATGTTGATTATATTGGATTTAGTATGTAACTGTCCTGCTTTATACTGAAATATTCATTTTTCACTTTTTTAGGATGTTTTTTGCAACTATCTTTGATGCCTATGTAGCAAAAAAAACTACGATTCCTACCTTTTTGAGGCTACCGTATTTTTGGGACTATAAGGCGCACTTAAAAGTTTTAAATTTTCTCCAAAATAGACAGGGCGCCTTATAATCCAGTGTGCTTTATATATGGAAAAATTAAAGTGTCATTCATTTAGGGTGTGCCTTATAATGCGATGTCCCTTATAGTCGTGATTTTTCTTCATTAGACTCCTCCGCATGCATACTTTCATTGATTAGCAACAGTGAAATAATGTTCTCAAAAGAAAACTTTTTTTTTACTTTCAAAGTAGTGAAATGGATAATAAATGCTCACATTTTCATGTATTTTTACTTTTAAATTCTGAGTATGGCTCTCAAGGAATAATGTTTGAAAATATTAATTGTTTATGGCTCTCTTCGTCAAAAAAGGTTCCCGACTCCTGGTTTAGACGCTTCTAATTTGAGGTGGGAAAGGATTAGGGATTCTGTTTGGCTAAAATGTGAGGAAGTCCCTCTCAGAGCGAGTTTGAGTAGAGAGTTTGGTGAAATGTGCAATTTAGCATGAAGACAATTTCATACTTTAAGTTACATTTTTTCCAGCCGCCAGCCTGCTGGTGGCATTGCCGAAAGCCCTCCATTCTGATTTGTCGTGTGTTCACGGGAACAAATTGTCAGCGCCAATGAAACTCGGACCAAGCTGTCTGTCGGATTGAATGTCAGAGTTGATTTGATTCCTTTTTTTGCATCACATCTTACATCCATCGCACGTGTTATTTCTCACAATTTGTCATCCTGCAGTCACGGCGACATGAAGTGCCTTAAAAATGTGTACGCATCGATGGCCTCCTTTTGAGGTTCGTCTAAGTTCAAAACCTTCGGGGCGGCTTCATATTTAGGGCAGCGAACCCACAATTCTGCTTCCCCTTGACTTCAATTTCCACTTCATGGACATGTTTTCCCCCAAACTAATCCAAAAACTGGTTTAGTTACTGAGAATGTTCTTTAACCACAGTGACTTAGCTCTAGGGTGAGTCTAGCAATGTTTTCCCTATACGACGATTTTATTTTTTCCCCCATTTAGTACGATAAAATGGGAATTTGTTGTTGCAATAGCTGTCCACAAGGAGCAGAAAAGCACATGATTTGAAGAGATCTTAAGGGAAACTTGACATTCAGTCATTGTTTGGTACTCTGGCCACTGGGCCTTCACACCCTGCTGGGTTCAGTGAATGGACAATTGAACATGGTGCTCGCTTGTCCTCACACATCGTACTCAAACATGCACAAGGCAACTGAGATCACACATCCAGGCGGAGAGAAGACTATGTTAGAAGGCAATAGCTAGAAGGCATGTTTAAACAAAGCAAGAATTGAGTTGATTAAGGCATTCTTTGCTAACCTTTTTGGAGATGTGGTACACTTTTTTTTGCATTGAAAAATGGTCGGAAAATCATTTCATTTCAAACAATGTCGACTATATTAATAATAGAACTTTTCATCAAAGTTTTACCAGCATAAACCTCCCAAATGATTCCAAAATCTAATTTTTCACACTGACCTAATGTCACTAAAAGTTGATGTCTGCAAAACTTTCATAACTGCCGGTTCGAGTGATGCAAAAATAAGTCATGTCATGTTTTTTATTGCATAACATTTCTCCAAATATGACTTCAATCTGTTAATACTTTACATCGCCAAAAGTTGATGCCCCTACAAACCAAACAACTTCTACTTCAGGTTAGAGAAAAATAATCAACAAAATGACTTTCACAATTTGAATCTTGTAATAATATCATCTATAATTTAACATTCATCATATTTTCAATTGAACCTTATATTACTTCTATTTTAATCTCCTCTAGTGATAAGATTTTTTCTCTCTGAATATTACATTGTATGACTTCTTGCTCATTTGAACATTGCTTATGACACAGTAGCTAGGAAAGACTGGATTAAGGGAATTTGCCCCGATGCTATGAAATGCTAAATGCTAAAATCTGTAGTTTGAAAGTGACATTTGCCGCAAAGAAATTTCTCTGGACAGGATGCACTGATAAGCATCAAAACCGTCCTGCTTGCACTTTGCTGCTATTCCCTAACCGTATCGCTACTGTCTAAAGGATAACAACTCTGGGAAGGTCACGCTTTATAATGTTACCTGTCAGGCAGCCAATATGCCATTGCCCCGGAAGAAATTTAATTAACTTGAAACGACAGCAGAGAGAGAGAGAGAGAGAGAGAAGCGACATTAAAGGGATTGAACGATAACCAGCTTTTAATCCTGTCCTGGCAAAAGAATAGACGCAGTTGGAGAATCCTTCCATCGAGCCGCCATGACTTTGACGGAGGTGGAATTCTTTTAACGTGATATGCGGTGTAATTAGTAATGTGTGTGTGTGTTTACAAGATAAATAAACCACCTTCACATTCCTTCGTATATAAAGGAGACTTAGTTAAAGGGGAGAAAATAGCTAGGGCTCAACAATTTATGTTTCATTTGTTCATTTTAAAACCATAAAATGACTTGAATCTTGCAATGTTAGGACTTTTATTACTACTATTAGTTCACTATTAATAACACTGATAATAAATCCATTTCAAAAATACTCTCTATCCCAGACATGGGCAAACTACGGCCCGCGGGCCACATCCGGCCCACCGACAAGTCCAAACAATGTTTTTTTTCCCCAAGATGGCGCCGTTACGCGGAAGACAGTTGCAGTAGCTCTGTCCACTCTTATTTGTTTTTCGTGTTTTACAGCCCCGCTATCTTTTGTAAATTACATTTTAATATTTCTTAGTACATTCCTTTTTACTTTACTTTGTACTTTATACTTTTTACTTTAATGATGAGTGATGAGTATGTTAATACTTTAGTCCCTTTTTTCTGTCTATGTTTCATATTTACTCTTAACGGATGCACTTTTTTATGTCTGTATTGTGTCTTTATAGGTAGACTACTGGTGCCAGTTCAACACCAGACCACGGGGACCTGAAAAAAGCACCTGGCAACAGCAAAAACACAGACTGTCCCACCAAAATGAGTATGTTAATACTTTAGTCCTTTTTTTCTGTTTATGTTTCATATGTACTGTTAACAGATGCACTTTTTTATATGTATCGTATCTAGTGCTTGACCAAGTTAATGTGGCCCCCGGGCCGAAAAGTCTGCCCACCCCTGCTCTATCCTAATCACACGACTCCAAAGTATTCTGCAACCATATCTAGTACTAGTAATCTTGAAATGTATTGGAGCCTCTAAACGCAACAATCAGTGTTTTGATATGCCTCTCCCGCTTTGTGCGTATAGCCTTATGGGACCATCTCGTCTTTTAAAATATTCCCACAGAGACACTTAGTCTAATTAGTGATCATTCATACTCTACACTAATTAGTCCAAATGTTTTTTTTCTTTAGCATCTCATCTAAAACAATAACGCCAATGCGAGAGGGTTCAATAAGCCTCGCTCAAGCTCATTTAGTTAGACATGCATTGTTTGTTTTGATTGGCCTATTAGATTAGATACCGCATACAAATACGAGACTGTATAAACCGCTTATTAGTAAGTCAGGCACAATGAAAAATATTATATAAACTTAGGTTTGTAGCACCAAAATCAGAACTGAAACCTGATTAGCAGAAAGACCCCTTCATTGATTGACTGATAATTATCTACTTAAGGTGCATTTGTCTCGGGAATATTTATGAGACAAACATCTCCAATGTTTTTTAGTTTTTTTTTCTCCCCTAGACTTTGTTCAAAAGCAGTACATTCTCAACTTTAACGACATTGATTTTTGTCCAATTTGTGCCCATAAAATGTATTGGCTCTTGTTTGTTTCTGAGCTTCCCGTGGATCAGAATCATCCCTCCTTGCCTTTGAAAACACGTGAGGAAAGGAGGGGAGGTTGAAGATAAATCAAATCCTCCCCTTTTTTTTTTGCTTTCAAACGCCACAGGTCCATAAGGACAGTGGCTACTTCCTTGCATTAATCTTTTAATGGACTCTCCTCCCTTCTCTTTGGCAGCTGCACTTCCTCCGACAGGTCAGCCACGATTGCCAGGGTCATTAGTCCCGTGATAGGCTGAACGATAAGATCAGCAACAATCGGGACAAGGTGTGGGAGAGACGGCGCTGAGCAAGCGACATAGCTCCGAGTTATAGAGGGGGAGGAGGTGAGAGTCTTTGCAAGGTCGCTGCCACAGCGCAAAATGCTCCATTTAGCACCCAATGTTTGGGTTGGTGATCCAGTAGCCATATTTTACGTCCTGGGTGCTTTATTCTCAAAATAGCAATAGCGCCATTGATGGAATTGTCTTTTTTGTATCCCCCAAAACATTTGAGGAACCACACGTTTTAGGACAGCGTTTCATAAAACCTGGGAGAACAATTTTTTTTTGTCTGTCGTCTGAGGCGGTAAAATTAACTACAGACAAAAGCAGTTCAATCTACAATGTCCCAAGAGAACAAACGCTGTGGAGTTGATGGTTTGATAGCGCCGAGATGTATTTCTTAATCAACGCCGGGGTGGAGGGCTAACACAGTAAATGTGGCCCACTACTCACAACAAGTCCCCTGAGAGATTACACCAATTGCCTTTTCAGAAATGAATTCAGTGACCTACTGTAATATGAAATTCATTTGCACACTGCCAGACCAATGTGTGTGTGTGTCAGCATGACTGTGTGTATAAGAAAGAGATTGTAATGCATTCCACGCCAATGCCGCAATGCCGTTTGAAACAATAGAAAAAAAACACCCAAATGCTAGAGAGACCAGGATAGATAAGGCATCAGTTTACAGCTATGACAGCATATCTGATAATCGAGTACCGTATTTTAACGAGTATAAGGCGCACCGCATTATAAGGCGCACCCTCAATGAATGACGTTTTTTTCACATATAAGGCACACTGTATTATAAGGCGCACTGTCTATTTTGGAGAAAATTTAAGACTTAAGTACACCTTATAGTCGTGAAAATACAGTAATTGCTATTGACTTCCAGGTATGAAGCACTCACTACACAGTCACCTAGAGCCAGCCATTGTTGATGTTTTGATTTTTTTTCTATAAAATCTTGCAGTGGGGGAGAAGCTAGCTATATGATGGAAAATTTTGTAAACTAAGATGGCATTTGCATATTTAACAGTAATGTTTCAGTTCAGGCGTTTGTCTATTTTGGAGAAAATTTAAGACTTTTAAGTGCGCCTTATAGTCGTGAAAATACGGTAAGTTGTATGGTGTGTGTCAGGTATCGCATGTTGTTATCCTTGTACATTAAATCCGATTCAAGCCAGATGTGAAGTAGCAAAAAACCCAAACTAAAAACTATTGTTTTGTCTCAGTTCTAGCAGCGATGTATGTTTGAGTGGCTTTTCTAACTATGGCAATGGCGGCAAATTCGGTCAAGACACATGGCCCCATTTGTTCAATGGCTTATAATAGCCCACCCCGTCATTTACTGTGCGTGCACCATTAGCCTGTGATGACTTTGCACTTGATGACTGAGATTAACAAGGTAATTTGGTTTTAGGGAAAGTGCAAAGCACACCTAGTCGAAAACAATTAGTGCATCTAAATCAGCAAGATCACACATTCACAAGCATCAATTCTCCAAGATGTATCAGCAGTATTGGTTAGGTTTACATGGGAATCCATATAAATTTAGAGCTACCATTCTAAAAACCTGCACACAACAAGCAGTACTTAGAACCCAATTACTTCAATGACCAGCACAGATATCGCTTTCCGTACTATTGCATTTAAACAATGTCCAGGCTTCCTTTTAAATAGGTTGCGGTTGGGAGTAATGGATGGAAATGGAAAAGTGGGCAGCGAGATCGGGAAAACAGATGGGTGAAGGATTGGGACATTGTGGATTGTCGTCCAAAGCACTAAAAGCTTTAACGGGATTGTTCAAGATACCCCACTGGCTTTTGTTGCTTGCAGTGTAATGATCAGTTGGGGGGCTATTTTATATGCTGGATGGATAATTAAATGGGTGGGTACAGTTCTGCAATCAATATGAGCCCAGCGATAGAAAGTAATATTAAAGTCTGAACTGAAAATATGTGGAGACATACAGTTTTTGGAAGATTGTGCGGCCCTGTCTTTCTTTTTAGCAGACAGTTATGGAAATTATTTGGGATAATACTGACTGGCGGCTCTACCATTTAAGGATTCATATAGAAGTATAACCCTTATTCAGTTTTTTATAGATCGAAAACAATGTTTACTTTAGCTTTTTTAGATATTTTTAGATTTTACAAAAGAAATTGAAGAAAAAACAGAAAAAATGATTACCGAATTACAATTATTGATTTAAAAGGGGGAAAATCAGGAAATTTAATATCCATCTATACTCTTAATTTTAATTTGAACCTAAAACAGAAAGTTGGCACTCATGATTTACTTTCCCGGGCCACTCAAAATGATTTGGTGGGCCAGATTTGGCCCCCGAGCCGCCACTTTGACACATGTGATCTCGGCTTTGACATTTAAAATAATGCCATTTCAAAGGACGGAAATATCCCCATGTGTTTTTGCACATAGTAGCAGTCCGGCCAAATTGCAAAGGTACATTTTCATTTTGACATATTAGATGCTCGATTGAAATCTTTTAGACCGGAGATGCCATTAAAGAACACGGCTGCTTTAAATGTGGGTCACCTATCGACTTAACCTCACATTGGGCGTCGGCAGGGCCTCATTGGCGTGTAATTATGTCGGGAATAAATGGGGCATTTTGGCTTGTGGCACTCTACCACACAGCAGCGCTTGTAATGGACGGCGTGAAATCCATTTGTTCTCCTCTCCTCTGTCCTGATCCCTCTTCTCAACCTCCATTAACTCACTACATTTTTCATTTCTTTCTCTGAGCCCCTGCTACCCTTTGGTCCTCTTGCCATCTTTGTTTCTGTCCCTTTTTTTGGGCGGGGGGTAGTAGCTCCACTTGATCTTATTCTGGTCGGTCCTTCAGCTCAAAAGAAGTGGCAGTTAAAGTGCAAACTTCCTTGAACCATCCCCGTCGATTTGTTTTACTTGCTAAAGATTATTCTGACCGGATTTTAGCTTTAACGTATTATTACCCAAGAGAAGCTTTGAGCGACTACCGGTGAGTTCTGTCAATAACTGGTTGGGTGTCTTAATGTGGAGGTGAGCACCTCGGTAATTGGGCCTGGAGGCTTTTGTACCTGGAGTATCGACCAATCAAGTCAAGGGACTTTTTGTAGTGTATTTGACTGCTCATTATTGTGGGAATACTTTGCAAAACCTTGGTCCATTCAGACGGTCGCAACTTTGACAAAAATTGACGTGACCCAGGCTCTTTCAATTCTAACCTTAATATTCGGGATTGCAGCAACAAAAAAAAAAAAATAATAATAAAATAAAAAATTCAAAAACAAGTTAGTTTTGGACAAAAATATATGCAATCCACCAACATATAACACTGTTTATTCAGTGCTATGTATAGCCCAAATATAATAGCTAGTGACCCAAAATGTAAGTCCAAAAAATAAGTCACCCACTGGAATATAGAAGCATCAATTTAACATTATATGCAAATGAACAAAAATAGAAAATTGTGTCTTTCTGAAATCCACCCCACCCTCCAAAAAAAAACAGTCCATCTTTTTCCTCAAATCCATTGTCATTGTTTTTAATCTGGACTAATTAATTTGAAGAGTACCCTTCACAAAATAATAAAATTGTCGACGAGAGCTTGTCTGTGAATCCCGGGCTCGTGTTTGAGCAGAATACTCCAGCGCTATTCAATAATTAAGCACTTTTATGAGTCGCTTAGGGAATATCTCCTATTCAAAGCATATGGATGATCTTTTTAAAGGGCTTGTGAAAAAATCGCTCTACTAAGGTTTTGCTGGGAAGAGTTGATTTCATTTTTTTGGAGAGATATAGACACATCTAATGTTCATGTTTTTTTCAACAAATCAACAAGTATTGAACTAATGCGCAACAGAAAAAAATCTTGATTTCTCTGGACTAGATATGGTAGATGCATTATTTTTTTCTGTTCTCAAACTCTGTTGCAATTTTGATGTGTTTGAACCAAAGTGATGTCGCCAACCATTTACAAGACTTTCATTCTGATGTACTCATTAAAAAATACAAAATAATACATGAATCAAAGTATGCAGCTGTATCTGTACTTCATGAAAAATACAAATTGTCTAGGGTCTTTTCGTGAATAAATTCTTACCTCAGAAACCTTCACATCAAAGTGTAAACACTTACAATGTTGTTGTAAACAGATCCTTCATAAGCAATGGCAAAAATACAACCCCAACACTAATCATTTTTGGCTAGTTTTCATCAAATTCTGAACTTCTTGAACAAGTTTTCAACAGAAAATCTCTTCTATGTCAAGCTTCAAAGCCCCATTTCTGTCTGTTATTTGGGTCTGCCCTTTCCTGTCCAAAAGACAGACAGATAAACATTTCACTTTACGTACAGCAAGTCACATGGAAGCTGTAGGTTGCGTCTCTCTGAGTGCCCGTCTCAGGCTGACAGCAGGCGGTCCTCCAAGCATTCTGCAAAAACCGACCGTGACTGATTTCTCCCAGGCACGGCAGCACCGCAGGAAGCTAAATGCATGTTTCTGTTTGATTTGCTTTCAGTGTAACACTGCTTGACATTTTGTCTTTTGGGTGGACTGTCTGTATCACCAAAGAGTGCACATTAGTGCTTTTTTTGGTACTCTATTCACAGCTTGATGTTGCAACTAGCACAAAAAAAGGGGAGATTTTCAACTATTTTTAATCGGAAATTTCTTTCCTGCAACTGCCATACCTTTTTTTTTTTTTAAAGCTTAGCTAAATGCAAAATATTTTTCTTTAATTGCCTCCGGTCAGAAAATGCCATTGCGGTTATAGGAAAAGAAAACAATAACACAATATGCCATTATGTCCAGTATCAGGTGAGCAAACTTGGGATTACAATTTATGTGTTTCTGTCAAGTACCATATTTTGCCGTTTACTATACCCGGGTATATTAAATGATTTTTGCTTTTTTGATCCTCCCGTTTGTGCGCCATTTAATATACCTGGGTGTATCAAATGATTTTTGCTTTTCTGAGCCTCCCGTTTGTGCGCCTTTTAATATACCACTGCCGTTTAATATACCCGGGTATATTAAATGGGTACCATAAGTAGGAGTTGGTGTCATAATGGTCATGTTACAGATTAAGCCACAATGTTTAATTGTGCTCCAATATGTTACTTTGCTCAACTGTCTTGTTTGAGAATGTATCTAAACCAATCTGAGTTGTACAAGTGTTCAATATTATTTGAAAGGTTAAACTATCCTTGGGTCAATATCACCCTTGATGGAATTAGCACGAGGCTATTGATTGGAGCAAGTGATTATTCTTTATGTTGCCAGGTTGAAATACTTGCAAAAAGTAGGTTGCGTGGAAGAGCTTTTTGTTGAAAAATTGTTCAAGAAGTTAAGAATTTTATGAAAACTATCCAAAAATGATTAGCACTGGGCTTTTATTTTTGCCGTTGCTTATGAAGGATCTGTTTACAACAACATTGTAAGTGTTTACACTTTGATGTGAAGGTTTCTGAGGTAAGAATTTATTCACGAAAAGACCCTAGACAATTTGTATTTTTCATGAAGTACAGATACAGCTGCATACTATGATTCATGTATCATTTTGTATTATTTAATAAGCACAAATCTTGTAAATGGTTGGCGACATTACTTTGGTTCAAACACATCAAAATTGTATATAAAAAACTCCTTTAGAACGAGTTTGAGAACAGAGAAAATAATGCATCTACAAATCTAGTCCAGATAAATCAAGAATTTTTCTATTGCGCATCAGATCAATACTTGTTGATTTGTTGAAAAAACATGAACATTAGATGTGTCTATATCTACCAAAAAAATGAAATCAAGCCTTCCCAGCAAAACTTAAGTAAAGCGAGGCTGTACGTTTCTGACAGCACAATTCAGGAAAATATTCTATTTTGTATTGGCATGTTAATTATCTTGGTACCAGTGGTCCAAATGTATTTTGCTGAAACTTTGGTGTCTTTGTTTACATCTAAAATGATCTAAAATGTTGGTAACATTGGTGTACTAAGCAGGCCTTTTGTGTGATAGCGCAGGAATAAAGAAGTATTCACCATATCTATTGTCATATGGATGGTGGATGTTTACATTGACAGTCTTCCTATATAAGAATAAACATTCAGGTGTGAATAGCAAGTGTGGAAACCCCTCATGGCATTCGTGTGTACTCTGTGGAACAGTTGCCAGGGCGACGTTATCACCTATTATCCGTGGCTGGATGCAACAAATCTAGCCTATTCACGCTGTTGTTTTTTATAGAAATGGAGGTGACAGAGTGATAGCGCAGGGAGTTCTTTATTGATCAGCACAAGACTCGATTTGTCCCATTTGTTCTCTGGGAGCAGTTGTATACGTCCTCATGTGTGTGTGTAGGTAGGTGTGTGTGTGTGTGTGCACGGTGTGCCGTTGAATTCTCGTTCGATTGTGGTTTATGGCACCTGTCATTGGTATTCGGAGGAGTGTGGACCACAACAAGCTGAGCCCAAAGAATCCCTTGGGAAGGATAAATGTCTGAGGTGTGTGTCAAAGGTGGACGGTTATGTGTGAGACAATTGCCCAAGAATTTCAGAAAGACGTGGAAATTGAAAAAAATAAAAATGGTTTGGGGGATTTATTCACCCCAAGTTTTCTATTTATTCCTACGACAGTGGTACCTTGAGATACGAGCTTAATTCATTCCAGGACTTAGCTCGTATGTCGATTTTCTCGTGTATCAAATGAATGTTTCCCATTGAAATGGACTAAAACTAATTAATTTATTTTAACCCTCTGAAAAAACACCAAAAACAGGATATTGTATTGGAAAAATTTTTTTATTTGTTCTAATTCGCCATCTATTAACAAAGTAACACATAACTCGTGGTTTAATATTACTAAAATGTGTTTAATAGTACTAAAATTATATGGATTTCGAAGGGGGGTCTTTTTGCACGGCAACACACGTAACATAACATAAACACATTTAAATAAACTTGGATTCGGATGCAGACACACACAAAAATAAATATAATCGAACCTAACACTGTACTTACTTTTGCCTGAAATTTTACTCAAATTGCTCGTATGTCGGGCCACTCATATGTCGAAGTACCACTGTATTTGAAATAGTAACAACAACCATTATTCATAATACAAATACAGCAACAGAAAATCTCAACAAATGGGAAATTGTTATATGCTCATGCCCAATTTTTGTAGAATTCATTTTCTTTGTATAAAACACATGGGTGACTTTATTGTGTCAGAGATAATAAGTTAAAAGACGTATAAAATTGGAAATAGTTTAAGCGTTGATTTGCAGAAATGATGCCATGCCAGAAGAGAAATGTGAATTTAGATTTAGTTGTTTTGCAACACTATATATTTAGAATCAGAATATGATTGACATGTGTATTAGTTGTACTGTGCACGATGGAAATACGGCCCACGTAAGGCTGTAGGTTTTCCAACTCAATCATTCATAGCTTAATGGATGTTTTAAAAATTCGATAAGTGCCTCATTAAAAGTTAGAAATAATTACCCTGTCAAAAAACAAAAAAAAACAGGTTCCACAGGTTTTACCTTTTGGCAGAAAATATATTGGAGTTTAACAGCACATTTCTGCAAATTTCAGATTATTTCACCCTGCTTACACTTTTTAGTGGGAGGCTGAGTGTTTGTTTACCTTTCCAAATTGCGGCTATGGCAAACTGTACAATCCCGCTTGGTGGAAACGGGGCTTTAGTTGCATCAATTTGTGTTAAGCTGACAAATGCTCATAGCCACACAGGCGGTTAAGCTGGTGTGGGCCGACATTGTTACAGGCTGCTGTGAGTGATTTGAGCAATTCCTACTTGACTCCATGTCTTGGGCTTGCTGAACCCCCTCGACGATGCCTGCAATGTAAGACGAACAGGCGGGGGCGGAGCTTTTCCTTCTAATGATTTATATGGCAGACGGTCCTAACGAAATGTAATGCTCATCTAATTTGCTTTCCATTTTGCAAAAATTGATGGAACTTTCAAAAGGCCGTGTCGTTGTTGTGGAGACGGGGCCAATCAATGATCATCGGCAGTTACTAGTTTATTGACAAGGAAAATGGGGCAAAAAGCACAACACCTGGCGTGATATTTACAACAGCAAAATGTCAGTTGGAGGAATTTAAGCCTGATGTTCTGTCTGGCTTTTTAGCAATTTCTTCACATAATGTCTGAGTTCTTAGAATGTGAAAACGATGTTGAATTTCATTGGGGGAAAAAAATTGAGCTTAGCAATACACAATGAGTTAAGCGTGGGTTTTAAAAGGTAAAACTTTGCAAATATTTCTACTTAGGCTGTCTATTTAGGTATTAATTTAATAGGCTTTTTGTCATTTTCATGGAAAATTGATTAAAAAATGTTATCAATAAAATTAAAGTTGTCCAGGTCCTGAAGTAGCAAAGCCACCCACTTTTTTTTAATTTATTTTTTAATATTTTGTCCGCTCTCTTATTTTATCTGTGGAATTTTATTGCAGCTTTTGTTTTTATAATATCTTTATATCTGCCTGACTTCATTTTATCAGAAAAGGTTCTATTTAATTAAACAAGTCCAGAGGTAATTTAGGCTTCACTGAAGTCAGTTAAAATCAACTCGACCAAAAAAAAAAAAACCTGATTAGCCACAGTTAATGAGTTAACAAGGAGGAAAACACTTTTTTTTAAAAAGAAACAGTGCAACATAGCAACTAACTTTTCGCTACACATTACTACCCACTTTTACTACACCTAAAAACTGGTCCAATCCTATGGAAAACATTCACTATGACTACCCCTTCTTTTTCCACCACATTTCTCCCTTAAATGGAACCGAAAATGCTTTTAAACGCAAACCTGCACAGCCCTTCCAAATAAAAGTCCTGAACCACTTGTCTTCCACGTCGGCTTTCGAGATGGCCTTCCTCTGTTCGAGGAGATATATGAGATGGAAGATACAAAGCCAAGGCTCTTAATAAAAATCATCCATTTTTGTCAGAGGCAGCCAGGGGAACATTTGCAGCAGCGTCAATAGACAGCTACTCCCTGCATTCTCTCCCCCGCCACTTCTTCATCTCCATCTCATCTCTCCATCTTTCTGACTTTCTTTCAGAGCTTACATCGGTCGAGAAAGAGAGAGAGAGAGAGAGCGTCACCTCGCCTGACACGAAACATCCCTAAATCATTGCCATTCTCACTCTGCAGGGCTTCTTCCCTCGCCATTCATTTTTCACCTATCAAGTGACGTTGAAAGTTCCACTTATCACAAGGTAAGGGATGACAATCTCCTGCTGTTTATTCATCTCGTTTTCCCCAAATAAGCAAGTTTGTCATTATTTCCAACATATGCAATAGAGGCCCATAAAATGTTTGTAAAAAATCTTGAGTATTAGTCGCAGACCCAGCCAAATTATGATGGAAACAATGTGACTTATAGTCCAGAAAATATGGTACTTTACTGTATGTATTGACACAAGGATTATACCACATATGACTTACCGTATTTTCACGACTATAAGGCGCACCACATTATAAGGCGCACCCTCAATGAATGACATTTTTTCCATATATAAGGTGCACTGTATTATAAGGCCCACTGTATTATCAGGTGCACTGTATTATAAGGTGCACTGTCTATTTTTTCAGAAAATCTAAGACTTTTAAGTGCGCCTTATAGTCGTGAAAATACGATACTGCCTAACAAGTTGGTCATCGGCCTGCAAAACAACACTAAAACAGATTGAAACCATTTATAAGCAAGCTTTGAAAATATTGGACAGAATGGCAAAAAATGCACCCCCACAGTCAGATATAAAAAAAGCACAAATGCCTGAACTGGAACAATACTGTTAAATATGTGGATTCAGCCAAAGCACCTTCTTTGTTTACATAACCTATCGGTACGTGTCATCGTTTGTTTTCAACCTACACAAGGGACTAAAGATAGAAATTAGCCCTCGGCTAAAATCACATAAATATGTTCATTAACATGAATATAAATATGTGCTGTCCCCTTATAAATTCAGATAAAAGTAGCAAAAGCTTTACAATTGATCTGTAAACTGCCTATGAATTAATACATAGCAAAAAAATAACTAAAAAGGTGAATAAAGGCCTTTTTTTCAGGAATTCTGAAGTCAAAATGTCCTCCAATTCTAGTTAGATTAACTTCAACGTTCTCTCTTGAGTATTTAACCCCCTCCCCCTTTTATATTTGGCGAGCCATTCCACAAATAGATGATTAGGTTTTCTTTCTCGGTAGCCAATTTGCTGCTGCATGAAGAAAAATGCGCACCTCTCTGTTTTCAAATAACGGGACCCTGTTCTTGCCGAGCTGTGACTCATTGGCTGTGTAAGTTGAGGAGTCGCTCCCGTGAGTAGCGAGGGGTAAATGTGATAAGAAAGAACGTAAACACATCAGTCATAGCCGTGTTGCGGAGGTTTGCCGATACACTCATGTAGGTGGGATTGTCAAGCCTCGGGATGACGGTGCAACTCCGATCCACAAGAGCATGAAACGGGATTACCGGCACATCAGCGAATATGCAAACCACCAAGCTTTATTTTAAGGACAACTAACGTTTGGTTTTGCGGTTCCATTTATCTGCACTGTCGCATTAGTGTATGTCAAAATACTACAAGTCGGTGAAAGCCGGGGATTTGTAAATGGAACCATTTCATTGGCTTTTCAGGAAATTGCAAGGACTTATTGCTTATTTAGAGGGAGGGAATTTAGTGTTATTTATAGTAGCCATGTCAGTCGTTGTGGTTTCTGAGAGAGGTCACATACAGGGTGACCCAAAAAGATGCGTACCCATGAACATTTCTATTTTGACTTGATTAAAAAGCTATTTATTTCAAATTACAACCACATATTTTTCAGTTTATGGAAGAACATTCACCAGAGTTTCAGCTATTTCTGTCAATTTTTAGTCAATTTATGGCTTTCCCAAGATGTGTTTCAAATGTCCACCATTCCTTTGCAAGGAAACCTGTACTAGTCTGACAAAGTTGTCAATCACTTTTACACACTCCTCTTTCGGGATGGCTCTTATTTTTGCTGTGATGGCAGTTTTCAGTTCCTCAATTGTTTGAGGCATTCGTTAAAAATAGATTTTTTATCGAATGAAATATGGGTAAGCATCTTTTTAGGTCACCCTGCATTTTGAATTTGAGTTTTAGTAGGTTTCTTTAGTTTTGGTTTGGTGATCAGGTGTGGATTCCAAAATAATTAGACTTGACTTGAACATTTTGAAAAATGTTTACTAAGAATTTGAATACGCAATCATGACTGAGGTATAAAATTCAGGGAGGGCCTAATTCCTCTTTTCATTTTCAATTAGTTTTAATATGTTTCATTTAGTTGATCATTTTCATGAAAAATAAATCAATGTTACCGTATTCTCACGACAATAATGCACTCTTAAAAGTCTTACATTTTCTCCAAAATATAATCCAGTGTGATTTATGTATGGAAAAAAAAAATCAAATGTCTCATTCATTCAGGGTGCGCCTTATAATATGGTGCGCCTTATAATGTGGTGCGGTGCGGTTTGCCTTATAATCGTGAAAATACGGTAACGTTCAACCTTTTTGTATTTTTTAACAATAAATTTAAGTCATATTCTCTCTTTCATTTTGAAATGAATGCTGATAAACACACTATATAATGTAACCAAAAAGTATTCACAATCCCTAATTTTTGCTTTCCAAATCTCTATCCTTTTTACAGCCCCAATAAAAACCATTCACAGATGAAGATCATTTAACACAGAGTGATTTCCCCTCCTTCTTGGACATGATACCGCTATTTCCACCTGCCATTTTCATCACGATCACGTCAAATAAATCAAAAGGTGGAACTTTTTGGTAAATATGACCGGGCTATTACAGCCAAATGACTAACTGCTGCATTCATTTTCATTCCTGATGATATTTTAATCAATTTGGCAGGTGGCACATGCCCCATACAGATGTGGCAACCTGCACCCCATCACCACACGTGGCATGGTGATTCTCCCCAAGGTAGGAAATGTAACACATGCACCCCTTTTTGCACTTGATCTGTTCTGCCTGTCAGATTGCATACCTGAACTGTGCCAAATCTGCTGGCTCGCTAAAGCTTTGGCGTGAGCTTAATTGGCACTAAATGCGTGAAATAAACCGATGTGACCGATCACCATCTGTCCAAGCGTGAAAATGTAGCAGATAATACCACTCCTTTTATATGTTAGACACAATTTATATATATTGACGTGCGTTACAGAGTACCGTCTCCTCTCACTCGCTGTATGTTTTTCAAAGAAAACCATCTTGGTCTCGCCTCTATAGGTCTGTTTTTATTGATCTATTTTTTTTTTGTCGGATTCCGTTTGCCAGGGAAAAGATTTAGATGTAAATTCATGTGTTGCCTTCGCTGTCCGTCGAGAGCGAATCAGTCGGCGAGCCGGGAAATAGGTAGACATGTCGGGACGATAAGCGGCCAAATGTTCTCCTTCCCAGGCCGTCTTAAAGGAGCGGTGAATAAATTTCCATTGGCGTCGAGTGGGCGCTCTTTTCTTGACTTTCCTACCAAAGGACGCCTTTTCGCTCACAATATGTATGCAAAGTAGTTCACAGCACACAAGCGTTTAGTTGATATGTTTTCGGGCCAGCGGTTTCATGATAAATGCTGTTATTTATTATGGAAAATTTCCAGCTTGATGAAAAAGACAAACTCATGCCGCTGTGACATGAATGCAAAAGCAGCTGACTTGCTTCTTGGTTACATCCATATTGATGAACATCTACATTCAATATGTTGCTCCATTGATTCTTCATTATTCCAATTCCCGAGATCGTTCCAATGTGGCATGGCGGCAACGTGTACACAATTAACTTGCTTTGCCCATTAAAACGGAGGCTTTAAAGCATGCCACACAAGAGTTTATAATTAAAAAGCAGCTGCACAAACTATCAGGCGACAGCATCATTAGTATTTGCTCTGTGTAATGTTCATTCCCTGGAGTCAGTGAAATAGTCTTTAGCTATTCCTATGCTGATGGATGCACAAAACTAAATGTAAGGTGAAGCATTTTTAAAAATGGACTATTTTAATCTGAGAAGACTTTGATTTTTTTCTTATTTTAGGTTGAAATTTGGGTTAGAAACTGGCAAAGGTGCATTTTTTGCATGGGGTGCGATTCAATGCAAAAAACAATACGGTAAAAGCTATTATACAGGTTTGTTTACGACTTGGTTATGTTGGTACAATGACTTAAATGTTATTTAGTTACCCGGACATTTCGTCGATGGAGTATATCATTGTTTTACTGGTTAGTCAGCACCATGGACAGAGGTCGCATTTGTTCAAACTGGGCAGATGACCTTCGAAACCCTGATGCTGCTACACAAACTCAAGAGACTTCACAAGAAAATTTGCCAAGGGTGCTATTGTGCAATGTGCATTCATTGCAAACAATAAAGAAGTAGGTTAAGTTCGTCCAATCCCAGCAATTCAAGTCACAGGTGTGACCTCTGTCCATGGTGCTGACCGACCAGTAAAACAATGATTGAGGGATGCAATAATTCAGTCTATTTCCTATGTAATGCTGATTAATACAAGATTTAATTGTTGTTAGTTGTTTAATGTCGGCTTTTCTCTAATGAACGCAGTTTCCTATTCAAACAACAATAAATGAACAAACCAATGGTGATAAACAATTGGCCTTTATGTTGTAGTAGCACCCCTGGTCAGTTTCTTGGGCTGTCCATTGAAGAATCTGCCAGTATTGAATAGACAAAATTCCACAGAAAAGCTTAGACAAGTCAGTGTGTGAGGTTTAGTCGTATTCTGCCATTGACGGCAATAGGCATCCAATCCATTTTCATTGGCTGAACATATACATACAACAGATACCCCTACCGTTTAATATACCCATGCCGTTTAATATACCTGCGTCTATCAAACAGCAAAATACGGTACTATGATTTGAACACAACAGATAGGTAACAAGAACAAAAAAAATCAATGTAAACGTGTTTGAAATGTATTGAAACAAATGCTGAGATGAGAACAGTCTGAGAATATCTGAAATAAATATCAGTAACATTTAAAAATTTGATTTTTTTCAACACAGATGAAAGCTTAGGTATTAAAACCTATAGTTTACAGTCGCAAATGACCCTGCACGTTAACACAATGTTACCCAAGCTAATTCTTGTCAGAATTGTCCATAATCAATTCCATCCAAAATTTGCATGGCGACAGTGTAAGGGAAATGATGTGTACAGTTTCATGGTGATCATTATGATCTGCAGTCGGGAGGATGTTGTGGAGAAAAAAGCACAGTTTCAACACATGGACATGATTCATTGTGTTTGTAGATTACAATCTTCTGCTATTTATGTAATCAGCAGGGGACCTGCTTCTATTTGCGGGCTAGGGTCGCTCATAAGCAAGCAAAACGTTTTTCCCTAGCACTGATTTTCCCTCACATTATCTCACACTCTTTATTTCCGCCCATATTTAATGAAGATCTCCGATAATGAGTACCGTTAAATGCAAAACGTGGCCAACTTGACTAAATGACCATTTCTTATTCATTCCAATTTTGTTTTTAATTATGCAGAGGCCATTCAGAATGTTGAATTGTTTCAGGGTGGCGCTCAGTTCACATTTTAGAACCCAAAAGAATCCCCCCCCCCGTTAGGTACCAGTGCTCAAAATGTGTGTTTTTTCAGGAATTCAAGCAATGAATTTATTGTTGCATGTCATCGTGCAAGGCATTTACAGGATTTTCCCAGTAGCAATCCAAAATGGATTAAAAAGCCAGCGTATACGCTACGCTCCACTACGTACAAATGAGTTAAGCGACTACATGTTACCAAATCCTGAAAGGTCAGTTTATGCACCTGTTTTTCTCATTTTGATGTGAACTGCTCAAGCGTTAGAAGGCACCTGAACGACAGGAGCGTGAAATATCGAAATGAATTTCATTGTCAGGTGGCCAAATAAATAATACAGGCTTTGTCACTTATGCTTTTCCACGATTTAGTAACTGGATTTCTACTAGAAAGGTCCGCTCTTCACGATTTGGCCTTCTAACGTGACATGATGTGGTTGTATTTTTTAACGCGGTGTCTCAGCGGGTAGTGTCGAGATGGCTTGTGACTTTCCTCGCTCAGGATGGGCCGAGGATGACGTTATTCTAGTTGACAAGCTTCTCCGTATCAGGCTGTAATCACATTCCCGCTGCATGCTCTTATAACTTTTGCTCGTCCATAATTATTTTAACAATGGATTTCAGAAGGGCCAATGTGGATACGTAAGACATGCTTGCAACTAAAGCGATGAGACAGAGAAGTCTTTCTAAATAAAATATCACGTTTCTGTTCTTGTATGTGCCACTTTTCCATTGCAGAATAGCTACAATGACAATATTTGTCTAATATAAGAATAGAACAATTTGTAGTTCTTCTTTTAATATTCAATAGTACGAGGGGGGAAAAGAAGCTTTGCATTTCATTTTGTAGCTTTTATTCAGGATTTTATTAGAGTAGTGTTGGAATGGTTTGTTTTGAAAGGGTTGTATTTTTTAAACGATTTAGGATGATGCATTCTCATCTTAATATGACAAACTTATATACATATACAAATAGGCATATAGACTTATATACATATACACATATACAAATAGTCATATAGACTTATATACATATACATATACACATATACAAATATACATATAGACTTATATACATATACACATAGACATATAGACTTATATACATATACACATAGACATAGAGACTTGTATACGTATACACATAGACATACAGACTTATATACATATAGACATATATACTTATATACATATACATATAGACATACAGACTTATATACATATACACTATGTATATGTATATACATTCCTACTTTGTTGTAGTTTGACTTCTACCTGTTTCTTTACATTTTTCTTCTTCTTCTTTTTTTTACACTATTGCTTCATTAATTTATATTTTAGCCAGCTTTTGACCTTATTCGTGAGAATGCCTTACGTCCCTGAATTAGATAAACCAAGCGACCCCCAAATAACGCGTACACACTAAGGGCAAATACACAATCCTCTCACATGCTTGTGTAGTACGGCAGCTGTGTTGGCTACATTAGTGCATTAAATCAAAGCCAATTACTGCCGTCTCAATGGTCTTATTTCCCGAGAGGGGTAAAGATGCACGAGCAAAAGTACGCTATCCCTCAGTCTTATGAGCAAAGGCGTTTTGGATTATGTTAATTCTTTATTCCCTCTTTGTTAAACTGCAGGGAAAGATGTCAGTGTTCTGATAAATGTTATCAATACCTACCCAAATATGAAAAGTAAAGGATATATATATATATATATTTTCATTGAAATTATTGGCAAAACGCTAGTTTGAACAGGACTCGGAGTCAATTAAATTCTCTTTTTATAGCGTAGTTGTTATTGTTGCTCTCTGTTTCATTTGCCCTCAGGTTTTCTTGTTGGGTAATTACCGAAATCTGGACAGAAGTGCTAGTATTGTTGTTCTGGAGGGTGTTTTTTGCGTAAGTCTGTGACTTTTTAGGGTCAAACGGCACACTCCGACATCAACTCCAGCACTTAGACGCAGTGTGATGGAGGAGGCTTTTCGGGGACAGCGCTACAGGGAACGGGTCAAAGCGCTAACCTCTGAAATCGTGGTTCTTGTGAGCTTTTATGTGAGGATAAAAATAAGAAAAAATAATGTCAGACTAAAAAGAAAGACGGAATGAACTCGACGGGAAAAATGAGGAGTAAAAAAAACAAACAAAAAGACAAATCAAGTAGGGCAGACAGAGGAAAGATTGCCAGGTCGGAAAATTGCCAGGTCGGGACACCAGTCGTCTCCGGCGAGACACTTTGGAGGTGTGTGTCAGGTCAATTAGGAGTACAGTGCTTACATTTTCCCCTGACTTACTTCATTAGTGTTTTTTTTTTTTTGTCTGCAGCTTTGAGTGCCTTCAAAGTGTCAGCATGTTGAAGCCGACACTGGAACTGTCGGTCTTCACCGTTAGAAATCTAGTCAGAGTGCCAAGCGTTGGTCAAGGTTGTATTCATGCTTCAAACCTTTCAGGTTTACCGTATTTTCACGACTATAAGGCGCATCGCATTATAAGACGCACTGTATCATAAGGCGCACTGTCTATTTTGGAGAAAGTTTAAGACTTTTAAGTGCGCCTTATAGTGGTGAAAATACGGTAATTGCTATTGACTTCCAGGTATGAAGCACTCACTACACAGTCACCTCTAGAGCCAGCCATTGTTGATGTTTTGGATTATTTTGTATAAAATCTTGCAGTGGGGGAGGAGCTATATGATGGAAGATTTTGTAAACTAAGATGGTATCTGCATATTTAACAGTATTGTTTCAGTTCAGGCGTTTGTGTTTTTTAATATCCGACAGTGGTGGTTTTTGGTTTTCTGTTTTTTCCATATATTAGGCGCACTGTCTATTTTGGAGAAAATTTAAGACTTTTAAGTGTGCCTTATAGTCGTAAAAATATGGTACATTAAGCCACAACCTATTCGCCACTTGCCGCGTACAATTAAAGTCTTAAAAAGGATCATTCTGGAAGATTGTGTCAATTCAACCGACTCCCAAGAGTGGAAACTCTTGGTATCTCTGCAATCATCGATCAACTGTAAGCTTATGAGAAAAGCAGCTCAGCGTATTAGAAGGGTATTATAACGACCGATACAAATCGGATTGGGAAATCCACAGGATGTGCCGTAAGTTCATTGGAATTAGCTAACATAGGGTTTTTAGGGGATGCAAGATTCGTGATTAGGGTTCATTAGAAACGAGGAAAAGAGCTTAAAAAGATATCATATTTTGGATGGCTCATTTCGAGGCCATTTTTGGTGTTTTGGAGATGAAAAAAAACTAAAGTGTAGTTCTTAACCCCATTCTATGCCTTTAGCGTTTATTTTTTAAGTCTCTATTATCTATAGTTCATCACTAAAAACTAAAAAAAAAAAAAAAACTGAACACAACCGTTCACGGAAATTAAACCAGAAAGGGTGACACATCCTTTTGGTCAAGTGAATTTAAGCGAAAATCTGTAAAAAAAAAAAAAAAAAAAAAAAAAAAAAAAACTGTTTGTTTATTGGATCTAGCTCATGCCTCAGGAGATTTCTATTATTTTTTTATTTTTTTACAGCCATAGCGGGCAACCAAAAAGCTTTGAGTGAAGCGAGAGACATCCGGAAAAACCCGGTCGGTCAGGAGGGCTTCAGACGAGGTAGCTATGTGGGAGTTTTTGACAGCAGGGACATGTTTTTCCGATCCATCTTCCCTTTGGTCAGCTTAAAGCCTCAGTAGCTGTGTAATGGCTGAACTGCTAGCACTTTCAGGGGTTACGGTGCGGGAGATGAGGGATCTGCGATTGGTGAAGCCCAAATGAGAGGTGATTTCCTCACCAGAAGCCTCTTCATTTGGGCGCTTGAGAAGGTATCAGTGTGGCGACTGCTGTTGCAACCCTGCAGGGAAACAAGTAAATTGCTCCCCGCAGGAAGGTGGCACTGCTAATAAAGTGGATGTGACAATATGTAGAGTGCCGTCCGTCCCTGCCACTGCATTCCTTTCAACTGAATACCTTCATTCATTCAGCCTATTTCAGTCGTCTGTCCATTTTGGGCTACCGTTAATCCACAGATTTCTTCTTTTTCTTCCATCTGGCCAGCAAATGTAGCAATGCGCCCATCCATCTTAATCCCTTTTCTATCTTTTTAGACATCTATCTACGCTTTTACCCATTTTCTACCGTTCTCATTCCACTATTTGCTCCATTTGCTGAAGTGTCTGTTTTTTGGTTCTTTCTTTACATTGTCTTTTTCTTTTCTCTTGTAATGTGTTTGGTCACAGCTTCTTCTTTGTAATGTCTCTGCGAGCACTGGGCGGAGCATTGCATTTTTTCAGTGTTTTTTTCCGTTAGTCATTGGGAATGGCGGAGCTTGTTCGCTAATACGAGAGGAGTATTATATACTATATCTTGTTGGCAAGTGGTTGTGCGTTATACTAATGTGAGGACATTTGTGTGCATCATTTTAAGAGTATTTTGAAGGGAATACAAACGCAAACAACCCTCGATATTGACTGAAAGTCAGTGTGGAGGCTGGGCAAATGGAGCCAACTCGGGAGAGGAAAGGTATCAAAATTTAAAACAAAATTAGAATTAAATTTAGTCTAAGGTTAGATTCGATTTATTTTTGAGTGTGTCTGCATCGTAATACAAGTTCATTTAAATTTGTTTCCTATAATATGAGTGCATTGCCGTGCAAAAAATTATCTTCTCTCTATACTTTCGAAATACGTAGAATTTTAGTACTATTATACACATTTAAGTAATATTAAACTATTAGCAATGTGTTACTTTGTTAATAGGTGGCAAATTAGAACATATTTTCCAATCCAATATCCTATTTTTCATGTTTTTTCAGAGTGTTGGAATAAATTAATTTGTTTTGATTATGTTACAAGCGTGTTGCCGTGCAAAAAGCACCCCTCCTCTCTTCTATTAAACACATTCTAGTATACACGTACTATTAAACCACTAGGTATTTGATACTATGTTAATAGATGGCGAATCAGAACAAATCAAACATTTTTTTCCAATCCAATATCCTGTTTTTGGTGTTTTTCAGTGGGTTAAAACAAATTAATTAGTTTTTAGTTCATTTCAATGGGAAACATTTGTTTGAGTTACAAGAAAATGGACATATGAGCTCAGTCCTGTAACAAATTAAGCTCCAAAAAAATGACTTGCTTAAAAAGCCAGAGACCACAGAGCGCTTTGAACTTTCAGCCATCTTTAATTGATGCCGGTATACCAGAGGGACAATTTAGGATTCATTTAACTCGGTGAAGATGAGAATTAGAATTCCAAACCGTGGAACACACTGTTAGAACAGTCAAAGGCCGTGGGCTTCCTTTTAAAAGTGCAAAATGAATATTGTATAAAGGCATAAAAGGTCCTTAGCGAAGCGATATGAAATTGAATTACTGATAAGAAATGGCACATATTTAAAGAGACGCTTACTAAAAAATGCCGCATGATTGTTTATTTGTAGTCGTGGGTCGCATTTTGTCGCTCTCTAAATTCAAATCAGTCCCCTCCTTTTTCTCTGCCGTCAGGCAATATTTCATTAGTCACGATTGTTCCTTTACCACGCGAGTAAAAAAAGATAAAAGGAAACGTGCCTTTTTTTATGGCAAATGCTCTTGACGAGTTAATGAATCAGTCGGGATAAAATCAACAGTAGCGGATATGCACTTGTGCGCAGAAAAATTCAATTGTTTAAAAAAAAATGGCGGAGGAAAAAAATTGTAAACCCGTGAATAAAGTGGAAAAATAATGGAGCAAGATGTTATCGTTTCAAGTTTCCGTTCACTTGTGTTCCATGCAATGTTTCAACTAGAAAAGATCAGTCTAGTACAGGGGTGGGCTAGGTTTTTGGCCCGGGGGCCACATTGACTTTAAAAATTTGACAGATGGGCCGGGTCAGCACAAGATACGATACATGTAAAAAAGTGCATCCGTTAACAGTACATATGAAACATAAACAGAAAATAAAGACTAAAGTATTAACATACTCATCACTCATCCTTAAAGTATAAAGTACAAAGTAAAGTAAAAAGGAATGTATTAAGAAATATTAAAATGTCATTTAAAAAAAGATAGAGGGGCTGTAAAACACGAAAGACAAATAAGAGTGGACAGAGCTACTGCCACTGGCTCCCGCGTGACGGCGCCATCTTGGGGAAAAAAAATAAACGTTATTTGGACAATGTCGGCAGGCCGGATTAAAAACCCTAACGGGGCCGTATGTGGCCCGCAAGCCGTAGTTTGCTCATGTCTGGTCTAGTAAATACATATCTTGATAAACCACACGCAGATTCATAATTTTTTATCTATTTTTGGCTCCCGCGTGACGGCGCCATCTTGGGGAAAAAAAATAAACGTTATTTGGACAATGTCGGCAGGCCGGATTAAAAAGCCTAACGGGCCTATGTGACCCGCAAGCCGTAGTTTGCCCATGGCTGGTCTAGTAAATGCATATCTTGATAAACCACACGCAGATTCATATTTTTTTATCTATTTTTCTATCTATTTCATCTTATTTAGAAGAAAATCATCAAAATGAATGTGGATTTTTTGGGACAAAAGTCTTATTGTCTTCAATCTCTGCTTCAGTTTTTGCAGTATTTAAAAGGTCCGTCTTCATTTGATTCCAGTCTGACTGCAGCAAAGCAATAGCAAACGATATATCTGCCAGATTGCCATGGCAACGGGCTGTCTGTCAACGCTTTCCTTTTAACCGACATCCTTCAATCAAATAGGAAGATATGTTTTGATAGAAAAGGCCAATTTTAGAGCTTTTATTCAAACGGTAATAATTGAAGTATAACACAGGGAGGACTTATATTTCAAAATCGTTAACGGAAATCTACCTGATATGATCACTGAAGGAAAATACTGTAATGAGAGATGAGCATATTGTGATGTCAGCACCATGGACAGTTACCACACCAGGCTACTGCTTACCTGGTATCCTTGAAGAATAATCACTATAATATCAAGAAATGGAGATTGTTCCAATAAGAAATGACAACGTATGCCTTTTTTTATACCCCCTGCCAGAATTTTTATCCCAATCTTTTAGATTGACCTCGACTTAAATCCATCACCATGATGAACAATGAGCTTCAAAAAAATCCAATGATCATCTCCCCCCCATCTGCCCATCTTTGCCAGCAGGCTGATTAGAATTACAAACTTGTTCCGTCGCACCCTTCCAGCGTCTATAAAAGAGAACACGAAACCTTTGCTTAATAGCAAGACGCAATTATCGTAAGTGCGGAGCTCACGCAAAAAAAAATGGAATAATTGCCTTGAATCTAACTGTCTCTCACTATTCTATTTGTGATTGACGTTAAAGCGACAATCCAAACAGTTTTGACTACCGTGATAGACTTTTGATGAGCAAGACGTAGAGAGCCTGGCAGAAAGTGCTTTTGGGTAATGAAGCAGCAATGTCAAAGAATGATTTATGATGTCAAAAAATACTCTCTTGGTGGAAAGAAAATCACATTCTGACCACGTACAAAGTGATCAGTGTACTGTTTTGTAGGAATCGGATTGCATTGTTTGTTTAAAATACAATCGGAGGTCTTTCCATGTTAGGTCAGCATATTTTTGTGTTTTTTTTTTTTACATCAGAGCAGAGGCGTCCGATAAAGATGGCGCTGGAATTGCCTTTATGATTCCAGACAGAAGAGTCACGGCCGGGCGAGCCCGTGGGAGGGTCAGGGTGAGCTAATTAACAGTTTACAAGCAACAGTGTCAGGACACAAAGTCGATTTGCAGTTTACAATACGCCGTCAAATAGCATCATAAAGTCAATGAGTTGACATGTAATGCTGGATATTTACTATTTTATCATTAGAATTTATAAGAGCCCTGTTTTTATGCTGTACTGGCGCATGGCTGGGATATACATTTCAACCTGGAACGCCATTTTGCATAGTTTTCGAACACCACGAACAAACATGGAGTCGGCCGCCGATCAGATACTGACTTCATTTTGTCGAACGGGTCCTTTTACCCTCTCTGACATTTACGCCTGTTCCTGTCAGAGCTCGGCTCGGCGAGAACCGTAACCTATCACGGGCTTTCATTTGTCTTCATCGGCAGCACCTGGCGATGCAATCACAGTGACCTGTCTCTCCTGGAAGCGTGAAGAATGGATGTGACCGGTAGAGGAGGGCGGCCATGTTTATCTTCCGCATGACGCGTTAGATCGCCATCAGCCTTTCGCCGTAGACCAATCCTAATGTATAACCTAGAGTATTGAACAGACCATCACTTGCGAGACTATAATCCACTGGTGTCAAAGTGGCGGCACCGGGGGCCAAATCTGGGCCGCCGCATCATTTTCTGTGGCCCGAGAAAGTAAATCACGAGTGATGACTCTGTTTTATGATCAAATTAAAATGAAGATTAGAGATGTATATTAAATTTCCTGATTTCCCCCCTTTAAATCGATAATTGTAATTTTTTTTATAATTTTTTTCTGTTTTTAGTTCAAAAATCATTTTGTACAATCTAAAAATATAAGAAAAAAGGGTATTTCCTGATTTGCCCCCTTTTAAATAGATATTTGCAATTTTTAATCATTTTTTTCTGTTTTTTAGTTCATTAATCATTTTGTAAAATCTAGAAATATATAAAAATATTTTCTGTTTTCCACTTTAATATGGAACACAGAGAAAAATTTGGTTTCCTTTAAAAATCCATTAAAATATTTTCCTTTACTAAGAAAAAAAGCTCATACAGTTTTAGAGCTATAAAAAACGGAATATTTGGGGATTTTGATCCAGTTCCATTAATCCATTTATAAAAAAATAAATAAAAATCTAAATATTATGTCTAAAATGGTCCAGCCCACATGAAATCGAGTTGACATTAATGCAGCCCGCGAACCAACCCGACTCTGACACCCTTGCTATAATCAGTCGGCGTGAATTTCTGGAGGTCTGATTCATGGAGGTCTTGGGTTAGTTGGTAAGCATTGATCATCTCAAAATGCAGATCAGAGCACTGCTTTGTATGCACGCGACAACCTCGCTGCTAATCAGAGAGAACAAACTTAACTAAGCTTTTAATTGTTGTTTGTGTAAATGTCGGAGCCCATTGAAATCACAGCGGCGGCGGCGGGACTGTAGACCAAATGCAAAGTGGAGATTTGTTATGTCATCGCAAAGCCGTGCAATTAAAAAACAATCGGGAAGCGGCTCTCAGTCAATTTTGAGAGGGCTTAATCAGAGCGTGTATTATTCTCTTTTCCAAAACCATCTAAATCATTGAGAAGAAGCAGTAGATAAAGATGTGTATTGGAATACACCATTCACACCTGCCAATGTCAATGTGTAAGTGAATGAGTGCTCATGCAAATTGCCTTGGATATGGCAAAAAAATAAATAGAAATACTCGCCATTTACAATTTGATGTTCGGAGATTGAAGGTTTGAAACCCGGTGGCTTTGTGGGTCACTGTGTTCTCACTGGGACTGTGTGGGTTAACTCCGGGTACTCCGGGTTGTTCTCATGTCCCAATAACTGGTTTAATAGTCTGAAATGCTCAAAAGTTTAAGTGTGCGTTTGACTCGTTGTTTTTCAACTTGTGTACTGTGATAAGCTGGCGACCAGTTCCTTTGCTGGTTGGCCATAGCTCACCTGCTACCATTGAAAGTTCCCATTGAGAGTTAACTGGGAAGGCTGGCATTGAATCTTTTGAACCATTAGAAATGACCCTCGCCATCTTGACATTTTTCTGAAAGTGGTTTAGAACTTGATGATTGAAATAGTGGGAAAAATAAGCCTTCCATATAAAAGACAACAATGATAAATAGATCTCTTCTATATGCTTTGAAAGTCAACATGGAAATACCATCAGAGCCTGCGTCAATTTGTTGTTGTAGACTTAATCAAAGTGCGTAATGTATGAGTAGCTTAATGCTAAAATAAATGCATCATTGAGATTCTGTTTTCTCTCCCATCTTTTTCGTTACTTTTCCACTATTTGTTAGTCTCGTCGGGTTAGCCTCTAGCCTTTTAACGGATTAATTTTCAAGGGCTGTCATGATTTTTTTTTTCTCCCCTTCTTCACATTTTCCAGGGCTTATCAGCCTCCCCCTTTTCAGCGGTGCACCACACCGAGCGTTTTCACAATGCTGACTCCCAGAGCCTCTGTCCTGCTCCCGAGCATAAAAAATGGAACACGGATGAATTATACACAACACCTGCTCGTTTGACATGCCAAATATAAGGGCCTTATGCCACGGGACAGGAGCTTCTGCAGGAGCACACCTGTTCCATAATGTGACAAGGCTCTGACGCCTCATTTAGACGCACCCTGACGCCTCCTACTGAATCATTCTGTCAGGATGTATTATTGATACGTGTAATCTTTCACGTCTTTCAGACTCTGACCCTTCACTGCCTTTTTGAAAGCTAGGCTGTATCGTGGAATAGACTCTTTGATTCCTTACACTTTAATTGCTTTGTATGGAGATGAGTGTGGACAGAAGGTGTGGGTGGGTGGATGTGTATGTTATAGATTAAGACTGTCAATCACACTGAATTTTAAGTGTAGTTTGGAAATTGTACCTAATAATTAAGAGAAGAAAGTGACTGTCCAGATTGGAGTCAGAAGTACCATATTTTCACGACTATAAGGCATATATAAGGCACACTGTATTATAAGGCGCACTGTCTATTTTGGAGAAAATGTAAGACTTAAGTGCGCCTTATAGTCGTGAAAATGCGGTAATTGCTATTGACTTCCAGGTATGAAGCACTCACTACACAGTCACCTCGAGAGCCAGCCATTGTTGATGTTTTGGATTTTTTTATAGACTTGTGGGAAAATTCCACAATTAATTAAAATAGTACAGTCCATATTGTCTCGGCTACTTCGAGGCGTGATAAAATGCATTAATTGGTCTATGTTTTTTTTAATAATCTGCCTTTTCTGTTTTCCAGGTTAACAGTCACATACATCCACGTGAAGGATAAGAACTGTCCGGTACCACTCTTCAAAGGTCAAGCAAAAGAAGGTAAGGGCTTAATATAAGATCCAAACACACACACACATGCACACATACTTCGAGGCGTGATAAAATGCATTAATTGGTCTATGTTTTTTTTAATAATCTGCCTTTTCTGTTTTCCAGGTTAACAGTCACATACATCCACGTGAAGGATAAGAACTGTCCGGTACCACTCTTCAAAGGTCAAGCAAAAGAAGGTAAGGGCTTAATATAAGATCCAAACACACACACACATGCACACATAAACTGCATATAATTGCAATTGTAAATGAGAAAGTTGTCAGACCAGAAAATGAATCCAGAAGGCAAAGTGGAACAAATATTCACCTGAACATCTGTTCTTATGGAATGCAAAGGGGATGACTGCACATAAATGGCAGCCCTTTTTGGTGGTGGGCCAGTAAAGAATAGCCTAGAAATGAGAGTTATTTTCATAGTGTGACAATATGATATCATATTATATGCCATTACAACATTTATGGTCATTTTTATGAAAACGTGGAGCCAACAGCCAAATATTTTTCTGCTTTCCTCTCTCCCTAATTAATACTTGACCTGTGTAACTATTAACTGAAGTCAACATGGTTTATAACTTACTCTTTCCTATTGTCACTTATCTTACCCATTGGTTAATAGGCGTATATGGTCTCTATATTTCGGTAAGGTTATTCGTCAATAGCTTTTAACAACAACCCAAACTTGAGCTTGTTTTGTATACTTTTTTTTTGGAAGTACTGCATTTTGAATATTGTGCTTCTGCCACCAACAACGACGCTCCATTCTTTTGTATGTGACACCTCGATCGTTTACTGCAGAGTCAATGAGGCGGCTTTTAGAGTTGGTGGAAGTGACACTGAAATAACATTTTAAAGGTGCCTTGCCTCTATAATGGGACACTTGGAGAGAGCTAAGTGAATGTTTTGGCAGGACACCATATTTGCAGTGTGCCAACAAGGCCCAGAAGCTTTTGGAGCCAATCTTTTAAGGCTTTTTTTTTTTTTTTTTAAATCCAATAAAACTGACAAAGGAGTGCCATGATATACTGTAACTTTAAAACGCTCCTATTTGTTGTTTTCGCCTTGCATTTTTTGGCCCTTCATGGAGTCTTTCATAAGCATGTTATTTTTTCTTTTGCTGCTTAAGACTTTTAAAGTTTAAAACTAATGAGTTTGGTTTTTTCTGGGTGAAGACAATTGAAAGAACAGAAGGTAGTTGCTTTGATTAATAAGCATCTGGAAACCATTTTCTTCCTTATGCTGGAATTCAAAATGGCGACGTCGCCCGTGTTGCTCGGCACCATTCCACGATTACATTGAGTATGTATGGGATACCATGTCTGGGTTGGTATGAACGAACGTTGCATAGGAGAATGTTGCAATGCATCATTTGTATGTAAATCCCCTCAAGAGCTGGAAGCATGCAGTTAAAAGTCGTTTGTTTCCTTTCCCAAACACTCTGCGGCAATGTTTAGAGACGAAAAGCCGATGACTCGAAAGCAGATGAAATTGCAAACAAGGGGAATTGCTCACATGAGTTGAGATGCAGGCCTCCCATGACTGTTATCCCCTAAAAAAAAGCAATGAGCACCATTGTAACCTGTGACTAAGCACCCAGTGAAAGGCCGGAATCCCCATCGCAGACTATGTACCGTATTTTCACGACTATAAGGCGCACCGCATTATAAGACGCACCCTCAATGAATGACAGTTTTTCCATATATAAGGTGCACTGTATTATAAGGCGCACTGTATTATAGGGTGCACTGTATTATAAGGCGCACTGTATTATAAGGCGCACTGTATTATAAGGCGCACTGTATTATAAGGCGCACTGTATTTTAAGGTGCTCTGTCTATTTTGGAGAAAAAATAAGACTTTTAAGTGAGGCGTATTGTCGTGAAAATACGGTAATTGCGATTGACTTCCAGGTATGAAGTACTCAGTACACAGTCACCTCTAGAGTCAGCCGTTGTTGATGTTTTGGATTTTTTTGTATAAAATCTTGCAGTGGGGGACGAGCTATATGATGGAAGATTTTGTAAACTAAGATGGCATCTCCATATTTTACAGTATTGTTTCAGTTCAGACGTTTGTGTTTTTTTAAATATCCGACAGTGGTGGTTTTTCGTTTTTGGTTTTCAGTTTTTTCCATATATAAGGCGCACTGGATTATAAGGCGCACTGTCTATTTTGGAGAAAATTTAAGACTTTTAAGTGCACCTTATAGTGGTGAAAATACGGTACCTCTAACGAACAGCTCTTCTGACTCACATATTTGCCGCTACAATCATATCGTCCACAGTCCGGATGAAAGAACAACTATTTTGCCCAAGGCCGACTTGTTCACTTGCTAAAGAAATATACCACTATAATGCACCATTTGACTTGATGGCGATCCAATGAAGTCGAGCAGTCTAATGAGATTGGGATGCCTCAATAAATTAATTAAGAAGTCAATAAGTTCCACTACTAAGCCATGCCCCTTAGAAGAGGTTTCCACGCCACTAAATGTAGAATGAGCAATTTTGCTTGATGAGTTTATTGATTTGGGTCAAATGAAGTATAAATTATCTTATGAGCCAGTCACAATGTTATGACTGATATTCAAGCTGTGAGTTTAGAAACATGTATTTAACCTAATTTGGCCTCTGTCAGTGTAGAGTGTTATCCTTCAAATAGGCAATGAGTCGTGTTATTGAATCATACATTTTCATTAATGCACTGATTTTATTGCACTTGCCTGTTTCTGAAAGCCATTTTCATCCTTAAATGTACATATTTTTTTATATATAACATACAGTGGTCGGCCCATAGATGTGTCGTGGAATTTGCTCGCTCTTCCCGAGCTTGCATGGGTTTTCTCTGGGTACTCCAGTTTCCTCCCGCATCCTAAAAACATGCATAATAGGCTGGTTGAACCCTCTAAATTGCCCTTATCTTTGAGCGTGAATAGTGCGCTTAGCTCTAGCATTTTTATAGCTAGCTAGCTATTTTGATCTACAGCAAAATCAAGTATTAACTGAAACCACACTGCCATCTAGCATTTATATAGCTAGCTATACCGATTGATCTATTTTCATAGACAATTTTGACAACACAGTCAGTTCAGCTATCAGAACATCTATTTCAACCTTATTGGGTTGTTCTTTATTGCCCATATAAAGGGTATTAAAAGCCAAAATAGAGTTTCATCATCCAAACAGTTGGCTCCAATGTACACTTTTGTCATTTCTGAGCTTTTGACCCTCAAACAGGCAGTTCTTCAAAATGGTTGTTGCAGTGCTATACCAGAATTAAGGTTAATGTCAGGAGTCGCTGGATCGCCTCTCCTGACATGACGTCACGGTAGTTATCAGCCGTGGCTAATTACGTGATTGGATTATTTTTGGTATTTAAGCATTGTGACTTTCTGTAGACGCCGTTGGATCGTCTGATTTCGTTCTGGTGTAGTACTGGTTTAGTTCTGGTTTCGTTTCCTGTTAATCCTCGTAGTCATTGCTGTTTCCATGACGCCCCGCCGCATGTTGTTTTCGTTTGTAATGAGTGGTCAAGCTAAGTTGTTGAAGTTATGTTACCCCGTTCAATAAATCAACCTACAAGAGCTACAGACCTGCCTCACCTTTCCATTCCTTCGGCGACTCTGCATCTGGGTTCAACTTCCCCTCCGATCGCCTCGCACTTCGCGGCGGCGATCGTAACAGCACGATCCAACCCAATATGGACCCAGCGGAGCGCCACCCACGCTCGCGCCGACGCACTCGGCGACGCAAACCATCCACCTCGAAGACACCGGACTGCTTGGAATGTATAAGTAACCCCTCAGAATCGTTTAGGAATTTTGTAATGAACACACCGTGGTGCGGGGCTCTCAGGCACATCATTGCTAGAGATGAGCCGCAGCTGGTAGGAGAGTTAGAGCCGCAGCGTACTCATACGCCCCACCACTGCTATGCACGTCGCCCTGGGAAGCCTTTACCGTTTCATCATGAGGCCCAGGTGCGTACAACCACCAGAGAGCGCCCAAGTTATCTTATGCCTATGCCCAGAGGAATTGATTCACCATGGAGGGAGCCTGAGGATTCTGGTCAGGAGGACATCGTTGAGGAAATTGATTTTTTCGCTGGCGTTTCGGAATCCGATGATGAATTCTTTGACCAATTCGGACCCCGAGACCTTCCACTGGAGGAGGATTATCCCGATTGTTCCCCCGATAATTCCTATTACAAATACCCCGACCAGCAATTGCAGAGTGGGCTGGCCACCAATTGTGGGGCGCGGCGTGGTGGCGGGGGTGCTGTGCAGTCCTCCCAGAGGAGGCGCCGAGCGCCACGCCGTAGAGCGAAGCGAAAGCAATGCCTGGACACACTAACCACTGTCCAAGTTACGCGCCCGCCCACGTCCTTCCAAGCTCCCTTTCCGCCCACGTCCTTCCAAGCTCCTTTTCCGACCACGTCCCTCCAAGCTCCTTTTCCGACCACGTCCCTCCAAGCTCCTTTTCCGACCACGTCCCTCCAAGCTCCTTTTCCGACCACGTCCCTCCAAGCTCCTTTTCCGACCACGTCCCTCCAAGCTCCTTTTCCGACCACGTTCCTCCAAGCTCCTTTCCAAGTGCCCGAAGTTACTCGGCCGAACACGCCTTTCCAAGTGCCCGAAGTTACTCGGCCGAACACGCCTTTCCAAGTGCCCGAAGTTACTCGGCCGACCATGCCTTTCCAAGTGCCCGAAGTTACTCGGCCGACCCCGCTGTACCAGCAGCTCCTAAGGACTATGCAGCCCTCCCCGTTCCAAGTGGCCGAAGTCACTCGGCCGACCACGCTTTTCCAAGTGCCCGAAGTTACTCAGCCGACCCCGCTGTACCAGCAGCTGCTAAGGACTATGCAGCCCTCCCCGTTCCAAGTGCCCGAAGTCACTCGGCCGACCACGCCTGTCCAAGTGGCCGAAGTTACTCGGCCCAGCGCGCCGTTTCAAGTGCCCCAAGCTCCTGTGCCAAGGCCACGCAAATTACTCCCGTTGCCTTTGGGGTCGCCGGTCGCACCCGTACCGAAGCCACGGATCAGGTTTCTGGTGACGGACGGCCATTCTAACACCGCTCTCCCAAGCACCGCTCTCCCAAGCACCGCTCTCCCAAGCACCGCTCTCCCAAGCACCGCTCTCCCAAGCACCGCTCTCCCAAGCACCGCTCTCCCAAGCACCGCTCTACCAAGCACCGCTCTCCCTAGCACCGCTCTCCCAAGCGCCTGCCCGTCCTGCGCCTGCCCGCCCAGAAGTGGCGACGATGCTCCGGCGCTCGATGAAGACGGGGCCGGCGACGTCGAGAGTGGTATTTCGCCGGAGTCCCTGGAAGATGGGACTGGCGACATCGAGAGAGGCAATTCGCCGGAGTCCCTGGAGGAAGGGGCTGGCGACGTCGAGAGAGGCAATTCGCCGGAGTCCCTGGAGGAAGGGGCTGGCGATGTCGAGAGTGCCAATTCGCCGGTGCCCCTGGAGGAAGAAGCCGGTGACGTCGAGAGAGGCAATTCGCCGGAGTCCCTGGAGGAAGGGGCTGGCGATGTCGAGAGTGCCAATTCGCCGGTGCCCCTGGAGGAAGAAGCCGGTGACGTCGAGAGTGGTAATTCGCTGGTGCCCCTGGAGGAGGAAGCCGGTGACGTCGAGAGTGGCAATGCGCCGGAGTCCCTGGCAGTAGGGGCTGGCGACGTCAAGAGTGGTAATGCGCCGGAGTCCCTGGCAGTAGGGGCTGGCGTGGTCAAGAGTGGTAATTCGCCGGAGTCCCTGGAAGAAGGGACTGGCGACGTCGAGAGAAGCAATTCGCCGGAGCCCCTGGAGGAAGGGGCTGGCGACGTCGAGAGTGCCAATTCGCCGGTGTCCCTGGAGGAAGAAACTGGTGACGTCGAGAGAGGCAATTCGCCGGAGTCCCTGGAGGAAGGGGCTGGCGACGTCAAGAGTGGTAATTCGCCGGTGCTCCTGGAGGAAGAAGCCGGCGACGTCCAGAGAAGCAATGATCCGGGTTCCTGGGAGAAGAGGGCTGTCCACCCCCCGAGCAAACAGGGTAAGGTGCCCGACCGTACTAAACTTCTAATATTTCCTGAAGGCAGGCAGTTTGGCAAAGACTTAAGGGTCCAACTGGGATGCCTGCCGGACCGACCACCGCCTCGTCTCGTTTCTGGCCGGCGCGGACGCCCGCCGGATCGACCACTGCCTCGTCTCGTTTCTGGCCGGCGCGGACGCCCGCCGGATCGACCTCAGCCTCGTCTCGTTTCTGGCCGACGCGGACGCCCGCCGGACCGACCACTGCCTCGTCTCGTTCCTGGCCGGCGCGGACGCCCGCCGGATCGACCACTGCCTCGTCTCGTTTCTGGCCGGCGCGGACGCCCGCCGGATCGACCTCAGCCTCGTCTCGTTTCTGGCCGACACGGACGCCCGCCAAACTTGCCACTGCCCCGGCTTTTTTCTGGCCGACACGGACGCCCGCCAGACTTGCCTCTGCCCAGTCTTGTTTCTGACCGGCACGGACGCCCGCCAGACCTGCCACTGACTTGTCTCGTTTCTGGCTGGCGCGGACGCCCGCCGGAGCGACCTCTCCGTCTGTTCTTGGGTTGGGGTGGAAGACCACCGGACAATTCTAGATCTCCCACCCACCCTCCCTGCTTGTTCCCGTTTCTCATGTTGTAATTGACCTTGGGACGTCTAGAATCCGTCCCTTAGAGGGGGTGTACTGTCAGGAGTCGCTGGATCGCCTCTCCTGACATGACGTCACGGTAGTTATCAGCCGTGGCTAATTACGTGATTGGATTATTTTTGGTATTTAAGCATTGTGACTTTCTGTAGACGCCGTTGGATCGTCTGATTTCGTTCTGGTGTAGTACTGGTTTAGTTCTGGTTTCGTTTCCTGTTAATCCTCGTAGTCATTGCTGTTTCCATGACGCCCCGCCGCATGTTGTTTTCGTTTGTAATGAGTGGTCAAGCTAAGTTGTTGAAGTTATGTTACCCCGTTCAATAAATCAACCTACAAGAGCTACAGACCTGCCTCACCTTTCCATTCCTTCGGCGACTCTGCATCTGGGTTCAACTTCCCCTCCGATCGCCTCGCATTACGCGGCGGCGATCGTAACAGTTAATAGCCCTTTAGGAGCAAAGAATCGAAGCCGAATAATCCCATTATAGCAGATTTCAGTTGGAGTTTGCTCAGATCAGTGTGCATCAGAAGGGACACTTGTGGTAGAGGTTTTGCAAAGGGCAAAGCGGCAAAGACAGATGTTGCTTCTGCTGCTTCTGCTGCTACTGCTGCTGCTTCTGCGCACAGATGCTCCAGCTGCTCCGATTGCTCCGCCAAGGCCATCATACGCTCTCCCCAACACAATCTTCCCTAACACAACAGAGTTATTTGCTGTTTCGTTGCACTTTGTTCCCCTGGCTTTATTCTAATGGCTTGCAAATGATCTCTGGCTCACCTTTCCTTGCCTTGTCAGTTTAAATGACTGTGTAACTACCAAACTTGTGGAGTGGAAAGTGAAATCATTTAAAGATGGAGGGATTCTAACCGTATTCGTCTGCAGAAATTCCTCCCCGAAAACATTTTTATCCTTTGGCAGAATTGCTTTGCAAGCACTCAGGTGTGCCTGTTCAAAGTTGACTTTCTTTCAGTAGGTGGTCACTTCTTTTCAAACGATTTGGCCAATCTTTGCATGCTGTTGTCTAGAGGTCCATTTTTGTTCTATCCCTGAAAGTGGCCTTTAGTTTTAAAAGCTTGCAATTGTGTCTGAAAATGTGAAAGGGGTAAAAAAAATAATAATAATAAATAAATAAATCAAACGCAATGTCTTAAGGTGCTTCTAAACTGCACCTTTCATTTGTATATATTCATTTCACTACATATTTTTAGGATTAGTAACACCTTATTGGTGGACTGACTTTTGATAGATGTACTAAAACAGGTTTTGGTTATTTATTCAAAACTTTATACAGTAAATATTTCCTAGTTTGGGGTATATAAACTGCGCTTTAATATAAACAAAATATTCATTATGTTTGCCGTTTTGCGTCTTTTTCAGCCTTTTAGGATTTCATAATTGTCTCAGTGGTTTGTTTTGATGTTTTGTACTTTGAGTGTCATTCATTTGACATATCACCTAAAAGACCCAACCGGTCTTGCAGTGGTTCTTTTGGGATCAATTCCCACTCGGTAATTTTGAGTACGGATGGTTATCTGTTTCTATCTTTGTCCTACGATTTACTGGCGACCAGTCTAGGGTATGTCTTGTGATCTCAAAGACGAGGTGAGAAAATTCGAAAAAAGTTTAGTCCGCAGATAAATGGCCTAACCTTCTATCATTAATGATACGTTTACACCACGGAACAGTGAGGCGGGCAGAAACCCAGCTGACGGAGGCAAAGGGCCGTTGAGAAGGGGAGGGGAGGGCCGGGATGAAATATAGGACAAGAAGAGCCAGGGGCCCGTAGTAATTAGCCATGAAACAACGGGCCGAGTCAGCCTGGTTATGACTTGACACCTTGGGCCGTCTCTCCGTGCCTAACTGCGCTGCGGCGTCCGGCTTAAAGAGAGATCGCTGGTCTGGCGTGCCAGTAAAACCGCCTAATGCTTAACGGGTTGTAGCAAATGTTCGCTAAAGTTGAAGTTGCTTGAAACTGTTTTTTGGAGCTGTGGCAAGAGACTTTTTGCATTGAAAAAATCTCAAAGGACACCATGTGAAAGACTTTTTAAATTTTAAACCATGTTGTTTATATTAACAATAGTTGTTGTAATCAACGTTTTATCAGTAGAAATGCCATAAACCTCTAAAATGACTCCAACATTTTAAATTTTTCACACTGACCTAATGTCACCAAAAGTTGATTTCTGCAGACTTTGAAAAACTAAGTCATGTCATGTTTTTAATAGCATAATTTTATGACTTTTCTCCAAATATGACTCTAATATCCTAATATATAAATGTTTTTTTACGTCGCCAAAAGTTGATATAATACAAACCAACAACGTCCGGTTCATGATAGACAAAAAATAACAACAAAATGACCGTTTCACAATTGGAATCTCGTTATAATATCATCCATAATTGAACTCTTATCATATTTTGATTGTAACCTTGTGATAGTTCCATTTGAATCTCATTATATTCATTTTTCCCATTGAATATTACATGACATGACCTTGCAATTTCCCGCGACACACCTGACCTATGCTCACGATGGGAAACACTGACTTAATGGTTACTTGAAGTAGAATAAAATCATCTAAAATCTCTGAGAAATATCCATTTCATTCAAAGGAAAGCAGAATATTTACCTCTTCTAAAACATCTGCACTCCAAAGCTTCCATCTTTCCCAGAATGAATATGCTTTGTGTAGCTACTTAGTTCAAAACCGACACTTTGGCCCTTTTCAATCCACTAGAGAGTACGCATTATCGCAGCAACTCTTCTATAAACTCCCTTCTCAGGATCACGCCCAATCCGCTCAGGTAACCCTCACATCTTCCCGCCTTGTGTTGACAAGCTCTTCATTAGAGTCTTTGTCCTGGAAGAGCCCGCTACATAATTAATGTCTCCATGATGGATTACACGAGAGCCAGACGGCAAACAGCGAAGAGGTCAGGCAGGAAATAGGAGGATTGATGCGAAGGCTATTTTTTTTCTTCCCCTCTCGAACACGCCTCCCACGTGTGTTCCTTTTTGTAGCGGCGGTGAAAGTGCTGATTAGAAAAGTCACAATGTTTACACCGACCGTTCTATGTTGAGCGCTGGTGAAAATTAGTCCCACGCGTGTGACCCCCTTTGTAGCTTTTGTGTGATGGAAGACGGCCATCTTCGACGGTTCTGGTGGGCGGGGCTCTAGGTCGACAACGGTCATTAATCAAGGGCTTGGTTAATGACGGAGATGGTGCTGGGAAAATTCAAGTTGAATGCGTTCTACTTTTTTCGGAACACTGAGGAGACAGTTTGGTTTTTAGAGGTCCAACACGAACGAGGAAAAATCTGAGTCATTAGAGTTCAGTAACTTTTAATGTACTTGAATACAGTATTTTCACGGCTATATGGCGCACCACATGAAAAGGCGCACCGCATTATAAGGCGCACCCTCAATGAATGACACATTGAATTTTTTCTCCATATATAAGGCGCACTGGATTATAAGGCGCCCTGTCTATTTTGGAGAAAATTTAAGACTTTTAAGTGCGCCTTATAGTCGTGAAATTTTACTAACTTAGTCACAGAAGTATGACGATCTTAGGATAGGATCATTGAGACAATAAGAGTGTTGTAGTTGGCGTCCAGTCACTTGCAGAACTGATGTGGCTGGGAAAAACACAAAAACAATGCCCAAACAATGTGGATTTGGATTACGTGAAATTATGGAAGTTTCATTTGTGATTGACATTGTGGCCGGAAGAAGTCAGAACACGGATGCCTTCATCCCTGAATATATAGAAATTCTGAGTTTTTATGAATTTTTAATACAGCTTCTGGTGCTATGCTCAGAATCAAGTCTTGCCCAAGACCAGAATTCAGCAAAACTCATCTTATCTCAGTATTTGAAGGTCTTTTTTAGCAAAAATTCTGGCCTTAGATTAATCTTTTGGAGTTCTTGTTTTAGGGAATTTTTAGTCTGGTCTCAGTTTATCTTGGTCTTGATTCCAGTAAGTTTTGCGTTTGTCTCTGTGTTGTGTCAGGCAATACTTGGTCTCATTTCGGTTTTAGACTGCCAAAAGTCTTGATCTGATCTTGATTTCATGTTGTGCAACTCTTGGTTTTGTACCTTTTTGTCTACATCTTGTCTCAGACAATATGCCATCTTCAAACATGTCATATTTTCTACACTAGTTTGGTTTTACCATGTCTAATAAACAAAATATGAACCTTATTCATTCTTAATGTAACCCGTGGCATAAAAAGTATGGACAAGTACACAGCTCACACACTACTAGAATATTAAACAACACCAAATGTCAATCAAAACTTAACATAGAATACATTGTAGACCTCTTCATTGAATCACTGTTCTAATTGAGACTTGTTCTTTTATGACTTGCCTTCACTGGGAATGTCGAGGGTTTTTATATTTTATAAAAAAAATAGGGCAGATTTGCAGGTACTGTACGCCAGTCAGCTCCTTGGCAGTTGTAGCCATTTGCATACAGATGAATTTCCTCGTGTGGCACTCACTCACTGTAGATGAGGCGACTCAATTGAACATTTATTTGGACAAGTAATAAAGCCCTGCCACTCTGCTAATTCTCGTGCTGATTTTGCCAGCTGTACATGATGTTTTTCTTCCCCTTTTTACTCATCAATGCATCCTTTCCTTTGAAAAAAATTGTAGTTCTCAGCGAAAGAAGCTGTCTTTTTTTACAGTTTTTCTTTTTCATGAAAAAGGCATACTTGCCGATGCTAATCTTAACTCAGAGTAGAAACGGACTATTTCCAACATTCCAGTGACACTATCAGTCCAAGCTCAGAGCATGCCTCATGTCTAAAAAACTGATAAGGCTTTCACACACTGATTTTTTTTTTTATGTTTATTTCTATATTCCTACCTTGAGGATAGTAGAACGGAAGGTATAGTCAAATATTACTTGTGTTTTCAAGCAATAACCTTTATGAATATACGTTCATTTCAGTTTTAGGTTTTATCCACTGCGTTGTGATACATTTTTATGATAGAAAAATGTTCATAGACCACAAAATATAGAATATTACAAGGGTGTTAGACTTGGGTTGGTTCGTAGGCCGCTTTAACGTCAACTCGATTTCACCTGGGTCGCACCATTTTAGATATAATATTTAATTTTTTTTTAATAAATGGATTAAAAGAACTGGATGAAAAGCCCTGAATATTCCTTTTTTATAGATCTAAAACAGTTTATTTTTGCTTTTTTATATATTTTTAGATTTTACAAAATGGTTTTTTATACTAAAAACTGAAAAAAAATGATAAAAAATTACAATTATTGATTTAAAAGGGGGAGAATCATTAAATTTGATATACATCTATACTCTTCATTTTCATTTGATCTTAAAACCGAATGTCAGAACTCATGATTTACTTTTCCGGGCCACACAAAATGATTCGGCGGGCCAGAATTGGCCCCTGGGCCGCCACTTTGACACCTGTGCTATATAATATGACATTTTGCAGACTATAAATCACACTTTATTTCATAGTTTGATTTATTCTGCGACTGATAAAGACGACAAATACTACTGCTGCTGTTCATTTCAAAACAAAACATCTTTCAGCCCATTTCTGACAGAAAAATGTCTTCATATGACAAAATTGGCCATTAAAATTTGGTCATCACTGCATTCTTTCTTGTGTTATCCTGAACACAGACATTTGGAACAGTACACATAACTTGAGTCTATTGGGATAACATTCTATTCTAAAAAAAAAAACACTTCTGAGTCCATTTTTCGTTCCGTTTGGCCAACGATGACCGGACGAGACTCTTATTACGCGCCGTTAATTGGACACGGCTTCTTTTTAAAAGCAATTAGCCGACAAGAGTCTCACATCAACCTGAGCTTGCTGTAGGCAAAGTTTATTTTCATTCTCCCCCACAAAAAAATAATAAACACTTTGACACAGCTTCTTCCTGGAAGAAAACAAATTAGTGAAGATCAACATCATTTTTTTTCACATTATTATTACCGCTGCCATCTTTTTGACTGCAGAAGAAAAGCGTCTCCAATAAATATCCAAACGCAAACAATTATCCGTCATTTTCTAATGTGTGGTTATAAAGATGGATACCTGTAAAATCACTGGCGCGTCCACTTGTGGCTTCATCATCTGCCAAATGGCAAATCACGCTTAAAATCAGCCATTTGAAAACAAATAAACGAGCACTTTAAGATTAAGTCGCTTTCAGTCATCTTAAGAGAAAACCTTCCATTTCTGGCTCCAAAGAGATTTGTACCTCAATCTAACACTCAGTTGCTATGGAAACCTTCTCTGCGTATGTGCACCTGTGTTGATTCTCTCTGTTTTTTATTTTTTAAGATGTACTACTCTGATCACGGTATTTGAACAGGAATAGAACAACTTGCATACGCATTGGCGTAAGATTACTGGTGGGAAATTCATGCGCTTTAGAAATTTTCACCAGATTGGTCCAAATTACGAGTAATTCAATGATCATAAAGATTGAATTATTTGTTTAGCGATTGTTAACCTAATCTGTCAACACATGTTTTGTAATGTTGATCACCTCTGTCATAGTTTAAATAGGATTTGTTTCTCGTTGTTCCCTGCAATTGGCTGGCTACCAATCATATTCAGGTTGCGTCCCCACCCCCGTGCTCATCATTGTTGGGGATAGGCCCCAGCACCCCACGCAACCTGTGAGGATAAGTAGTACAGAAAATGAATGATCAATTTACATCAAGGGTGTCAGACTCGGGTTGATTCCCGGGCTACATTAACTCTATTTCATGTGGGCCGGACCATTTTAGAAATAACATTTAATTAATTTATTTATTTTTTATAAATGGAATAAAATAATTTTTATTAAAACCCTAAATGTTCATTTTTTATAGATCTAAAACAATGTTGATTTGAGTTTTTTTATTAGTAAGGGAAAATTTGTTTTTCATTGCGAAAGGAAACCAAATTTTCTTTATGTTCCATATTAAAGTGGAAAACAGAAATATTTTTATATATTTTTAGATTTTATAAAATGATTTCTGAACTAAAAACACAGAAAAAATGATTAAAAAATTGCAATCATTGATTTAAAAGGGGGAAAATCAGGAAATATAATATACATTTATAATCTTCATTTGAATTCGATTCTAAAACAGAAAGTCAGCACTCATGATTTACTTTCCCGGGCCACACAAAAGGATGCAGTGGGCCATATTTAGCCCCCGAGCCGCCACTTTGACACCTGTGATTTACATTGTTGCACTAATTTTGTCCCAACCCATATTTGCAGGAAATATGTATAGCCCAGAGTAATATAATCTATTTTTTTCGACTAATTGCACAAAACATCAATAATTCTGCCGTCAAAGTTATCATTTGTGGCCCTACTACACCACTTTATTTGATGAGTATAACAGCGCCTTTTCAAGGATGTCATAAGTGTTCCTTCTCAGAAATGTTGTTCGGTTGTTTCACCCGTTTCCAAGAAATCCACACGAGATTGCACCAAATGATGTTCTTTGTATAAGTTTGGATATTAAATATATTATTTTTATTCCTGAGAAACCTATCCTGCCTATGAAATGCTGAGTGTAAGACAACAATCCTGATTGGCTGCTAAACCACCCAGCAATCACCCTACCACGTATCTACTTTTTCATAAAATCTAGTGCTCTTTTTTTTCCCCATTTCCTTAGAAAGTCGAAACATCCTAATTTAGATAGCAAAACAATTAGCGACGCTGCGTGTGGTCGGTCAATTAACGAGTAAAGGGTGACCACTTTTGTTTTAAAGGGAAAAATACTGATTCGCTTGGAGCAGTTGCCAGGCAACCAGTAGATACTCCAGTAATATTATGGACCCATAAAGCATTCTGACATACCTCCCAAATAAAAGCAAAAAATTATTTATTTTTTGTTCTTTTTCAATACAATGAACTAGTAAGGAGTGACTTAGTTTTTGTAACTCTGCTATTACATCACCTGAAGGTATTTTTGTTTTGTTTTTTTTGTTTTTGCTGACTTTAAGCCTGGCTGCGAGCTTCTGCCTGTTTCCAGTCGGTAATTAGCAATGATATGAAAGAAAATAGCATCAAATTATTCATTCATCAAGATGCTGAATGAAAATGACAATATTCAGAAAAAAACAATGCAAAAACGGTTAGTGTGCGGCCATTTTTCTTTCTTTCAGCAATTGTATTGACATTTTAATAGGGGTGGATATATATATAGTAGTAGAATGTACACAAACATAAAACAAATGTCTCCAAAACATACTCCTAACCCTAACCAGGAAATCAGCAGGTAGCAACATACTGTCTGGCGAGGACTCGGCTTTTTAGCTCATGCTAATTAGTAATACATAGACGAACAATGATGTCATCATGGCGTAGGTTTAAGACATGTAAACCTATGAACTCCTTCTGTTCCTAGCAAATTGAACAATGGATCTTTTTGCCTGTTTGTGAATCTATGAGCACTCCAGCAGTTTCCCGGTTGATATTTTTGTCACTTTCCCCAACCCTAACCTTGTCCAGAGCTTTCCACGTCACCATCTCTTGTCATTTGTGACTGCCACCAAGCCCACACAACAAATATGGTCGCCGATTGTTGAGAAATTGAATCCCTCCAACCTCGCCCAAGCCGAATTTTGTTCCCCAAACAGCTTCTCCTTCCACCGAATGCAAATTACTGCAGCAGAGTTTTGAGTTCCCTTACGTACCGTGTTCTCTTTAATCCTCACAAACCTACAGAAGAAAACTGGAGCTCCTAGTTCATCATATTGCAATTTGCAAGTCCCTCCGCCACTGTTTAATTGCAACCGACCAAATCCAATAGGCTTGATCCTTTAGGGCAGATGTAAAAGCATGCATCTTATCTATAAATCAGCTTCATAGGGCTGATGAAGGCAGCCATGGCAGTTATATAGGATCCCAGGCCCAATCGCCAACCCGCTGTGAGGAAATGGACCTGTCGGAGAGGCTGTGAAATAGTGCGACCTGCCATGTCACTCACACCTCTGCCCGCTTTTATTTCATTATCTCATTAGAACACATTCTGCTAGCGTTTGTTTGATTGTTTTAATGTACGGATGGGCTTCTCCAACTCTACTTTTAAGTGAATCATTTGTAATAAAGGCTACATTTGATTACCTCATCCCCCAAGAAGCGCCTTAAACCACGTCTTCTTTTATTGATTTGGGTTCCCGTATCAGTGCCGTGCAAAGTTCCCCGCCGCCTTAAGTCCGGCATTTAATTGAAGCGTGCCGGAGGCTAACTGGCTCGATCGCTCTGACACGTCAAAAAGCATCAGTCAGTTAAATGGGGCAGAGAGATGGAGAGGCGGCATCGCTGCCTCGGCAGCAGCCGCCTGCAGGCTGTGACCTTGCGGTGAGATTGAGCTTGAAATGTCTTTTCTAAACTCGTCGCTTCCACGGAAATTCCGACTTCTATTTTCAGCCAGAAATACACTGGGGAATTGTGGTGGTGCTGTTGTTATTGTTGTTGTAGTAGTTTGCCTTGTTTGTAAGCGGTGTATTGTCTTAAACTAAGCCGACAGTTTGGTGCCAACATTTCCGCTCAATAATGCCGTTTTCTAGGATAAGTCAGACTTTCAAAATGAGGCAAAATCAAATTCCCCAACTTATTAAATTGTTATCCACTCTGATGGAAATGGGAATGAACTAGACTAGACAAATCAATGACTTCAATAATCTATTGCTGCAAACTTATTACTTTACTTCTGATTGGTTAAAAAATGGGACATTGGGATGTGTTTTGTTTTAGTTTGAAATCATTTTCAAGTCTCACAGGAGCAACCAAATGATCAACACTTTGCCTTCAGGTGATGTAAAACACTGGCCTAGGTTGCCGTATTTTCACGACTATAAGGCGCACTTAAAAGTCTCACATTTTCTCCAAAATAGACAAGGCGCCTTATAATCCAGTGTGCTTTATATATGAAAAAAATGTGTCCTTCATTGAAGGGTGCGCCTTATAGTCGTGAAAATAGAGTAGTAAAATTACTACTTTATCACACTTATGTCACATTTGTTGCCATGTCCATGGCTTCAACTGACCCAATCACAACATTCCCTGCCTTCCCTCATTTGCTTTTAATTACAATTCCCCGCTATCGCTGACTAGAAAACTAGGCACAATGATTCTTCCATAGATAGTTGCCATAGTAACAACTCTGATGCGTAGTAAAAAAAAGTTCCTTCCAGATGAACGTGTGTCGGTTTCCTTTTGTTTCCAAGAAACGCTTAAAGAGACGGCGACATCTTTCCCGCATTTGACGATTTGAAGCTGTTACTCGAGTTGCCGTGACGACAAAAGGCTAGCAAAATCTTCACTTGCCTTGATATGATGGAGTAGACCATTTCGCAGTGCTTGCAAAGTGGAGGGAAAACACAAAACATGTTACTTTCTCCAGCCTGGAGGCAACAGCAGGGGCACAGAATGGGCACACAATGAACTACCTGTTCCTTGGCTTGCACACCTCACATGGTGTAGCGGTCCAGTTCCAGCCTCTGGCTTCTATTTCCCCCCTAAGGTGCAACACGAAGCGCTGTGGGCGTTCTTGTTGTTCCCGCGGCCAATTGACTTCACTCTTCTTGTTGTTTGGGTAGTGGAGAACCATCCACAAGTCGCCTAGATGAAGCTTTTCCTCAGTGAGACTGGATAATTGCTTTCACCAGGACCTTGTAGTGAACAAAAGACCGCTTCAACCTTTAATAGAAGACAACCAACCCAACAATCTATTCGATAATGAAGCAGAACTGCTTATTTAAAGTGAAAGCGTGGCAATAGCGGTAGAAATAGTCACATTTTACATTGTTCTCATCAACAAAAGCAGAATTGAACATATTTTTGCCCTTCTGTCAATGACAGCAGGCTGAAATGAGATTTCAAATGCAACAGAATGATTCCGTATCTTTGAGTCACTTCCTATATTATACATAGGATTGACATCTATTTTATTAGGCTGTCTGTAATTGGTTTGATTTGCTTCTGTTAGTCCGGCAGATTCTATTCTTCTATGACCTTGCAGAATAGTGTGACATCTAGATAAATCAAAGGGCAATTGAAGACACTGCATGTCTCCTCCAATTAAAAACGGCAGCCTTAATCCTAGATAAATAGTCCAAGTAATCTAATTCCTAAGCGTAACTGTTCAAACAGGCAATAAATCCCTGTTTTTTTTCTGCCTCAGTCGCTTCTTCTTTTGACCCTCAACCCTGACCGTGTTCCAGCCTTACCCGGCGAATGCATGCAGGCGCTTGTTACCCTTCCTGCTGTGTAGTCCTGACCTTTGCTGCCTTGCCTTGTCACAGTGCTATCACATTCAAATCTGATGCTATCGCATGCCCAAAGCGGGAAGGCGCCATCTGTCTGGATGCTTTTAAAAGACGGTCGGTCTGTGCTTTTTGTTTGTTCACTTTGTCTGCATACAACTCCAGGGTGTAACAGTTTACATGGTAGTATTGAACCGTTTCGGTTTTGCGGCTTTGGTTGGGTTTTGTTCGGTAAAATTAATCCCCCCCCCTGTAACATGGATCAATAGCGTGATAGAAGTGCTGTGTGTGGATCAAAAATCTGTGCAGGCATGAAATATAGTACAGTATGAGGATTTTTGTTGGAAATTAAACAGATTCAGTAAAAGATTATTACAGTGGTACCTCGACATATGAGTGGCCCGACATACGAGCAGTTTAAGACACAAGTAAAATTTTGGGCAGATATTTATCTTGAGATACAAGACAAGTTTTGATATACGAGTAGACAAAGGACGCGAGAGGCTGCTCATAAGAACATCATGGACACTGTCAACTGCCTTGTGTAATGTCTCTGGTCGCAACTCCTTCTTTGTAATGTCTCTGTGAGCACTGGGCGGAGCGTTGCATTCTTTTCAGTGTTTTTTCTTCCCCGTTGGTCAGTAAATAGATACTACTTTTCGCTGGCAAGTGGTGGAGATTTGTGTGCCACATTTTGGGAATATTTTGAAGGGAATACATACTCAAACAACCCTCGATATTGACTGAAAGTCAGTGTGGAGGCGGGGCAAAAAGAGCCATCCCGAGAGAAGAAAGGTATCAAAATGTCAAACAAAATTAGATTTAAGTTTAGTGTTAGGTTCAATTAAACTTATTTTTGTCTGCATCGTAATCCAAGTTCATTTAAATTTGTTTATTTTATGTTAAGTGTATTGCTGTCCAAAATTAAGAGTTTCACATATATGATTTAGAACTATACGACTTAAATCTTGATAGATAATTTAATATGTTGGTCTATTTGGACCCATTTTAAACACGGACATTGGCAAAAATTGTTTTAATCTGGGAGTGGTTGCCAACATGGCACACTACATTCAACTAATTTAACATAGCTCGGATGTTTTTCTTATTCCTTCAAACATAGACGGCCACTGTTTATTTTCCTCTTTTCATGGTGACATCACAATTTGGCAGGTGGTGCTAGTGCTTATTTCCATTAGGGGGGCTAAAACAAAGAGTTAGGGAGGGGGTTGCATCTACAAAAGCAAATAAACAAGAGTGGGCTTGCATTCTGCTCGGCATAATAGAATTCCAAGTGTGATAAGGCTCTTGTATAACCTCCCACGTTGAGGTGCTGCTGAGTTCATTTTCCCTTGTCCTGCATTTAGAATCAGGCTTCTGGTACAACTTCACGATTGCCAGTAAAATGGTGGGTACTTTTGATGTTTGCTTATTTTGCCCTCACTTTTATGAGGAGGAAGCAGGTGGAGGCTACGTGGGTTCATCTGCAACTAATTTTACCGTTAAAGTGACAGCATGGCTTTCTGTCAGGAGCTACTTACGCATGCCAGACTGGATTGTAACACGGAAAAACAACAATTCTAATCCTAATTTGGATTGTCAACTACAGTTGTGCCACTGTTTTACAAAAGATGGCGTTTGCAGCTGACGAGTGAAAAGAGCAACTGAAATGTATTTGATACCTGTATTTGTCCGTATTTTATACGTTTTTTTTTAGCATTTTACATTGTCGTATAACAACTTTTGTACGGTGAAAAACTTTTTATGGAAAACCGATGTCGTTTGAACCATTTTGGCTCTAATCCGTATCATCTCGGTCTGGTAGCAGATGAAAACATCATCGTCGATTGCTAATGTTTTCGCCTGCCACGCTCACATTCATACCAAAGGACAATTTAGAGCACAAGTGTCAAAGTGGCGGCCCGGGGGCCGAATTATGGCCTGTCACATCATTTTGTGTGGACCGGGAAAGTAAATCATGAGTGCTGACTTTCTGTTTTAAAATCAAATTAAAATTAAGAGTATAGATATATATTAAATTTCCTGATTTTCCCCTTTTAAATTAATAATTGTAATTTTTAATCATTCTTTTCTGTTTCTAGTTCAAAAATAATTTTTTAAAATCTAAAAATATATACAAAAAGATAAAATAAACATTGTTTTAGATCTATAAAAAAACTGAATACTCAAGTGCTTTTAATCCACTTCTTTTAATCCCTTTATATTAAAAAAATCTAAATGTTATATATAAAATTTGGAGCATTCAACTGGCCTAGCCTGCATGTTTTGGGGAGTTATTTTCCCATTTAAAAAAAAATAATAATCTTCCTTTTCATTCCAATAGTTCTAATTTTATCATTGCATCGTTTTTGTTTCCAATACACTTTTCCACCAAAATGTAAAGCCCACTAAAAAAAAAAAAAAAAACTGAACCATAACACATAAATGACCCACTCGGTGTACTTCTCTACATCATCCCCACTTGAAGTACGTATCCTCTTGGCTGTAACTTTCAAAGCTTTTTTGAATCATCCTTTCAGATGTATTATCCCTGTTAAGCTTAATTACCTCTGGAGTGCGTGTGTGGGTCATTGTGGGATGGCGCCCGCAGCTCCTAAAGATGAGAAAAATGGCTGCCACTGTACCACACAGAGGATATTTTTCTTAAGAGAGTGTAGATGAAGGGCCAAATGATGAAGAGACACACAAAGAGACTTCCTGGAACCTCGGGCTCATCCGTCCTACAGTGGTCGCGGACCCTTAGCGCTCACATGTCTTTAATGAGCTTCCCCCCATGTTGTGTGTTTGTGTACTAATGCTCAAAGTGGGAGCTTCGTGTGGAGGTTTAGTTCTACCGGTTTGTTCTGTAGTATGGTCTTCCAATACAGATTTTTTGCCATTTTTTTGATAGTTTGATATCTTTTTATCGCTCAAATTCACCCATAGTTCATCCAGAGTTGTGAGACTGCTCGTCCATTGCCATCTACCGTATTTTCTGGACTATAAGATGCATTTTTTTTCATAGTTATGCTGGCCCTGTTTGACTAATACTCAAGTGTGGTTGACATTTTCTTTTCAAAACACCGCCACTCTGTTTTGTTAGTTTTTTTTTCTAGTTATCTAAAGCAAAAGCTTATCTGAAAATGATTCCTCTTCAGCCTGTTTTTCTCCTTTTTACTATTTGTTAATTTATCATAGTTTTTCATCAAATTAAAAATTGCCCTCCAAAATATGCAGTTTATACTCCACTGTGATTTTATAATCTTTAATTGTGATTTAGTTAAAAAAAAGGCCAACATAAAAAATAAAAAAAACACCAAAAATACGAGTGAAGTGAAGCGACAAGCTGCAAACCGTCCCTTGTTTTGTTTTCCTTTTTTTATAACACCCTGAGCCCAATTCTGCATGGAGGAAACTGCATTTAAATCCCTCATTATCCTCGTTATTTGCGCCATGTGTGGAAGTGTGAATGTGTGTCTTGTTTTGTCAGGGCTGCATGTTCATACTTTAAATAAACGGTGGTAGGGGCGAGCGCACTGATTGGCTGACACAAAAAAATCAGACAGTGCCGAAGGCCATCATAGTGCAGTACATTCATGGAGTGTGCCTAATGAGTTTAAAGGTTCAGGCGGTTGATTTCTTGTCAGCTGATGCTGAAGGCCACCCTGTTTTTGCACAGGTTGGCAACCATGCCCTCTTAGATTACACGGGGAGGTGCAATCTATGTTTAGCACGTTTGCCCTTAGAGGCATCATGGGATAAACATGGAGGCGGTCTCTCATCACCACAAACAAGAAGAAAAGCAGAGGGGCTCCCGCCAGGTACTAAAGGGCAGATGCAAAGAGACGACGGAAGTTTTGACACCGTCATTTGCTGTACGTTTTATCTCTAAAAGACACGTGCCTCGGATGCCTGATTCATTTTACGCTTCTTGTCATTACAGTGGTACCTCGACATATGAGTGGCCCGACATATTCGAGATACGCGTCAAATTTCGGGCAAATATTTATCTTGAGATACGAGATTTTTTTTGATATATGAGCAGACATGGGCACTGTCTCTCTCCCTGTAACTGCCTTGTGTAATGTCTCTGGTTGCAACTCCCTCTTTGTAATGTCTCTGCGAGCACTGGGCGGAGCGTTGCATTTTTTCTGTGTTTTTTACGCCGTTAGTCAGTGCGAATGGCGGAGCTTGTTCGCTAATACGAGAGGAGTATATACTACTTCTAGTTGGCAAGTGGCCGTGCCTTATCCTATTGTGAGGACATTTGTGTGTATCATTTTGGGAATATTTTGAAGGGAATACAAACTCAAACAACCCTCGATATTGACTGAAAGTCAGTGTGGAGGCGGGGCAAAAAGAGCCAAAAAGAATGGTATACAAATTTTAAAAAAAAATAGAATTGAATTTAGTGTTAGGTTCGATTAAACTTATTCTTGAGTGTGTCTGCATCGTAATTCAAGTTCATTTAAATTGGTTTATGTTATGTTACGATAGCATTGTCGTGCACCTTTAGCTGAAGGACAACATTTACTAGGGGTTGTAGTGCCTAACAGCTGACATTACTAGCAGCATACTTCCTTCTTCTTCCTATCTCTCCCCTCTCCCCCGCAGGTTTGGCTTTTTTTTTGTATCATGGTGTAATTAACCACGCGACGGGGAGCAGCACAGCATACCACTTCCAAGCTCGACCCACAGCAGCGGCGTCACGCCAAAACCATCTGCTCTCTTTTCATTTAGTAAAGAAATTAGTACATGTAAGATAAAGTGGATGTTCGTTTTTTGGCGGGGGCAACATTTCCAGAAGCACCTTAGCATGCGTTTACGTTTGTTTAAACTACAGTAAATATCCATTTGTAGGTTTTTATGTTGATCATTTATGGGAATAAACATGGGGTTTCCCATCTAATAACATTTTTGGACATTTTACCCACCATTTTGAACTATAATCTGAATTTGGCATCACATTTTCTCCATGGAAAATTCCTATTATTCACATTATTGATATAGTATCATTTTTTAATGTCTTAATTCAAGCTACAAGAAGACAAAGGACATCCAATCATAGCTAAGGACAATTCAGAGTGTCCAATCAGCCTACCGCGCATTTCTTTGGAATGTGGGAGTAAACCGGAGTACCCGGAGAAAACCCACATAGTACCAGGGGGAACATGTAAACTCCACCAAAGTGGACTGACCTAGATTTGAACCCAAATCTCTCACCGTGAGGCCAACGTGCTAACCACTCACCCACTGGGCCGCCCCTCGACTCAATGATTTATTCATTAAATGTTGAAGCCAAGGTCTGTTGATGCCATTTCCTCAAATCGCATGTGTTGGAATTCAAAGTTTTCATAAATAGCCTGAGGAATCATGGGTATTTTTTTCCTTTTGATTTTTTCGACAGTCTCTTCATATCTTTTATTGTGGTTGATGGCTTTTTGATGAGAAATATTTCAAAGTGTTAACTATCAAATCATTTTTTTTCCAAATGCTATTCACAGTATGTGTCTTAACGCCCAACGTAGGTTACGTCATGCCGGCGTCCGATTGCACAATATGATTCAAAACCAACATTCATTCCGGAGTTTCAGCATCTCCGCCGAGTCAAAACAGGATGACAATTTATCCCCTTCCTTTTGTAAAGGCGCCACTCTCTCTCAGGGCGCTATTGAAAAGATGCTCCGGGCTTTCCCCCAGCATTGCACCAAGCCCAGGGGCCCCTGGGAAATATTTTATTCAGGCAGCGCCAATTTTTGTACTCTGCACACTCGCAATGGCGCGTACAAAGCAAAGGATGTTTTTTTTGTATTTTTTTCTTATAGCAAATGCTTCTTTGTCCTATATCAAGCAAGAGTTCATTCGTATTCTGACCAATTCTATTATTCAATGTGCAAATCAGCCCAGTTACTTTGAGCTACCTGACCTGTTTTAACCCCAAATCACAAATGGAGTTCTTCATTTTCTTGCTAGCATACTCGCATACTAGTAGTATCATATCGTATTCAGTTTGCCATAATGGTAAGAGCTGTAAAACGTCTTTCTGGATTGTGTTTACTGTATTTTTACGACTATATGGCGCACCACATTTAAAGGCGCAGTCTCAGTAACAAGTGCTATTTCTGTATTTGACTCACACACACAAGGCGCACTGCACTAATGCACAAAGCCAACATCTTAAACATACACCACCTTAAACATACGGACACACTAAAATCATGTTTTCAAAAAGGCAACAGAAGCAAAACTAACCAGTACTTTTTACTTAGTATTTAAGTAGAAAGGCTGCTTGAGGTACAGACAGTAAATAGTGCCATGACAGCACAAAACCATGTGGCCAATGAATTTAATTATAAAGCAAAACATGAGCGTTAAAAAAATGCTCCAGTGTTTTGCAATGTCCACAAAAGTTTTTTATTTGACCTTTTTAAAATGACATGCTAATTTTACCTGTAGAAATGTTAGTGTGGAAATGGATGGTTTCCAAATGACAGCATTTTTATGTAACTACTTAGAAGCCTGATAACTAACCATCCTGATTTTTTTTCCAGGTTTCTTGGTGGAAGGAGACATAAGAAACTGAATAGGAGCCCACAAGGACCTAAGTCCGGCACCCATCTGAAGACCATCTGATTTGACCCATAAAGGTACGTGATATGCTCATTCATGGGGTAACACCCCACACAGCTATCTGTTAGCCAAATTCAAATTTTCCACATTTAAATGGAATACCAAGAGCCACTTTGACCCCATTTTTTGAAGATAGCGTGAGCCAAATTCGAACTCCCCCAACCTTAGAACTGCTAAACAAATATGCATACAACTTATTCCATCATGTCAACAGTAGGTCAAAATAGAATAACTCTACAATTAACATGGTCAAGACAAATAAACATGCAAACCACCTTCGGTCTTCCATCACATTTTCCTTTATTTTATTTTTATTTTTTTTACACTACCCAAGGAGCAGTGATTATGCCGCCCACACTCATAGACACACATACACAAACACCCACACACTATCTATCCCGAATGTTCTGCCTCATTAGACTAGCGCACGTGCCAGAGCACCTTGTTCTCCGCCTACCCTCCCAAACAAAGACCCTTACTGGAGTTAATGAAGCGGAAGTCCCCTGGTATTGTGAAGGCCCTTGAATACATTCCCGGGAATTCTCTACGTCTCGACTTGTGAGGGCGGATAGTTTGAGACGGTGTGTGTCATTTGCTTTGAGTCATTACAAGGTGTGAATGTCATATTTCACACTTATTGCCTTTGTATAGCTATGAGGAAAATCCATTTGACTTAATGACAAGGCAATTTAACAACAACAACACACAAAGGAGACGTAGCATCCAACAATAATTTATAGGTAATTGCAGCCTTGTAGAATGTTGAAATGATTTTGACTTCATTTGACCTTTTCTTTAGCCAGTTTGATTGGAACTCACATAATAGGAGGGGAAAAGCATTCAAGTATTCTCTTCTGATGTGTATAAATATGAGTTGTTAGCATTTGGCGGGTTTTGATTGTCATCCAGTTCAACTTGAATTTTCGAGTTTAAATGGACTCATTGATAAACCACAACAAAGTTATGGTTAAAACTAAAGCAAATATCAAATCCAGGATGCTTCAACAGCGAATGAGCAAAAAAATGCCCTTGCTTTAGTCCTCTAACTTCTAACAAAATTGAAAATCTTTCAATATTTACACTCATATTTTCAATATTAACGTGATCATATAATAGTTGTACATACCGGTCAACCATTGCCCAATTTTTTTAGTGCAAAAATCATTTTTTAAAATCTAAAAATATATAAAAATGTTATGTTTTCCGCTTTAATATGGAACATAATTAAAGAAAAAATTGTTATCTCTGGCAAGAGATTTCCCCTTACTAAGACAAAAAGCTCAAATAAACATTGTTTTAGATCTATAAAAACTAAATATTCAGGGATTTTAATCCAGTTCTTTTAATCCATTTATTAAAAAAAAAATCTAAATATTATATGTAAAATGGTCCAGCCCAAATGAAATCATGTTAACGTTAATGCGGCCCGCAAACCAACCCGAATCTGACACCCTTGTTTATACTGTACGAAATAATCATCCTAAATGCCTGAAGAAAGAATGGTTAGGTTGGAAGGATTTGTTTTGTTTTTGTTTTTGTCGGCATTGGCAACGGATTACCATTGTCTTGTTTGTGCTCTTAGTTGCAAATATTGAACGCTCAACCAAAGCTTGTGTTGCCCTTGAACTTTCAATCTGATGTCCAGAATGGAAGAGAAATGATTTCCTTGAAACTAAGCTGTGCTATATTACCCAATAATTGGAGAATGGTGGAGCCATCAGCAACTGAGACTTGTCCAGCACCAAAACAAGGCTTTTCTATTATTAAACTCATTTCTCTTGGGTGCCGAGTAATGAGGGTTTGAAGAATAGGAAAAAAAAGAAAGACGGCGGACATCTGGTGGAAAGCTTTTTTTTGTTGTCTTTTTTTTAAAAACATCCCTCAGGTGAGGTACTCACTTATTATAGAGCACGAAATTGCCTAATGTGCTTATTCCTGGTGCTAATGCAGCAGGCAAACAGGAAGCCAGTCTATTGCTCTCCAAGGGAACGGTACAGCACAGTAAGACCTGTAAGCAATTCGAAAATAATTAGACGGCAGGGTTGGAATAGTAGCTGAAATGGTCTTGGCTGAATTTTGCTGCCTTTATACTCTGTTTTTAAAAAAAAAAAATAGCTTGAGAAATTTTGACAGATGGGCCGGGTCAGCACAAGATACGATACATATAAAAAAGTGCATCCGTTAACAGTACATATGAAACATAAACAGAAAATAAGGACTAAAGTATTAACATACTCATCACTCATCATTAAAGTAAAAAGTATAAAGTACAAAGTAAAGTAAAAAGGAATGTATTAAGAAATATTAAAATGTAATTTTTAAAAAGATGGGGGGGCTGTAAAACATGGAAAATAAATAAGAGTCGGCACAGCTACTGCCACTGGCTTCCGTGTGACGACGCCATCTTGGAGAAAGAGAACAAAAGAGAAAAAAATAAAATACATAAAATAAAAATAAAATACAAAAAATAAAATGTGCTCTTTCTAAAAATCCGAAATATGATTTATAATGATTTAAAATAACCAAAATAGATTGAAATTTCTCTGCATGTCCATTTCAAGCAAAATGACAACACTATTGTCATTTATACTAAATTAAATGTTAATATATTACGGCTAAGCTAAAACAGTCAACGATAAATATTCCACTGAATCAGAGTTAACAAAAGTTGGCCATGAAAACATTAATTTGTGCTTTCACTAGTTGAACGTTTGCATTTGTGTGACCTCTAATTGATCCAATGCGTTTTGGCGGCGGTTGGGAATATTCCCGATATTTGCGCGTCTTTGTCTACGTTAGATGAGTCGATATGGCTGTGCCTGCCTGTCAGTTGACATTAGCTGTAATTACCCGAAAGAAAAAAAACCCGGGATATTCCCCTGGGGCCGATGCACACGCGGATAACACAACAATGTGTTTATAAACATTCAGACAATGCAGCCTCTTAATTGACTCCTCTTGTGGCGCGTCTTATGTAGTGGAAAGCAACTTTTGACGGGTTCGCTAGCCATCTTACTGCAGGCAATGACGCCCCACTTTCTTTTCTCCCAATCATCTTCAAGGAAATGATATATGATGCGGCGTGCCGGCGCTTAAGTATGCCCGCATGCACAGCGGACTCAGCGTGGGTCGGAATTTCACTTTCCTATTTGCATTAATTTACGCGCTACCCAGTGTCTAGGCCATTATGTATGCAATTAACCAAACGTAGTTCACAGATGGGAAGACAAAAGGAATGGCCAGTAAAACAATTATAGTCAACCGCGATGAAGTCTTTTTCTGAGCGGATGAGGAAGCGGCGATGTCGGGGAATTTGATGGCTTAATTTTGATTTAATAATATAACTCGAATATTACTCTTAATAATATTTCAGGCTTTTTTTTACTTTTATGGAAAAACACGCGTGTATAAGTAAATTGGATACAACAAACAAACAAATCGCTGAAGAAAATTATTTGAACCGTGTTTTGATAGCAAACTGTAATATAAGTATTATGCAAAACTGCCTCTTTCGGGTTTTGAACCCTTGCCATCACTGTAGCAATTAAACTTACAGAACACTGAGGGTACTCGGACGTTTGGTCGCCTGACGTTTGGTCGCCAGACGCCAAAAGTCCGGGCGACCAAACATTCGGGCGACCAAACGTCCGGGTGATCAAACATCCGGTGACCAAACGTCCGGCCAGGACCACGGAGCTAATAGGCCACTCCAAACCGTATTCAGTTCCTCAACAGTCAGCACGTTTGAATGCCAATGACTGTCAAGACATAAGAATCGCTCTGAAATAATAATTATTTTTAAATGGTCTTCAGTTTATTATTATTATTATGTTATTTTTTTGGTTGCCTGGTCTGGTTTTCCCGTAACATCAAGCGAGTGAAGTAGTCATTGACTGCTTGAGGTTTTTACAACCCCAACAAATAGAGGAGGTTTCAGGTTAGAACATACAGTGCCTGTCATACAGATCAAGGTCCTGAGACAAGATGTGCAAGATGGATGTTCGAGGCGGGGCGATATGACGGCAGAGCGGTGTAGGGAGATAAAGGCAGGGAGTCGTGAGCTACCACCATCGCTGACTGATGAGTTAGAGATCCTGACGGGGGAGGGGTTAAAAGGGGGAGTGAGGAGAGGAGAATCGGAGTGAAATATAAATCATTAATGGCTGTTTGGGAGAAAGGATAAGGGAGCTCCAAGGAAGTCATCCATTGTCGGATGAGGGTTTATTTGTTAACTCATTGTTGATTTAATAGTGGACGCATTTTGCATCAGTTTTTTAGCAAACTATTTGGGGATTTCTGCATCACCTGTTAATTGCTTGGAGTAATTCGGTCTGCATTGCAATTGGTTGATTTTCATAGTTGTTTTGATTGTTTTGAGAAGAATACACTGCCCCTGTTGGCCACAGTGAATATAACTTCCGCTTACCATAGTCATATCCTCGTGTGAGCATCTTTTTTAATTAATTATTAGCCAGAATCCTGTATTGCGTTTTCAAAATGGAACAATCAGTATGTGTAGCATTCTATATTTTCTGTTCTTGTTGGGAGAAACCCCGAATTTTAATAGAAATAATTGCTGTACAGGCACACTTCAAAATAGAAATGGTCCGTCACTTCATCAAGTATGATACTGGGTCTTTCCTAGAACTGAGAAATGGGGGGTAGGGAGGTGCCAGGCGATAAGGCGACGGTAATCTTTAATTTAAAGTTGTGCATATTATTAATGCAAACATCTCTACGGAGAGTGCGGCTTTTGAATTCTTCAGCTTTTTCATTCTATACAGCAAACTCACTTGAGGACTTAAAATTCCCAGTCAGATGGCGTGTCTATTTCTATCCTCCCTCCACTGGCGCCCAATCCACTCCAGCCAGTGAGTTGAACCCAAGTTGACCTGATTTCTACTGGAAAAACCTTTTAACGAAAGCAAACGGATGAATATGCATTCTTTCTCTTGTTGACAAATGAAAAATGTTACGAAAGCATCTTTCATCTCTGGGACGTAGTCCAAAAAAAAAAAAAAGCCAACTTGCAAAACAAATATACACACGCTCCAGTTGGTTATTACATTATTGATCAGCCAGCGAGTATTGAAGTATGAACAATCTTTTACAGGCCAAAGTATATTGATTCCAACTCGCCCCATTTTTCTAGGCGGCTTCAAAACAAAGCAGATGAATTCTCTCTCATTTACCGGTGTGTTGCTTTCACACTCTTAGATTTCCTCGCAATGTGTCGGTTGACTCCTCCTTCTTCTTACCCGACATTGTGCCATAGAAAAGTTCATTTCAAGCCACTGAGATTCCTGCTATCTTTCTACACCAGGAGAGCATTTTAAAGAGAAAAAACTGTGGTTTTGTTGTGACTTGAGGGCGGGAGCTTCACATGGCGCTCTGTAGGAACGGACCCAAGTAATAATAGCAAAACAACAAACTCCAGTGCTTTAAGCCAGGCTAGTGAATTAAACTAATTAGTAGCTTTTCACCGACGTTGTTTAGTTACACATCTGAGGAGGCCGTTGAAGGACTGCCCTTGCTCTTTTCCAAAGGCGCTATGTTCAAATTTTGGCCCGATTTCAGTCATTTTGTATCTCTCAATAAAGCAGTTCATAGATCACAGTCGTATCCGTGACTATGTTAACCAGTCGCATAATCACAGCACATCGCATCGGCATTGTAATAGCCTTTATTGACTCTTCATTTCCGCTGGAATCCGTCTGAGTTGTCTCTCGGGGGTCTTTGCCCTATTTTCCCTTAAATTGTCATTACACCTTGTACTATCTCATTGCTCTGGATTGCCTGTGTGTGTGTTTGAGCTTGATATTCAGACGACAGAAACCTTTTGGGGATGTTCTTCTATTATTATCTGCTGTCTACTGCATCATGACGCACATCCTAATTTGGACATTATAGTGCTTTTTTTTTTATACCTACCCCTGTTTTGGAAATGTTGCGTATTTTTTTTGGAAAGGCCAAACAATGCTTTTGCACGCTGTACGCAGCAGGATCACGAGGCGGTACATGAGATGGTATGAGTTCAAACCCAGCCAGAATCAATACAAGCAAAGGTCAGCCCTGCTGAAAATGTAGCACGGCTAAATTCACTATTCGCACTTTATGTCTGGAAAGGATAAGGGCTAGCTACCTAGAAACATGATAATCTCAAATGCCTGTAAAATTTTAAATGATAATGATTTTAAAATGCCATTTTCTCAGTTGATGGGCATTTTACCCACATTTTTTTCGTGAATGTCCCGACAGAGAACAGTGTTATATTTCTTCAGTTTCTCATTGTCAAGAAATTTGTATCTTAAGGCAACCTTGCACTTTTTTCCCAGTAGTTCGATAGGTCAACTTCAAATCATTTTTCTTTAAAAAGTTCTTCGATTTTGGCTCGTGAGCATCTGCTCTGTGAATCTATGGTGCCAGAGGAAATTTTCTACGCTGACTGAACTTGCAATTTTTTGTGAGGACACAGCGAGAATCCTACAAATCTAACACGCTGATGCACGCCAGTGAAATTGCGACTGTAGGTGTCCGCCATCTGTGTGCGTGACCTGGCCAAATGCTTCTTCGTTTTACGTCATCGGCAACAGTCAAAGACACGCAAATCTCCATCTGTTTATGCCTGGGAACAAAAATCTGCTCTTTGCCCGGTTTTATGCACCTTTTGCTCAATTTTTTTTTCTCATGCCAAAGCTACACGATTCCTTTTCGATACTTGACATACCTCTGTGTACAGCTTCTGCCCATTTGTGTGTTAGCGTATAATGATTCACGTCCATCTGCTGTAGAGGCTCCAGCAGGCTCCATTTACCGTCAGATGGCAGATCTGATGGGAGAACCCACATTGTTTTTTTAGCTCCAACATTTGTTTTTAAATATTAAAATGTTTCATGTATTTTAAATGAGAAAAGCGAAGGATCAATTCATTTCAAGATATTTGACTCCACGCTACGTTCCACTTATTCTTATTGACTCATTTGACTGGATACTCCCTTGTTGTTGCCTAGATCTCTCTAAGAAATATAAAGTCTGCAATCTTTGCAGCGCGGAAATTCCCATTCTACCCATGATTACCCAGAATTTGTATGGGAACTGATAGATTCACCAATAAGTATTCCCAAGTTCACCCTTCAATAATGGAGGCATCTGAGATCATATTATTTCATTCTTGTAAGAAGAGAATCCATCCATACGCACCTCCGGTCAGATGATTGTGAAGACCCTGGTGTCCCTTTTTGCTAATATATTCATAAGATTTAAACAACATGCATAACAGAAGTCTAAACATTATTCAGAGTCTCATAACAATTAGTCTCAGTTCTCCAGAAGTCCAGGTTTGAAGTATAAATGACCTCCAAATGTGTTTTGGTTAACTTTGGAGCGAGCATTTCTTTTGCAAGAGATGTATTAAAATGCCTTGTATTAATGTCACATTTATAATAATGATGAACCTAACATTGCTAATAAGCAAAGCGTTCATATATGTAATGTTTAATATACAAAATAAGGCAGTGTTCTTCATTGCAAACACATATATATAATGATAATGATAAACCTAACAAGAACCAATCATGTGATGAGATAAATGTATCCTCCCTGAACCTGGCGTTATATTTGATGGCTGCCTTGATAGCAAAATTTAGCTCCTTCCCCAGATTTCTAAAGGCTTTCAGTCAGTTCTCATCACAAGTCTCATTTGTGCGCACATAAGCCGTACCCTCGATTAACTCATCATTTTTTGGAGCGTCAAATACAGAGTATATGCAAGAAAATATGATACCTGAGAATTAACAACAAATCCGCAACAATCGGTTCATTTTCATTAGAATAACTAGGTTTCTAATTGATTTTATGTTCTTTCGAAATCTGATACTGTTCACAATGATTTACAAAGTATTTGCCAGGCAACCTAGGTGGCATTCAAAAATGATGCACCAAAAAAACTCCATCATCTCAATCCATAGCATCTCTCCAGTGATGAGGGATCTGGGCTTCTGACTCTGTTATTCCATGACTATGAAGCTCATGAAAAAAAAAAAACAACTTCCCTTCCACTCATCTCCAAAATCAGATTTGGATTGATTAAATGCCACCATGGCGAGGGAGGATCATTGACTTTGACTCATGTGTTGCCTCCAACCGATGGGTAGGAGGCCTGACTTAGTCCTGGAGACCTAAGATGGATGCATTGAGAAGCTGGAGGGAGGGAGTATTAATGTATAGTGGAAAGGAGTGAGATAGAACGGAGACAGAAGGGAACCAAGTGAAAGCAGGGGGTGATAGATAGTAAGCGGAGAATCGTGGGTGTTGGGAGTGAAAAAAATTCAGAGTGATTGGCTCAGGACTGCTGCATAATCAGACAATGTGTCTCCGTCTGGCTTGGCAAAGACATCATTAAGGAAACCCGAGGTCCTCCGGGTTCACCGAGCCACTGGGTCTCCGTTTTTGCGCCCCCATCCCTCCTGCCACTCAATTTGTTTAATTTACCTCTGTTCCAAGACTGTTTGGGCGGGGAAAGGTGACTCCCTTGACCCGTGACGCCAAAGAGTCAAAAAGTCCTGTCTGAAAGGAAGGGACGGCTGAGAGGCTTCAGGCGAATGTGTGGCCAGTCGATAGGCCGGTGAGGCGACACTGATGATGATGCTAGGAGATGGCCGCACTAGAATGGACTCGTTTAGGTATGCAGGAAGAGCAAGTCTGTGAGGGGGAAGGATGTGACTGGAAGGAAATGAAACATTGAAAGGGAACCACTCTCTGGGGCGGGGGGGACGTAAACGAGTGGCCACAGCCTCAAGGAAGTAATGCAATGTGGCATGGCTCACTACAACAGGCACATGTTTTACTTGGGTTTCTGTTGAGGCAGGATGTGATAGCTGTGGTGAGGTTCTTTCTATTTAAATGACATAGTATTTTCAGTTCCACTTCTTAGGCTGTCTCCTACTTTGAAATCTCGGAGAGATGTACACAGATATATCGTATTTTCACTACAATAAGACCTCATGGATTTAGGATCCCAGGCAAATTTTACTGGCAGATCCTTTGTGGTCTTGTGTTTAAGGGCGTATTCACACCAGGAATTTCCTAGGAGTTTCCGTAAATAATCGGACATTCGTCATCATCATTGTTTCGACAAAAGACTAATTGTTATCATACCCAGAAACTGAGTATGACGAAATTGGTAGTGCTTCTCCATAAAGTGTTTTTTCACGGCAAAAGACCCAAATAAGTGATAATTTCAGACTCGTAATTTGGCATTCTGACATTACTTACCTCTCACTGTCTTTAACTTACCTTCAGTCAGCCAGTAGGGGGCAGATCACCGCCCAACGTCTTTACCTCAACCCGAATTTATTACACAGAAGGGATTGTGTGCCGTGCTACCGCAAGTTTAGAGTCCTGATGAATGTGGGGAAAAAAACTGTCCTTAAGCCTATTAGTCCGTACTTAGTGAGACAGGACAGACACAATGGTCAAATAGTCAAATACGGATGGAAAAAATAATTGCAGAGCTGTGATGCTGAACAAATGTTTCACTACAAATGCCTGACGTGTGTAAAGAGTGTAGGATTTCAGATCTGGTTTACGCACACTGGTCTGCAATGGTGTTTGCGGATTTGTATTTCAAAGCAGCCCAAAGGTGCGCCTGATCAACTTTCGGATTTTAGTCCTGACTTAAAAATTTCAGATGTGAATACACCCTAAAAGTGCCACTAATAGCTGTTGAACTGTATGAATCACATTGTAGTGACTGCTGGAAATGGCGCTATAAACATTACATGCATTGGTACTCGGTCAACATGAGGCAGCAGTCTGAGGGATGGCGGAAGAGAGGTTGGGAATATATGATGCCGTGCAGAAGTGATTACCCTGCATGGAACTGAGGGATGAGAGCCAAACGGCTATTTTATTTTGCCAATTGAAGTGTGCAAATGGAAATGTCAGAGTAGCTGGAAAACTAATGAATCTGATAGGAGAGATGCCACCTCTCTCATCCAATCCGTGATCAATTGCCATTGTCTTCTCTCCGCCAATGTTTGTCGTTAGTTTTGTAATTGTTTTCTCCCGACAAAAACGCAATCCCTCGACAACACTAACACACCTTGGACCAAAAATATTTTTAAATAAGGCTAAGTTACAGGAGAGTTTGTTTGTATTTCACATATTTTTTTTCTTGGCTTCCAGTTCAGTTTTAAAAAAATGAGACGTCAATTTCCTAATGGCCAAGAAAATAAAAGTAGTTTTACTTCAATTTAATTGGGTAACTTCTATAATCTTGGAACATCATTTTACGTTGTTATTGGTGCCACTAAGTTAAGATGTTAAAAAATATGAATATCTAGTGCACGGGTCGGGAACCTTTTTTGATGAAGAGAGCCAGAAACAATTCATATTTTTTTAATGTTATTCCTTGAGAGCATACTCCGGATTTAAAAGTCAAAATACATGTACATGGTTGTCTTTTATTTTAGTAATTTCACTACTTTTAAAGCGGAAAAAAAGGAATACTTTTGACAAAATTCTTATACAGTTTCTAATCAAAAGTATGCATTCTACCAGTCTAATGCAAAAATAATAGAAGATTAAAGCAGCACTCGACTTAGTATCTCAGTTTTATCACCAGCGGGTTCCATATTTTAGTGAAGACCCAGAGGCACCCACCGAAAGAGCCACATGTAGCTCCCGAGCCATAGGTTCCCTACCCCTGATCTAGTGTCTAATCCAGGGGTGTCAAACTATCTTCGGTCTGCGGGCCGAATACAGCTTAATTTGATATCAAGTGGGCCGGACCAGTAAACTCATTGCAAAATGACATCGAACTAACAATAAGCCCACTTTTTTCCTTTGTATTAGTCACTAATACTAATAATTAGTGCAAAGAATGAGTAAAGTATTAAAAAGTTTATTAAAATAATTTTCCTTTTACATTATGACCAATATATTATGAACAAGAGAATAACATAAGAACATAAATAAATGTCAATTCATGTTGTCTGCACGTACTAAAACACTGCGGATAATACAAGAACTACAAATTTTAAAGAAAATTCTTTTTTTTTTTGTATACAATGCAGCTTTCTTCCCCGGGCCGTACCAAACCACCAGACGGGCCAGATCCGGCGCGCGGGCCGTATGTTTGACACCATTGGTCTAATCTATGTTTACTGGACCTCCCTCTTGTTTTGTTCAATTTCGACTGGCAGACTAATTCTGTCTTAGGTAATCAATATTTCTGACACTTCAATGGCAGCATAAATTTAGAACCCATGTACCTTTGTTATGCTCAGGGGAGTCGCGCATCTCAAAACATCAACAAAAATCACTCGCATCCCTTTGCTTGTTCAGTCAGTCGATGAGACTGTCGACGGTCCCTCCCGGATTGTGTCTGCCTTCAATATCACGCAGCATGAACATCACCCACTTTTAGATTGTTCATCTATGAAAACACACTGCGACAGTCAGATGTCAAAAAAAAAACAAAAAAAACAGCTGTTGGAGTGATGAGAAAAAGCACAACAATTCAACCGTATGATAGAGTTGAGAGAAGAAGAAAATATGCTCTAGTGCAGGGGTGTCAAACATATGGCCCGCGGGCCCGATCCGGCCCGTCTGGTGGTTTGGTACGGCCTGGGGAAGAAAGCTGCATTGTATAAAAAAAAAATGAATTTTCTTTAAAATGTGTAGTTCTTGTATTAGCAGTGTTTTAGTACGTGCAGACAACATGAATTGACATGTATTTATGTTATGTTATTCTCTTGTTCAAAATATATTGTTTATTATGTAAAAGGAAAATTCTGTTAATAACATTTTGATAATTTACTCATTCTTTGCACTAATTATTAGTATTAGTAACTAATACAAAGGAAAAAAAAGTGGGCTTATTGTTAGTTCTATGTCATTTTGCAATGAGTTTACTGGTCCGGCCCGCTTGATCTCAAATTAAGCTGTATTCCGCCCGCAGACCAAAGTTTTGACACCCCTGCTCTAGTGGATGGGTGAAGGAAATATTCTAAACATGATACTAATGTAGTTCAGTTCAAACATTTGGTCTTGATGATAGCGAACAGAACTGTTCCCGTTCTTTTGATTGACTCTCCCTCATTACTGCCAAGATTCTTTGAAACCAACTGGTCTTGGAAAACATCTCCCATTGGTTCATTTTAATCCCAGTATGTCTCTCTTCTTCTTCTTGTTCTGTTTGAACTCTTCGTTTCTCCCAATCCGATGAGAGGACAGCCATGTTTTTTTTCTAGATCAAAATCTCCTAATGACCCTCCCTCCTTGACCTAGATACCAAGTCCTCGTTATCAGCCATGTTCTTTTCCACACTCTTCAAAAGACTGACGAGGATTGTCTCATTTGAAACAAGTGGATACAAATAGGGAGGCTCTTAGACTGAATACATCAATGAAAGGTTCCGTGTGTAATTATGGGCAGCTTGTAAATCTTTTCTAGCGGCCTGTAGCAATCTTTCACCCAATGAAATGGCAGCTTTTATTCGCCATACATGGCCTCATGAGGAAATCATTAGTTACGGGGACACTAATGAACATGGCGGTGTTCAACGGCAACGATTAACCTGACAGAATTTATTCCTTTTTGGTTCACTCGAATGGTTTCAAGACAGAAAATTATTTACGGATGGTCACATTAGAAAATAATCGCCATTTTCATTTCACATGTAAATATTTCTCCTCTTATTATTTACCATGAATTCAATTATTAGTCAGAGGACACTAATGCAAGGGAGGCGGAAACTAGCAATTTAGCCATAGACAAAAAATGGAAGGAAACAGAAGGAATTTATCAAAACTATAATGAAGATTAAAAGGTTGGTTTGTAGATATAGTTTGCAGGGAAGCGTGTAATGAACTGAAGGCTTGTTTTAGCAAGCTGCGCACTGTGTGAACTCTTTGAAAGGTAACGTTACCTTTCAAAAAAAGCCACCATTGGACCAATCGGCTGGGAGATTGATGGCAGACTGCCGCCATTTGTGTTCATTTGCTGTGTTGGGCTAAGTTTAAAATACTGTTGTAAACAATCTTGACAGAAAGTGGCGAGGTGCATACTGACGATATTTCTTCTTGATTGCAGCCTGTAGAGAAAACCTGCATTGCTGTTTTTTTTTATTTTTATTGTTTACGTACACCTAGTGTTTGTTTTTTGGTTTTTTTAACATACATTTCGTTGCATCATTGTAAACGGTCATCTGGGGAATCTTCATTTGCAGTGGGATTTCCTCATTAACTGAAATATATAAAAGCGTTATTAAACAACACAATGTTTGATATGAATTCATAACTAACACTTTTTTTGTGTTTTGTAGTTCCAAAAACAGGAAAAAAAAGAGTAGTGCAGGGATTATTGTGAACGGCACAATTATCTTGGGCCTAGTTATCTCGAGGCAGTGGAAGTACGACACAATGGCGGTGTTTATCCTCGCTATGAATGCGTATCAGACAGTCTCAATCCATTATATCATACACGAGCAAAGATTATGGCGGCAGACTCTGCAGGAGTTCTGACCCCGAGTGTTCCTTTAAAATACTATTCTCTATTTTTTACTCCAACAAAGTCGAACTGCTTTCATTGTATTTACGAAAATGCCTGACTGTTACAACGAATAATAGTATTTATTGTATTTTCGCTTTTATTTTTTATTTGCTTTTGCGATCACTTTTTTTTACTTAACAGCTAGTACAGTGGTACCTCGAGATACAAGTTTAATTTGTTTTTGGGACTGAGCTCGTATGTCGATTTTCTCGTAATTCGAACGAACGTTTCCCATTGAAATGAATTCAAAGCAAATTAATTTGTTCCAACCCTCTGAAAAACACCAAAAACAGGATATTGGATTGGAAAAAAATGTTTTATTTCTTATAATTCCCCATCTATTAACAAAGTAACACATAACTAGTGATTTAATATTACTAAAATGTGTTTAATAGTACTAAAATTAGATGGATTTTGCGGAGGGTAGAGAGAGGGGTGTAGAGAGGGGGGATTTTTGAAAAAAAAACACTGAAAAAAATGCAACGCTCCGCTCAGTACTCGTAGATATCTGTTATACACAAAAAAGATGCGACAAAAAAGACATCATTAACAGCCTCTCATTTCTTGGCCACCTGGCTTTCCCGTATCTCGAAATTTGTCGCATATCTAGAGATAATTATTTTCTCAAAATTGTACATGTATCTCGAAAATTTCGTATGTCGGGGTGCTCGTATGTCGAGGTACCACTGTATATGTAAATGGTCATTTATATTTTTTTTAAAGAGGCTTCATGAATACCAATAATCTTTACAAAAACAACTATATAATGCAAAAATTTAAGTGTAGTCAACTTGTTTTTCCTGCTACAGCTCACACATAGGACTAAAATGTGCTTATACATCGAAATACAGGTCTATTGTTAGCCACATAAAGTATAATACAAGTCGAGGTACTAGCTGTCAACATTTTTACTGCTGATTCACAACAAGACTAATAATCACCGATGATGAATATCAGCCTCCTCCACGCTAATGAGGCCGCCGCCAGCCGCCTCGGCGGCAACCTACAGAGAGGAGCACGTCCATATATTCGCCGCCAAGTTAGGAGCAACAATTTCCGCCCTTCCTCATCTTTAATCCTAATCCTCATTAATCATGATTTGAGCACGCGCATGAGCATTGCCCATTAGTCGCCACATCGATCTGACCCACAGTCGTAGCCCACGTCACAGAGGACGACATATGTGAAACAAAAGGCAGGCGGTAATCTATTAAAAGCCAGGCACGGCCATCGTACGTCCAAGAACGGGGTTTCCAATTAGTGAAAAAGCCCTCCATGGAGTAATAACGTTGCTACATTCAATCTACTTGATTTTTTTTTTTGTTCCTTTACCCTCCATCGTTCTATTAATACAGTGTTCCCTCGCTACTTTGCGGTTCAGCTACCGCGGACTCAGAGCTTCGTGGATTTTTTTGGGGAAAAAAATACAAATATTACATTGAAACAACGTATTTTACAGGTTTTTTTTGTTATAACATGAATGTCACTCTCTCTACCCGTATTATATATGGTGTACTGTATACAGGGGGGTAAAAAAAAATAAAACTAAATTTAAAAAAAATAAAAAATAATATATTTTTTTAATTAAATTCAAATTAAGAATTTTTGAAGGGGAATCCCTACTCCGCGGAAATTCACTTATCGCGGGTGGTCCCGGTCCCCATTAACTGCGATAACCGAGGGAACACCGTACACTGTTTTTTTTTTTTTAAATGTATTTATTTTTATTTTTTTTTAATTAAAAAAAAATACCCCCCTGTATACAATACACCATATAAAATACGGGTTGAGAGAATGAAATTCATGTTATAACAAAAAAAACTGTAAAATATGTTGTTTCAATGTAATATTTGTATATATTTTTTTCCCCAAAAAAATCTGCAAAGCTCTGAGTCCGCGGTAGCTGAACCACAAAGTAGTGGGGGAACACTGTATATTCACCTACTTCAAGAAATCTTATTTGCCTCTTCTATGAATGGTCGCCTATCGCCAGCACGTGTTTATCTCGAGTTAAAAAATGAGGCCGAGGGTGAGTGCGCTAATGGACGTCATAGGAACGCATGTTAAGTGTTTGACAGCTGAGGCAAAGGTGGCTAAGAGGCGTTATCATTTTCCTCTGCATGTTGACGGGTTGTGAGTAATATTTATGCAAAGGTAGACACTTAAGAAGGGCTGAGTGAACTGTAGCCCCCAGTGGGTTTTTGATGAGCGAGGACAAATCTGCCGTGACAGCCTGTCTCTACTTTTCTGGATCGACGTTATATTGTATGTTTGCAATCAAAGTGCAAATGGAAAGGGTCGGATTTACATAAGGTTTGCCAATGCAAAATGATGTGGAAGCTGATGTGATAACTGCAGAGAAGTTTGGCGGTGTATTATCAGAGAGGATTATACACGTTGAGTATACCTGAAATCAACTGAGGTGGCTGTGTTGCCATCTTTAAACCATATTTTAGAAGGTTTTTAATGCCGTTTTCTGCAAGTCTTGGTCTCTGATAGAATATTTTTTAGCGACAGAATACATTCCAGCGTGCGTGGACATTTTTGAAATGTTTTCTTGGAGTCAGCAAAGTGATTTTGGACCTTTTAATAAGGGAATCAGACTCGGGTTGGTTCGCGGGCCGCTTTAACGTCAACTTGATTTCATGTGGGCTGGACCATTTTAAATATAATATTTATATATTTTTTATAAATGGATTAAAAGAACTGGATTAAGATCCCTGACTATTCATTTTTTTATAGATCTAAGTCAATGTTTATTTGAGCTTTTTAAATCTATTTTTAGATATTACAAAGTTATTTTTGAACTTAAAACACAGAAAAAATTGATTAAACAATTAAAATTATTGATTAGTAAGGGGGGAAAATCAGGAAATGTAATATACATCTATACTCTTCATTTTATTTTGATCCTAAAACAGAAAGTTGGCACTCATGATTTACTTTCCCGGGCCACACAAAATGATGCGGTGGACCAGATTTGGCCCCCGGGCCAAAACTTTGACATTTAAATGATCTGACAACTCACTCGGAACCAATTACTGATGAGAAAACTGCTTTTAACGTGTACCTGCCCAGGTCACAATTGGCTACTTGTGCTCCATTTCTCCATCATTTGTCCTTTTACAATTCTTTAACAGGAATAACGACGCAGTTCTTGTAATGCATTTCTACCATCTAATTTATGTGCAGCATTTGTTTTCAACTGCAGTCGTTTTCTAAAGTGCTGTTCTGTTAATTTTATGCTTGTTTTGCTCTTTACAACGTTCTGTTGTAAAAAGTGCCACCTATAGCACATAGAAGCACTTTTTTTTTATATATTGGGAACTGCACGTGCCATTTGTTTAGCACATACTTTTCAGGGTATGTAGTAGGGTGCCGCCAAAGGCTTAATACTTGAATCAATATTAGATTGTGTTGATGTGTCAATGTACTGTACATGTTTAAAAGAATATGCCTCCAACCAGGCCAATCCATTTTTACTATACTGTTAAAAGCAATCAGCGCTTTGCTATGGCAATTCATAGGTCATGTTCTTGTTCCACTGCCCATAAAGATGCCGGTAAAGGGAGCGAGTAGCAAGAGAGTAAATGTGTATTGACATTATACTTCTCATCGGAATGTGGGCAACCATAGTGACACCTATGATGGAATTTGTATTTTGACGTGGTGCTGTCAGATATGGAGAAAATGTGACATTTGTGTTTGAAATTAGGCTGTTTGAATCAAACCATTTACAGGTTGTTTGGAGTATTAAGAATTTGATGTAAGGCATGTGTGTCAAAGTGCCGGCCCGGGGGGTTAAATCTGGCCCGTCGCATCATTTTGTGTGGCCCGGGAAAGTAAATCATGAGTGCTGACTTATTGTTTTAGGATCAAATTAAAATGAAGAGTATAGATGTATATTAAATTTCCTGATTTCCCCCTTTTAAATCAATGATTGCACTATTTTAATCATTTTTTTCAGTTTTTAGTTCAAAAATCATTTTCTAAATACTAAGAAAATATAAAAATATTTCGGTTTTCCACCTTAACATGGCACATAATTTAAGAAAAAAATTGGTTTCTTTTTTCCATTAAAACAAATGATTAAATAAATGATTTTCCTCTCCTGAGAATAAAAAAGCTTAAATTGAAATTGTATTAAATCTATAAAAAAAGAATATTTAGGGCTTTTAATCCAGTTATTTTAATCAATTTATAAAACAAAAAATATTGTATCTAAAATTGTCTTATCTACTCAGACGCTGTTAAATGTATTTCTTATCATAAACTATTGAAATCAGGGCAGTCAATTCAATTTGGCGGAACTGTCCAAGGTACCAGTTCGCCGCAGTTAAGTTAAAAGCCAACATGCAATGTGTGCAAAATTCCAATCGAAGCTTGTCACGTTGCTATCAGCCTCAATGCAGATTTGTATTTAGTTTTTCTTTTTTTTTTTTTTTTTGCCAAGAACACAGTCATTTGACTAATTAAAATAACTGGAAGCATGTGTGATTTCAGTCAAATCCAGAAAGTTTTTTGTTTCTTAATATAGACTCTTATTACTGAAGATATTGGAAGCAGATAAAACAAGCAGTTGTGATTATACGCCTGCCAATTTTAGGAAAGTGTCGAGGAATGCCTGAATTTGACAGAAAATTCTGGAAAAAAGGACAGTTTGAGCTCTGTTTTTAAATTTTTTTTTTAAGTAATCATCTTATGTTGCGCGTAAAGCGTACTGCCTTTGTGCCTTTGTGCTTGGTGGTAATGCAGTACGATACCCGAGGACTCCGCCTTGTCATATTTTAACCCCGTTTTGTCTTTGACGGATGACTCGCCTCTAAAAGCCTCCGCCCATGCCGCTGAAGGCCGGGCCTTGACGTACGTAGTTTGATAAATCCACAACGTCGCTCTCAACCTGACAACCATTTATCACGCTTGAATTTCTCATAGGCAACGCTTCAGATTATTCAGTAGGTCCAAGAAAATGGGAGTCCTAGCACTTTTTTTTAAAGTCTTCACAAAGGTTTTCGTCCCTGACTAATCATGGCGCTCATTTGCTTGCTTCACTTAGCTTTAAAATGCAGACATTCACATTACGGTTCATTAGACCTAAGGATCTTTAAAGAAACCCTTTTAAAAAGCAAAGAGTTGGTAGGATTCTGGTGGTTAGCAGCAAAAAAATAAAGCAAACATTTGCAGCTGTTTGTAAAAGAAACAATGACATTTATTTATTTTCTCTTAGCACTTTAGTCTGTTGTGCCCGCAGATCACATATAGAACAGTTATTATATAAAAATGGCTTTTAACTTTACACCCAAAGCAACAACGAAATGTTTTTTTTTAAAATAAGTTTGCTAAAAATACGGACAGGGTATTATTCTTCACATAATACTGGAGAATAGCTTGTTAATCTGCAATAAGTCATATTTTCCATTTTCTCTTGTTTTGTTTTTTTATGCCATTGACAAATTACTTTGACGTCATTAATTATTATCCCAAACACATGTAGCTCTTTTTAGGCACTTACCAAATTACGTTTTATTTTTGTTTTTAGCCACAGGATAGCGACCATCTTAACTTTATAGTAAGAAAGTAACTACAGATCATTTCCTCATAGATAACTGACCATTTTGTAGCAGAATTCCATTAAGCATAATATGACACTGTCATCAAACATAGTGTACCGCTTTGCATTCATTTGAAGCCAATTATTTCAAACTGCCGCAATACAGACCATTGATAGTGGCTTTAACATAATCGAATATATAACAATATTTCCATGAAAAACCAATGATTCCTTTTAAATAGAAAATAGGAGAAGATTACGGTTCATCAAAAGGCTTTACACCGCAGTTCACTGTTATTTGTCTACTCTACTAAATCTCCTTCCTTCGATATAGACAGTTGTTATTACTGTTTTGGCTAACTCGTCTATGAATGTTGGACAAAGCACAGACGGTATTGCTTGGGACCACACAGACATTTCCACAACTCAGGACAAATTGAACAGTCAGTTACAAGAGAGCAGGTCCACCCCCTTCTCTTGATCCGCCTCCTCATCGAATCGTTCTGAGCAGCCATGTTTCTGCACTAGGCTTAATTCAATGTATCTTCCGGCAAAAAAATGCCCCGTCTGGTCGATGTACGCGTTGTTTGAAGTCGCAGTTACAAAGCCACCCCAAGCGTTTTAGGGGCTGAAACTGGGGAAAGCAGCAAATGGGAGTTCAGACTGTCCTATCCCAGTCCAATGATAGTCTTGCCAGAGTATCTGAGCTAAAACTCAACAATGGGTTTAGCTTATAAACAGTATGACATTGTTGTTGTCCACCTTCGCCCGTATGTATCGGTGTAGCTCCTTAAAAGGCATTGTCCGAAACATTTATGACCGTGGCTTTCACTTCCACGCCACTCGGCAACGCCCTTCCCGAAAACCACAGCTCGGTAAAGAACGAGGGTTGACCGGCTGTAGCTTCCGCTGGAAACAGCAAAGCTTTGGATTGGCATTTCCTTAAATCCCCATTTAGTTGGTGGATCCTAAGAGACGCATACATTAGAAGGCAGCCCACTGAAATCCCAGCTAGGAGCACACCAAAGGATGTGATTAGTGCTGTGTCCCATTTTTCTACGCCCTTGGCTGTGAGCGCTAATCCCTTGGTGGTGACATTGACACATTTGGTGTCATGCTTGTAGTGGATACTGCGGACATCCACGCAAACTATGTACTGAGTAGCGGGGCTGAGATGGGTAAGGTTGTAGATTTGAACGTCAGAGGGTACCCTGGTGGAAAATGAAGTGGCAGGATGGTTGGCGCTTGGTGGGGCGTACCACTTTATGCTGGGAGATAGAGTGCCTGGGCTTGCCTTCCACCAAACCAGAATGGCATTGGACCCCACTGACTTGACCTTGACATCGAGGGAACCGTTGGCGGGTTGTGGAAAATGGCCGTTCACTTCTACAGAAACTGATTTCAAATCAGCGCCAACTAGGTTGTGGGCTACACAAGTGTAAGGACCGGCTTCTTTTTCGGTGATGTCGTAGATGTCAAATGTTCCCTCTGGGTGCATGTAGAATTTGTCGGATACAGTGTTGGGCATGACTTTATTTCCCGATGGAGTGATCCAGTAGATCTCCGGCTCGGGTTCGGCGAAGGCTCGGCAATGGAGCGACACGGAGCTTCTACCGCGTACTTTGATGTGGCCAGGCATGCTTTCGGGGGATATGAGAGGCAGACAAATCTCCATCATCTCCCTGAAGTGAACCTGCCGGACATGTTGGCCCTCGTATTCCGGAGGCTCGACGCAGTAAAGCGAATCGGGTTCCATGAAGCGGATGTTGGTCTTGTTCATGTTCATCCACCGGACTACGCAGTCACAGCGAATGGGGTTGCTGTGCATGCTAACTTCTCGGAGATTGGGAAGCGATTCGACGGTAATTCTGTGGAGGGCGCTGAGTGCGTTGCCGTTTAGCATTAGCGTCTCCAGCCGTGGCAGTTTGTAGAAAGCATTTGGGTGAATGTAGGACAATTTGGGGTTGTTTGTAGCTTCTATTTTGGTCAACTCAGGCAGATTATTGAGGGCAAAGCTGTCAATAGAAACCAGCTCTGGCATGCTATTAATCCCTAGCTCTTTTAAATGGAGCATGTCCACGAAATCCCCGCGCTGTATTCTGGCGATTGGGTTTTTATTCAGATCCAAAAACTTGAGGTTTTTGGCATTTTTCAGCGCCGAATGTGGCACCTCGGGGAAGGTATTATCATAGAAAGAGAGGCTTTCTAGGTTATCGAGGCCGAGTAAAGCCTTGTCAGGGAGCTGAGACAGATTCATTCTAGTGAGAACAAGACTGCGGAGACTGCTGAGAGGTTTGAAATTCATCTCCTTGATCGACAGAACGGGATTCTCGCCAATCATTAGAATCTCCAGGTTTGGCATCGGGTCGAACCACTCTCTGTGAATGACTTCCAGCTTGTTTGAATTGAGGTGGAGTCGTAGAAGCTTACCGAGACCCTGGAAAGCCATTTTGGAAATGGAAGAAATGAGGTTGTGATTTAGATAGAGCTCTTGGAGATTTGCCACTTCATCTAGACATTGGTCGGGCAGCTCACGTATCCGGTTCTCCTCCATATGTAGAGATAGGAGCTGAGGCAAAGTCCCCAGATGGACATTGCTCATGGATGAGATGTTATTTTGAGATAAATCAATCTCTGTGATGTTGGCCAGGTAATCCAAAGGTCTGTCAATTTCTGCAACGTTGTTGGTTTGCAGTAACAGTACTTGTGTTCCCACGGGTAGTTTTTCTGGCAGATGAAATACTCCCAAATCATTACAGTCAACCGTCTGTGCCTCCATGTATACGGAACTGGGAGAGAACCAAGGTCTAATCTCACAAACGCAGAGTTTAGGGCAGTCTGGCTTTTCGTCAGTGGCTAAAACAAAAAAGGCCATGGCCAAGCCCACGAAGAGACGATCCACGAATGACGACATGTCCTTCATATTGGTCTCCAGTCAGAAATTGGTCCTTGTAAATAATGTATTCGTAGCTGTTCACGAGTAATGAATAATTTGTTGCATCTGCCGAGGTGAATGACTCACCAGCCCTGCCACCTCCACATTCCACCAAAGCTTCCAACTCCCAAGAGTCTAAGCTTCGTTCTTGTCGTCTTGCTTCGAAAATTGCTCCCCCTGGAGGCGATTACTAATCACTTGAATTCAGGGTTCAGGGGGGCTAAGGCTCCAGTCAAGTGGACCAAAGAATTGGAAGGGAATGCAGTGACTTAGACTTTGCAGATTGGCGGGTGTCCATAAAATCTGTCGTCCTCTTTAGAAAGGCAGACGTCCTCGTCCATTCCCACCTACAAGAGAGACAACAAACAAGCTATAAATCATGGAGACCATTATGTAACATGTAACAGCAAAGCATTTGGACATGTTGACATTTATTATCAACGCAGTGATAAATGTTGACATTTATTCATGTTCGCTTTCTTCAGAGTTGTGCTTTTAAAAAATGTTTGACCTTCTGGACAATCCCGTCCTCTAAAGGGCATTTTTTTCTGATGCTCGCCAATGGTTGGTTCAAATCGACACTTTAGTGGGATTCTAAAACTGGCATATTCTGTTGCTTAAGTATTAGCCACATGGCAAGCTGCTTCAGAAGTCTGGAATGTGTCAGTCACCATAGCAACCCGTCAGCGAATGAAGCTCTGAGCTTGACCCAAGTGCCATTTTTAAGTGGCTGTTTGAAAACAGAAATGGCAACAATATACGTTCTCTAATTAGCATAATTAAACAAGAGTACCCGTCGAAAACCCACGCATTGCTGGGGAGACAAATACAAACTCCACAAAGGAAGGTCCTGCAGACCTGGCATCAAACCCTCGATCTTAGAACTCTGAGGATAACCGTTGCACTAATTGTTTTGATTCAAAAATAAATAGGAGAAAATGTAGGAGGCCCCATGGCATAAGTGGTTTGTGCAGGAATGGGCAAACTACGGCCCGCGGGCCACATCCGGTCTGCGAGGCGTTTTAAGAAAGTCGGCACTCATGATTTACTTTCTCGGGCCGCACAAAATGATTAGACGGGCCATATTTGGCCCCCGGGCCGCCACTTTGACACCTATAACCTACAACATGCTGGAATCTCGACAAAATAATCTTAATACAGCTCGTAACAAATCTTTCAAAAATATCTTTTTTTCAGGAATGGCACTCACAGTTACATTTTGGTCGGTACTCAACTATCCTATCTACATTTTCAATTGGTATTCCCGTATTACTCCAAATTTCTCACCATCTCACAGAAAAACATTACTAGCCATACAAGTTAAAGCAATTTACTGAAATAATGCAGCTGCAAGATGCAAATGAGGCCACGCAGCTATTAGTAAAAGTTCCAGTCAGCGACCTGGCAGTAGCTAGCCCTCCCTCAACACTAATTTACCGCAAAGCTCTGCTCACTGGCAGTTTTAATTGGCAGAGAACGAGGGAAGAGAGTTAAAATCTGGAGAGAGGCCAAAAAGAACAGTTTGACATGACGCCAGTGATGTTGTGTTGACCGCTGTGAACTCCAGACAATGCAGTCAATTTAGTGCCGCAATTAGTGGAAAATGTAGATGTTAATGCAAGGGAAGTGGTTGTTAGTTGAATGGAGCTATAGAAGAAAAAAAAACAATGGATTTGGTACATACTTTTTAGTGCTTTTTTTTCACATTGCAATTTTTTTGCAAGCGACCCAGAGTTTCATAACAAACCTGTGCATGTGCAAACATTGTTTAATTGTTGGAAAAAAATGTTATTGGTGGGCTAACATGATAAAATGTTGAAGTAAACAATCGCAGAGCTGTATTGAAATAATTCATTCAAATTTAATGCAAGTTTTTTTTTTTTATATAAATGGATTAAAAGAACTGGATTAAAAGCCCTGAATATTCAGTTTTTTTATAGATCTAAAACAATGTTTATTTTAGCTTTTCTAAATATATTTTTAGATTTTACAAAATGATTTTTGAACTAAAAACAGACAAAGTTGTTAAAAAAATGACAATTATTGATTTAAAAGGAGGAAAATCATTAAATGTAATATACATTTATACTCTTCATTTTAATTTGATCCTAAAAAAAAGAAAGTTGGCACTTTCCCGGGCCACACAAAATGATGCGACGGGCCAGATTAGGCCCCCGGGCCGCCACTTTGACACATGTGCTCTCAAATCTTAATACAACTCCAAAACAAATTAAGCATTTGTATGGGAGAACCTAATTTAAAAAAAAAAATGTTTCCTTTCGCAATGAAAAACAAATGATTAAATAAATGAAGCTTAAATTAAAATGCTATTAAATATATAGAAAATTGAATATTTAGGGCTTTTAATCCAGTTCTTTTAATCCATTTATAAAACAAAAAAAAATCTAAATATTATATCTAAAATTGTCCTACCCACATGAAATCAAGTTGACATTAAAGCGGCTCGCGAACCAACCCGAGTACGACACCCTTGATTCTACCTAAACCTGAATGAGTTTTCCTCACAGTTCAAGGTGAAAACCTTCCCCCCCCCCCCCCCCCCCCCATTCAGGGCATGGCAACATCTCACACTTCCTGTCCCACTGGGACACCTCCATTATACGCTGAGGCTGTTCTGGACAGTAATAGCGCAAATACCTTTTGATTGGAGGCCAGTGAGATATGACCACTTTAAATTAATGAGTGTTCACACCAGGGGCTCAAAGCGTCAGTGCGGGCGGCTCGGCGGTACTAATTCAGACCCGATGCTTGACTCAAGTCGGCCATGTCGCCCAACGACCGGGTAGAACTGTTTGTTTTTTGGCTATTTGTTGAAAAGGGGGGGATAAATCTTCCCTCTGGCTTTCACGGGGCTTGGGTGGGATGTAGTGGAGCAAGGACCTAAAATGATTGCTTTGCCGCAGGGAGGGTGTTGATCTGTGCCCCCATGTGGTTACAGGGTGACCTACGATTCATGGGGGGGAAAATGAATGACTTACTATACAAAATAGGTATGAGCTATGGAGGGAAATTGGACTAAAGGTTTGGAAGGAGTACACAATGGCGCTAGGTTTCGTGGGTCCAATGGAGAGGGATGGCAAGGAGTACATGGTCCAAGTTGGGTGGACAAATTGGAGCCTACTTGTGTCCTGCTGTAGTTTTTATTTGGAACAAGGCGAATTATGGAAATTATATTGAACATGGCTCACAAATGAATCTTGAATACAGGATGTTATTTTTGTAGGTTTTAGATCAAGGGTGTCAGACTCGGGTTGGTTTGTGAGCCGCTTTAATGTCCACTTGATTTCACGTGGGGTGGACCATTTTAGATATATTATTTAGATTTTTTTTAAAATAAATGGATTAAAATAAGTGGATTAAAAGCCCTGAATATTCAGGTTTTATTATACATCTAAAACAATGTTTATGTTAGCTTTTTTTAATATTTTTAGATTGTACAAAATTATTTTTTGAACTAAAAACACTGGAAAATTGATTAAAAATTATAATTATTGATTTAAAAGGAGGAAAATCAGGAAATGTAATATACATCTATACTTTTAACTATATTCACATAACTATATTCTTTATTTTGAATTTGATCTTTAAAGAGAAAGTTGGCACTCATGATTTACTTTCCCGGGCCGAACAAAATGATGCGGCGGGCCAGATTTGGCCCCCGAACCTCCACTTTGACACCTGTGTCTTAGATTGAACCTTAAGTTTAGTCAGGTGAACACTTCCTCATTTTTTTCTAATCATTGTAGGAAATTGTAGAATTCATTTTTGTCACATGAATGTATATGAAAAATGATGGATTTATGGTGATGATTTGATTTGAAAAAATCAGGAAAATAACACATAATATGACCTTTTTTTCTGTTTCAGATCATCTAATGATGAAAAATGAATGTGGAGGCCACAAGTAGACTGGACTTGCATCCTTTGATTTTTCTGGAAGCCGCCCTCAGAGAAGAAAAGTTGGCCGACCCCTGCTCTTAAAAGGTAAGGCTACCGTAAAAACACAATTGACGGTTAAAGGTCAAACATATGCTGAAATAGGGCACGGTCAAACTACTTTGACCTTAAATCAATCCCTGCTTTTTTATGGGAACAAGAAGGCAATTAGCCATTTTGTTGATCTTCACTTCCCAAATGCGTTTCAGTTATACTCATTTGTGTCTACCCAGGGTCTGAATAGTCATTGTTGTAGTATTTTTTTTGCTTGCTTCTGCACATTTTCCAAACCCACACAACTACACGGGTCGGGGCTCTTTTTTTTTTGCTCCCTCTGGGTTTGTTTTAAGGCTGACCTCCCCTCAAGTGTGCTGACTGTAAATAGAAGAGACTGCAAGTGCAGGGAGGGCACGGATCAAGAGGTGGAAGGGGTTGTCTCGTAATTGGTAGTTTGATGTCCCCAAGACGCGATGGAGATGTGTCCTTGAGGGAAAACAATTATCCTTAAAATGTCCCCTGCTTGAGCAGCATATAGCGGTGGTCTTTTTTGACTGGAAGCCCCATGTGGTAGTACTGCTTCTAGGATTCAAGGAATATTCAAATCACTACATGGATATTAGAATAGTTCCTCATCTTTGATGCTGTATTTTAGTACCAATGTCGGTTGCTGAAAATGCAAACATGTACCAGTGCTCTCTGTTTGTAGTATAGCTGTCAACATATACATTTTTCTTGTATTTTATACGTTTTTTTGGGGTTATGTCTAGTAGTGTAAACACTGTATAGTTACAGCTTTTGTATGATATTTTTTGGAGTAGAGTAGTACCTCGAGATAGGAGCTTAATTCGTTGCGGTTTGTTCGTATGTCGATATTCTCGTAAGTTGAATGAACATTTCCCATTGAAATGAACTAGAGACAAATTAATTTGTTCCAACCCTCTGAAAAAACACTAAAAACAGGATATTGGATTGAGAAAAATGTTTGGTTTGTTGTAATTCGCCATCTATTCACAAAGTAACACATAAATAGTGGTTTAATAGTATACGAAATGTGTTTAAAAGGACTAAAATGAGATGTATTTTGTGGAGAGTAGAGAGAGACGGACTGAGAGAGGAGGAGGGGGGGCTTTTTGCATGGCAACGCGTTCGTAACATAACAGAAATAAATTGAAATGAACTTGGATTAAGATGCAGACATACTCAAATCATCTAATCTTAGACTAAACTTAATTCTAATTTTGTATTGTAGTTTGATACCTTTCTTCATCTCAAAAACGTCATCATCAAATGCTAATATTGTCATACTTTAAGCATGATATGCGTCAGTCACTTCTGCCTTTTCACTATATAAATATAGCATGTCAGCAAGCAATGTAACCATACAGTCAAGCTGTCAACATCATACAGTGACATCTACACAATCTTGAATTTAGTGCATTTTGGGGGATATTTTAGACTTTTATATGTGCCCAATATGAGTAAACATTGTTTTTTTATGGCTTATTAAGCGGAATTGCATTAATTCATAAGGGGAAAAATTGGCCGAGGTTGCCAGGTATGGGATAGGGTCTCCTGCCAGTCACTAATTTCCCGCCTTCACCTCTTCGATTTACTATTATACATTGACCTAGGTAAGAAGCCAGTCCATTAAAGAAAATGTTTAGCATAATGATGCCCTGTTTGAACCTGGTGGTCGCTTTTAAAGCTGTGGTGGTCATTGTTGACTCTTTCGTTAATGTAAAAATCCATAATCTAAATTAACCAAAGGACCCCATCTTTTCCCCTCCTCCTAGCCTTTTTCCCTTGACACAATTTGCCCTTGGGTTCTTGTAGGGTGAGAACACACGCAAGCCACGGTATCGAACCGCGACTACATCATGCTGCATTAATGACTGTGGGCAAAATAGCTGACGATGTCTTGGCGGTTTGAAACAAAAACACACTCAAAACGCACGTTCGGGTTGCTTTTAATTCATACCGAGACGCATTTATTAAACTTTAAAGCAAGGTATCGCATGATAAGGTCAAAGGCATAGCGAACAGTCCTACAATCATTTGCACGCCGGCGTAATCACACTCACTTTTGACAGGAATTTGCATAATTTGCCGCGTATTGCCCGCCGGCTAAGAATGAAGGGAGGGATATAAAATGCCGCCACTGGCATATCCCTCAACCCCACCCCCAAATTGAATCTGCAGGTGCAAATGTGGCATGTGCTGCCTCACAGATTCACAGCTATCTATATTCCTATAAATAATACATGACCGGTCAAGAGGCCGCTAGCCCGTAGGCGGATATTCCCGGAAACGTACGCTATAGAAATACATTTACGGCGAGTGTAGATCGCTTTGTCACACGGCTACGTGTTGTCTAGTCTTCTGTTTTTTTTTTAGTGGAGGGAAAATTATTGTTTTATCTCTCAATACAAGAACGTAAATTGCAAATTCCCGGCTGTACCAAAACGGCATCAAACGTCACACGGTGACCTTTCGATACGTTCCCGCCGAAGAAATCCTTTCATATTTTCTTTGTTTGCTGCTTTTTTTTTTATACATCCTGTCGAAGTACAGCAGAAAAAGCATCTCCACCCAAAATCATACCCCCTTTTTCCCCGCACCTTCCTTGTTCCCGGTGCCCTCTGTTTGTGCTCATTCCATTTTAATGTGCATCTCTGCCTGTTTGGGAACAAGACGCTATCGGAGAACCGACGCTCGGATGCGCCGGCTCATCCCCCGAAGCCGTACTACGAATATGTTTACATGCATTTCGCCCGGCGACCCCGATCTTGCAGCATCCATCTCGTTACCGCCGTGTCGGAAAACATAGGGGCATATCTGAAGATACATTCGATTTTATACAAGCCCCACCCACCAACCAACCTCTATGGCCCACCCATTTGTCACCTACCAGGGGCTTCTGCCCTCTACTTAAGGAAACATAATGTTAAACACCCATATCGTTTTAAACGACGGTTTGTTAGCCTTCACAAGGCCTATGCAGACCCCCCCAACCACCACCCCAACCACCCTTCCCCCCCTACCGCACCAGCACTACCCATTATTGTGTAGCGATCAATAGGCAATTCCCTAAACCACTCACGTTAAGCATATGACTTGTTGTGGACATGTAATATTGATTTGTTTTGGAGCAAATGTGCCCAAAATAATGAAGCCAGCCATTAGGGCTACGCTTCCATCTTTTGTTTTGTATCACTGCCAAGCAGAAACAATGCATTTAATAATCATAAACTCCTTGTTTGACTTTACTGGTTTGCCCTGAAGTACAGGTCCCCAATGTAAGGCCGGGGGCCAAATCTGGTCTGGTAGCCTTGTTTTGCATGGCCCACAAATGTTAATCATGTGTGTGTCCATGTTTTTTGGGGAAAATAGACATTTCTATTATCCTCAATAGAAGGTGAAGGATGTCTGCTATGAAAGAATATTTTTGGAAAAATTGATACTGTTTTGCTCAATAAATATAAACAAAAAAAATTAAAAAATAAAGGATAGGTATATAATCTAAAATATAATTTCAGCTATAAAATATTGAGGACTAGTGGAATCAAATATTTACAGTTATTTCCCCTATTAAATCAATAAATCAATTATTTTTCCCATCCTTTAATTAAAGAAATTAAGTCCTACTTGGAGTATATTTGTGGATTTACCCATTTTTGATTCCTCATTAAAAATGTCAATAAAAAATGAATACAAAAAAATGCTGAAATAATCAATTGAATTACCCAATAGAAATTTAAAGTTACATGACTTTTTTGCCCAAAAATATGACCAAAAATGAAAAAATGCATGCAAAAATGAATACAACAATTGCTGAAATAATCAATTGAATTACACAATGTAAATGTAAAGGTACATTACTTTTTGCCCCAAAAATATGACCAAACATTAATACAAAAATTGCTGAAATAATCCATTGATTTACACAACAGAAACGTAAAGGTACATTACTTTCTGCCCCAAAAATATGACCAAAAATGAATACAAAAATTGCTAAAATAATCAATTGAATTAAACAATAGAAACGTAAAGGTACATTACTTTCTGCCCCAAAAATATGACCAAAATAATTAAAAATTGCTGAAATAATCCATTGATTTACACAATAGAAACATAAAGGTACATTACTTTCTGCCCCAAAAATATGACCAAAAATGAATACAAAAATGCAAGCAAGAAGCTCACAACAAATTTCTCAGATTAAGAACAAAACCTAAAAATCCATCCTATCGAAAATCATTTGTCGATGAATCCAGGCAGAGTAACACAACACTACTACCAATCGTGTGACAAACATGGCTTTGACACCCCTGCCCTCAAGCGCCATTCCAATCAAAACCACGTCGCCTTACCAAAAATCATGAAATGATTTCCCTGTCCATTTAAGTCTGACACTCACTCTCCCCTTCCCATGGATCTGTTTTTAAACCACCTGCTTTTAAAACGGTCACCGGCACATCTGCCGGATGCCTTTCGTTCTGAACCGAGAGGGTGCGAGAAGGGTTAGATAAACGCCCTATTGCTTCTGAGATGAGCTTTCTCTCCCTCACTTTTCGCTCATTCCCTCTCTCTCTATCGCCAGACACTCGTTGTGTGGGAGCTCAAAGATGCCTCACAGTGGCCTCTTTAATTACCCGTTGGACACTCCACGTCTATGCAACCGGCTTACAAAGACAGACGAATCTGTTCGGACTGTGTAAAATACCCGTGTGGATATCCCAACTAAAAAAGGTGGTTACCAAAAAAAATAAAAAATATAAATAAAAATGACGGCTGAAGGTTGCCAATATGCAACGCTCGACTTATGTATTGGCAGTCGAGAAGGAAAGAAGGGAGTAGGGGGGGGTCGGCCACCATTCCGTGGATTTCTTCGAGCCGTGTCTGGAGTGCGCTCAGTACAACCCGAGGACATGCGACTGTGCGCCCCTCACTTTCACACTTTACATCCTAGAACAACCTTCTCTCATGTTAAGCCGCACACAATCACACATGACGCGCATTGTGCATAGTTGAGATCATCCGCACATTTTTTTTTAGGGGGGGGGGGGGGGGGGGGGTGGAAAACTAATGCCGAGCTGGAGGAAAATACGGATGAGGGAATATGTATACCGAAATCATTAAAAGCATGAACTTGATTTAAGCATGTTTTTGGCTGGTATGCTAAAATTCCCTCATGGCAAACTTACCGTTTTTAACATTGAAGCCGATATGAAGCAGCGACGGTTGACTATATTCCCGTCAAGCGCGTGGCGTTGTGCTGACGACGCGCCAGTCAGGGGGGTCTTCTCTGTTCTTTACACGCATATGGAAAAGTCCAGGTGGGAGGAAAACACAAAGAAGGCTGACGCGTGTCCTTCCGTCGGCGTCCTCAGAGATGGAGGCAGCAGCAGCAGCAGCATCCCTCTCCTCCGTCGTCTGAATGTCAGGCGCACCGAGTCGACGCGCCGCCGCCTCCTCACCCGTCATTAGTGTATGAGACTTAGTCTCCGCCTCCCAGGGAGTCGGCCAATAGCGGTAGGGGAGCTGGCTGCATCCATTTCTTGATTGGACGCGGTCAGTTGTCGCTCTTGCCTGACAGGCGCTGCTTCTCATCTGATGGAGGGCAAGAAGAACACTGTAAAAAGTGTTCGGCTAACTTTTTAGTAGTAAATTGATTTAATTCTGACAAATTTTAAAGTCAATTTATTTCCCCCAAAAACACAAAGAAAGAAATATGCTTTTCTTGAATTGTTGTTAATAGATAGTGATAGTGTAAAGCATATCTAGTGGAGAAATAATTTTGATTTGGGATGTTGTTTAAGTCGTATAGTAGTAGGTTTTATAATGTGTATACATATTTGTGAGTATTTGCAGTGCAGTGGTTCGGTTATAGCGTTTACTCTGGAGGTTAAAGAAAATGTAGTTTAATTACTAAGCACATTGGGAAAACATTGCAATTTAACTGAATCAAGGGTGCGGCTTATATGCGCACAAATTAGACTTGACTTGCATGAACTGCAAAGTGACAAAGACGAAACGCCATAACGCAAGGCAATGCCGTCCGATAAGGTCATTTGTTTCAAGATAGAGTAAAGATAAACAGATAACATGCTAAACAATATGTATTTGGAAGTCTATGAATGAAAACCAAGGGAAAAAATCACCGTATCTTGCGTAAAACGGGGAAAAAAACTGACTTGTGCCTGCCATTGCTCGCTCATGGCGCCGCCATCTTACCTAGGGATGACAAACGTGACCCTCAAAGTAACAGATTTGTACGATGAATATGGAATTGTTTGTCTTACACAAAGAAAACTGTCAAATTCAATGATTTTTAAGGCCATTTTAAGGGTACGGCTTATACGCGCATGCGACTTATATACGAAAAAATATGGCATTTTATTCTTCTTCTTTTTGTCATTCCATTATTCTCAAGAAAATATTCAGCAATTTTTAAGCATTATCTTCATGCAAACGTAAATAAGAAGAATTAAGATGCATGCATCATTCTTACTGGTCTACAAACTCCATCCAATCCAAGATTGAACAAGAGTGGAAATTGACATTTTTTACAGTGTGTGGGAGAAGGCAGAGTAAAGGAAGAAAAAAGGGTATCTGTACCTATTAGCTCCAGAGCTCCCCACTCAAATCCCAGGAGGTTTTCTAACACAATGTTCTACAAACTGATGATCCTGGAGGTCGAGCAGGGTTATCCGCAGCCTCTTAGCTAGACAGAGACATCCTTCATCTGTCAGTTCGCAGAGTTCGGATCCAAAACCAGTTCTGCTCTAGGCGGCCTTTGAATTTAACGCAATTGTTCCTAGTCGTAATGATGTCACAGTGCATCAACATTTCCATTTGACAGTGACATAAAACTAAACACGTTCGACCAGTGACCTTTCTTGCTTTATTTTTTAATAGTGTCCAATAACTACTACTATTACACATTTGTTTTTGGCTACTTTTTGGTGGGGAGGGGTTATAAATAGACGTCATTTATTCTGGTGGAGGACTGGGTGCTTGATAACAATTTTCAGATTGTTAAATGAATATACAGTGGTACCTCGAGATATGAGATTGATTCTTTCCGGGACTGAGCTCGTATGTCAGATTTTCTTGTAACTTGAATGAACGTTTCCCATTGAAATGAACTAAAAACAAATTAATTTGTTGCAAACATCTGAAAAAAACACCAAAAACAAGATATTGGTTTGAAAAAAATGTTTGATTTGTTCTAATTCGCTATCTATTAACAAAGTAACACATAACTAGTGGTGTAATTTTACTAAAATGTGTTTAAAAGTACTAAAATGATATGGATTTCGCAGGGGGATGAGAGGGAGGAATTTTTTGCATGGCAACACGCTCATAACATAACAAACTAATTTAAATGAACTTAGATTACGATACAGACACACTTGTTTAATCGAACCTAACCTATTCTCTTTGATTTTGACTTACATTTTTCCTAGTAATGATATCTATCATCATCGCACACTTTTATTGAGCTTTTTCGTAATTATGATCAGAATTGGGGAAATCATGGTCTTTTCTCAATGGAAAATTGGTGCTACTGTGGTTGTAATTGTTCATAAATGCAAATTTCGCAGACGGGAAACGTTGGAGTTTTTCTTGGGCAAACCTTGGAGTGAAAGTTTCTGAAGTGAGTTTATTCACAACCCCTTTTAACCTAGTTAATTCAAAATAATCTCCCACAGAGAATTTCCGTTTTAAATATACTTGCGGTGCTCTTCACAATTGCTTTTTGATACCATTCTTCAGTAATGATTTATTGTCAAAATTAAAGCCCAATCTAATCTGCAATATCATATCAAATGCAAATATATATACAACCATGCCTGAAAACAAATATTTTCTAATATCTTGCCGTATAAATGTGCTAATCCCTAATATGTTTGCCATTTTTTTTAACATAAGCACCAAAGATGAGACTTTTTGCATGAATCTTTGCTCTGGATTCCAATATAAGAAATTTATACCTAAAAGGACTTGTCAGTACTCCGATTCTGTTGGAGTGTGTTAATATGCGCTACAGTGGAAGGACTATTTTTAATTTCCCCAGATGTTTGGTCTCCCGTGACTTGCAATGCTTCTCGCGCCATCATCCCTAGAGAATGACAGCCAGATTGTACGTTTTTGCACCATTTGTCTACATGCTGCCTTTGTCCTTTGTTTTGAAGCTTTTTTTGCTTCCTTTTAATATGATCGGTGGGCATGAACATGATGTCTTGTCATTATTTGAAGGGGGTTTTATTTTTGGAAGCCAAGTCTGATAGCTTAGCAATTTTCTACTTTAAAGGCTTGTTCAATTTTTCTGTCCAAAATAATGAATGTACAGCGACATTGTCATGTCATGTTATATTCTACTCGATAGGTTCATGTTTTACATTTAAGGTGAAGATGTATTGGCTACTATTGACTGAAATAGAAGTCCAAATCATTTGAAAAAAGGGAATGATTGTGAGTTTGAAATTTGTGGAATTTTAAGTCAAACCTGAGCTTTTACTGCCAATAATTGCAGTTTAAATGAATTGGACGAAATACTTTTTTATTAGGGGACATAGGCAAAGCACATTTTCTATACCTTGAGATATGAGCTTAATTCCTCCATGATGTTCTTATGAGCAGCATCTCGCATCTGCTAACTGCTCTTATATCAAAATTTGTCTCGTATCTTAAGCTAAATATATGCTCAAAATTTGACTTGGATCTCAAATTGCTCATATGTCGGGCCACTCGTATGTCGAGGTAACACTGTATACTACTTTTTGATTAGGGGACAAAAGCAGAGCACATTTTTCTATGTTTATTCATATGGTATTCATTTTGGGTTGTAAATATTTCATGAATTTATCTTGCAAATCATTCCGAATCATTTGAATAAAAACCTAGGATTTTAGGCTATAACATGTGGATGCAATATTTTAGGAAGAAGACTGAATCTGGTTACATTACATATTGTCTGCACATTAGTGAAATAGACTGCAAATACGTCAACCTTGTAAAATGCTATGATATAGTAGCATACTAAGAAGTGATTTTGGTATCCTTGTGAGCCAAAATGGCTGATGAATGTGCCTGTGTAGTGGCCCACACTGGAGAAATGGGGCAGTGACAGCTGATCCAGCATTTTTCTCTCCCATTTATGCAGTACCTCAGACCTTATAAGTTGACCATGGAGACTTCACAGCTCATGAAGCAAGTCAAGGGTGCAGTCAAACTCCCCCATAAAACCACTCCAAGTCACAGGGAAGGGTTGGGGGTTCTGCATTGTTTCTGGACAAAAGCAGCAAATTGCCCTGCCATGAAAAATATGCGTTAAATGTAATGCTATAAACCACTATTTTGGGGGGGCGAAAAGAAGCTCAGGCCACCGCATCGCGTTAAAGAAGACCCGGGGTGTTTACAGTCTCAATTATGTCTATGCGCGTACTTGTTTATAGCCGGCTTTTGGGAATATTCCGAAGGCGTTTCATGGTGACATTTTGTGATGCGTTCCGCCGTGGGAGAAAAGGCCAAGGAGGGCAAGGGGAATTTATTGACTGAATTTCACACTTATAAATGGCTCTTTTACAAGTGACATAAAGAAAATGATATGTCCTCTGCTGAGGCGGCGCACATCCGTGAGCTTGTTCCGTGCAGTGGCGGCAGTCACGGCACTTATCGTGAATAACGTCTCGCTCGATAGACTATAACTTGGCTTCTGATAAAGATTGCAGAGCGAATGGAAGATTACGGCCTAGTATTTTTTTAGTACTTGCAGCATTTCTGGTTGAAAGTAATGCTAAAGAAATATGCCGCGCGTGTAAAGTTCACTTGTATTGTCTTTTGCAATGCAAGTGCAGATTTTAAAGTCGTATCCTATAGAATTAAAAATGATACTTATCTCGGAGAAAAGCCACGCACAAAAGAGGACACTATCTCCTCGCACATGTGCCAGGAACAAAAGAAAAATATCTTGAGGCTTGTCGTCACTTTTTGAAATCTGGAATGGATTGAAGTGTTCTAAATGGAGGGAAAACTTTTGTCAATATAAAGTGTAATTTGTAATCCAAGCATGTGTAAAACTTTGAAACAAGCATAGATGATCTACCAATACGATTTTTAACTGACAGTTTAAATGTGAGTAATGGAAGTGTCGTAATGCTATAAAAAATCAAAACAAAATGTATTCTAAGTACATTCTGGGGTGCTCGGACGTTTGGTCGCCGGTCTTTTGGAACCTTTTGGTCGCCGGTCTTTTGGTCGCCGGTCAAATAGTGACAGCGAGTTTACTGTTGAAGCCAGCTCTCAAAATTATATTCATGAAAGAGAGTTTAATATCTAAGTACTGTTTAATATCTAAGTCCTGTTTAATATCTAAGTACTGTTAAATATCTAAGTACTGTTTAATATCTAAGTACTGTTTAATAGCTAAGTACTGTTTAATATCTAAGTACTGTTTAATATCTAAGTATAGTCAGGGTTTTTTTTAAATAATTCATTTCAAAATTGATAGTACTTTCCTGTAATTTGTGATGACGTTTTCTTGGGTAGGCATTTTATATTGGCTTTAAAGTTTGTGAGCTTTAATACGAAAGCTATTTGGAGCTAATCACACCCACAACAGTAGCCACAAGCGTCATGCATCAACCCTGTGGGTGGGCTTTTAAAAATAGTTAAGTCTCACGGTGCAGTTAGAGAATGACAGCTTATCATCTTTAAATGTCTAATGTCTTGAAATTAGCATGACCATATTTATTCTTCATAGGCTAAAACAAATGCAAATTTCCATTTATTCTTGTTCATGCTGTGAGGGAGTCAATTAACTTGGCTATCCCCATGAGAAGTCCTATTTTTATCCTTTATGATAATTATAGTTTTGCGTCATATATATACATATATAATTTTCTTTTTAAAACATTTTTTTCTGCATATCACCCCCACCCCAGAGTTATAGGAAAAACGGCAGGTGTTTGATACAACCCGTTGCTTATTTGTATCAGCCTGGGATAGATCACGATCAACATACAGTGGTACTTCGAGATACGAGCTTAATTTGTTCCGAGAATGAGCTCGTATGTCAATTTTGTCGTAACTCAAACGAACGTTTCCCATTGAAATGAACTAAAGACTAATTAATTTGTTCCAACCCTCTGAAATAACAGCAAAAACAGGATATTGGATTGGAAAAAAATGTTTTATTTCTTCTAATTCACCATCTATTACCAAAGTAACACATAACTAGTGGTTTAATATTTCTAAAATGCGTTTAATAGTCCTAAAATTATACGGATTTTGAAAGGGGGAGAGAGATTTTTGCATGGCAACTTGCTGGTAAAATAACAAAGACATTTAAATGAACTTGGATTACGATGCAGACACACTGAAGAATAAGTTTAATCTAACTTTACACTAAACTTAATTCTAATTAAGTTTGACATTTTGCTACCTTTCTTCTTTGGTTCTTTTTTTTTTGCCACGCCTCTAAACTGACCTCCAGTCAATATCGAGGGTTGTTTGAGTTTGTATTCCCTTCAAAATATTCCCAAAATAATGCATACAAATGTCCTCACAATAGGATAACGCACGACCACTTGCCAACGAGAAGTAGTATATACGCCATTTGCACTGACTAATGGGAAAAAAACAACAAAAAATGCAACGCTCGTATATCAAAATATGTCTCGTATCTCAAGATAAACATTTGCCCGAAATTGTCCTCATATCTCGAATTGCTCGTATGTCGGGTCACTCATATGTCGAGGTACCACAGTATAAAAAAATGCATGATGTGTACTAGGAAAATAATGCTATTTGTCGCATTTAAAAAAAAATCAATTGTATTAATAGAGTTGGCTGCCGCATACAATTAATAGAAGAAAGTATAATTGATGCCAAATGTCCTGCAACGTTTTGGGAAAGGTACACCGAAGACTTGAAAATTGAAATGAAAACGCTTGTTGAACAAATGTAATCATGAGTTCCATTTCTCAGCTCAGCGGCTGCTCCCCCCCCCCCCCCCCCCCCCCTTGGTTACGGTTGCTATGCTGGTCAAGTCTCATAAGAGACAGGTGGACGGATGGGTGGTCATATGACTTGGACAATGTTCAGCCGAGCTGGGACTCTGTGCTTGTATTATATTGGAATTACGGCTGGGGAGTCACTACCTCATATTGTTTCTACGTTTTGAGATAAGACTATAGTACGTGCCTTTAAGAGTCAGGGGAGGCTCAGCGAAAGGTCACAGCTGAGCCACCTGCTAGAGCTTAAAGCATTTGGAGCCATTGATTTTCATCTTAATTATTGGACAGCAGCGCTCTGTCCTTTGACTTGTTCGTTATTCGTAACATTGTAAACACACGAAAAAAAAGCTTACAGTCTAAGTTGAAATCAACGTCAAGTGTCCTTCATTGGCTTTTCATGGGGCGGGGCTATGGCGAGGCACATTTCAATTTCCTTATTTGTAATAACATACTACTATAAAATACCTACTTTGTATCACTACAGCACGGCCATTTTATCTCATTTTAGAGCAGGGGTCTCCAAACTATGGCCCGCTTCCCAGTTTTTGTCCCACAAGAAGCTTCAATTTATCCTACGGTCATGTCACCTTTGCTATCTTGAACACTAGATGGAGCTAGTCAGTTAAACTATTAACATTATCTTACTGTTAAAGGCAAGGTTGGAAACAGTAATATTTTAGTATTTGATAATTAATATGATAATTGAGCTATTCCAGTTTAATTTCGATCTTTTTTTCCGATTCTACTAATTTGCATGTCATATTTAATGCTGCCATAAGAGGGCAGTACATCATCCCAAATCAATACAACTAAAAACAACACTTTCAAAACAAACCATTGTCATGCCGCTACAATTTAACAATTTGTCGAAGCAGCAAAAGTTAATTGAAATATTTTTTTAAATTTTTTATTATGGGATGCCTCAATTGAAACAATGAATCCTTCTAATCGTCATACCCCAGCTTCAGTCTGTTTTCGTTGAAAGACGCTAATAAAATCAAACTTGATACACTTTACGTTGCTTTTAAAATCGGAAAATAGTTTCATACGCAAAGTTAGCTACGCTGTCATATATCTCCGCAAGATGATTTCCATCTAGCAGCCGGTCAGATGTCAAAAAAACACCACCAACTCGGGTTTGAACACTTTTCTATATTTCCCATTGCTTTTCCCAGTCGGAGGAAGAGTTAAACATTTGTATTCGTCATCATATCCTTTCCGCACCAGCCTTTTCTCAAGTGCAGTGGCATAAAAAGCAAAGTTTTTTGGTCTTTTTCTTTCACCGTGAGAGAAGGAGAGGCTCAGGAAAATCGCCTGAGGATGTTTCGTATCCTTCCTGGATTCACGCACACTTGTGAGCCTTTTTCAACCTTTTTCTTTTTTTTTCGCCTCCACCCTAATCACTCATCTTTCCTCTTATCTCACTTATATCTCTCCCTTTCAAGTTGTCCTTTCTTCCTATCTTCATCTTTATCTCCCCTTCATAGCAACACTCCAAATCCTTATTTCTTATTTATTAAATGCTAAACAATCTCTTGTTTTTTCTTACATCTGGAAGACCATTCATTATTTATTCCATCAACCTTATAGGTAAAATAAAGGACATGTGACTGACTAAATATGTTCAGAGCGTAGAATAAATATATGAAGTATCCTTTGAGAAATCTTTCCTGATCAAATCATACTTTTGTTTCACAACAATAATATCGGTGTTAAACCAGAGCTTATTGAGGGAACTGTACATCATAATGTCATTTATTATTGTTTCCAACATGGCAATAGCCATTAAAATGAAAGCTCAATTTAGTAAGAGTATCTTTATCTGTTGTTAGATATGCGTTATTCTTACAGCAGAGGGAAAAATGAACTCAGTCAATGTAAAAAAATCGAATCCCAAGCACTAATCTGGTTGTTGGTGATTGGATTGGATTAGATAACTTTATTCATCCCATATTCGGGAAATTATACATACCTGTATATATACACATATACATACATACACCTATGTATATGTACATACACATACCTATATATTTACACATATACATACACATACTTATATATATATATATATATATATATATATATATATATATATATATATATATATATATATATATATATATATATATATATATATATATATATATATATATATATATATATATATATATATATATATATATATATATATATATATATATATATATATATATATATATATATATATATATATATATATATATATATATATATATATATATATATATATATATATATATATATATATATATATATATATATATATATATATATATATATATATATATATATATATATATATATATATATATATATATATATATATATATATATATATATATATATATATATATATATATATATATATATATATATATATATATATATATATATATATATATATATATATATATATATATATATATATATATATATATATATATATATATATATATATATATATATATATATATATATATATATATATATATATATATATATATATATATATATATATATATATATATATATATATATATATATATATATATATATATATATATATATATATATATATATATATATATATATATATATATATATATATATATACACATACCTATATATACACACATGTACATACACATACCTATATATACACACATGTACATACACATACCTATATATACACACATGTACATACACATACCTATATATACACACATGTACATACACATACCTATATATACACACATGTACATACACATACCTATATATACACACATGTACATACACATACCTATATATACACACATGTACATACACATACCTATATATACACACATGTACATACACATACCTATATATACACACATGTACATACACATACCTATATATACACACATGTACATACACATACCTATATATACACACATGTACATACACATACCTATATATACACACATGTACATACACATACCTATATATACACACATGTACATACCTATATATTTACACATACATACACATACCTATATATTTACACATATACATACACATCTATATATTTACACATATACATACATATATTTCCTCCAAGTTGGCATTTTGAAAGTGTTTCAAAATTGTACTTAAAGCTGTTAAGGCCATGGATGGACATGTATTGCAATCAGGTGGCAACAACTGCCCTCTCCATGCACATCTTGAGTGGCTCCCCATAATGCCGCTTGTTCCTCTGTTGTCTCATTATGCTCTCTTGTGAGTCCTCGTTGAAAAGACCGCCATGATTATGCAAATTCGCCATCAGAAAGCCGCGTGGATAATTATCTCGAGCGAGGAGAAGGCGGCGAATGTGAAAATGCAGTCTGCGCGGCAAGTTACATTTTGTCCATCGTACTTGTTTTTGTGCTTTTTTAAATATTTTTTTTACTGTCATTACTTGCGATCTTGTACTATGTCCAATCAGGCTGGAATGCAGTTGTGCCAAACTAATCGTGGTAGTTACGGTTTCCTTTCAAGGTCGATTACCAATGGCTGCCGCCATTCCTTTATTATTCAAAAACTCATCAGTTGGGAAATGACACGAATGCTAGTTTGATAGTCGAATTGCCAAGCTAAATAATTTCCAAAACTTTATGAAAAATACAACTTTTGATTGTTTTTATTGAACTAAAAATACATATTTTTTGTCATTTTATAGGAAAAAAGGTACATTGTTTCCAAATGTGAAGTCCATCCACATCGCATGTGTCAAAGTGGCGGCCCTGGGGCCAAATCTGGCCCGCCGCATCATGTTGTGTGACCTGGAAAAGTAAGTCATGAAAGCCAACTTTGTATTTTAGGAACAAATTAAAATTAAGAGTATAGATGTATATTACATTTCCTGATTTTCCCCCTTTTAAATCAACTGTCATTTTTTAATCATTTTTTCAGTTTTTAGCTCAGATATAATTTAGTAAAATCTAAAAATATATATAAAAAAAAGCTAAAATAAACATTGTTTTAGATCTATAAAAAAACGGAATATTCAGGGCTTTTAATCCAGTTCTTTTAATCCATTTATAAAACAAATCTAAAAATTATATCTAAAATGGTCCGGCCCACGTGAAATCAAGTTGACAATACAAAGTGCCATTCTTTAACCGTCTATCCCATTTTTTGCTATACTAGGATGACCTTGCATGGAACTGGCTTGCCCATTTTCGGAAAACTTCCTTAAATCGCCTCCTCATTTTCAAAGAAAAAAAAAACCTACTGTAGAGTTTACCTCCGAGATTGTCTTTTGAAATGATCTATTTCCATTGTTGTAAAGAAGAAAGCCATTTCATCTCTAAGCAATCTGAACGATAGGTGGAAAAATAAAAACACTTGGAACTCCGTCGAGTACACGGCCGCAGTCGTCGAGGGTACAAATACGACATCAATCATCGGCACGAAACGTCGACGTCCGATGAGGGAAAAAAAAAAAAACTAAAATAAGTCCATTTGTCAGGAAAGACGGCAAACTTCCTTGAGTTCTTAAAAACCGCCTGGAATGTTGCCATAGCAAAGGTAGTTTAAGCAAATGCCGTACTCCATTCACCTCTCCATTTCAATCCTAACGTTATTATGCCGGCTAATGAAATAATCCCGCAACAATGCACAGCCTAATGCTCTAATCAATGGCAATTAAAGTGTGATTCTTTCCTACTGTTTGCTATGACAAAAACATACAAATCATCAGGCCGCCTTGGCGCTTCTTCTCTTGCCTCCATTTCATTTTAACGCATGTCGGACAACTAATAAACTAGTGAGACACCTAAATGGGAAAAAAGGATTTAAGAAACAAAGTAGAAGGTGTACAGATGAGCTGAAGAAGGCTGGTACTCATCTCAGCATGTCTGAGGACCATTAAAATGCTTAATTACCGGTAGATGTCGAGCGTAACGAGTAGGGGCAAAAGATGGAGTCGCAACGTCACCGAGAAAAAAAAACAATGAAATGCAAATGCGTTGATTCAATTTCAAAATGGCAGTGTCACGTTATATAGTCCGACCTTGAAAAACTGCTTGTAAAACCAAGAGTTGAAAAGCATAGTGTAGTGAAACTGCTCCTGAAAAATGATCCCTACGTATTGTGAGCTCCAAGGTTTGACGGTCAGATGGATTGTTTTGCGGTTTGCGCCATTTGCCATGTTGTTTGCAAATTTAATGAGATCATTTGAATAAGGAATTGTAGGAGGAATAAATATAAGGACTAATGACTATGTGCTCCAGTGAAGTATGTTATTTGCAGTTATTTCATACAATTAGTGTTTGTTATTACAATGTGCAGTGAAACAAGTAAATATGTATATATGTGTGTTTACGTATATTATAGGTGTGTGTATGTGTGTATTTGTGATGTTCCAATCCGCTACTCAGTATTGCCATTAGATTCAATCACAATGCTACCCCGCCCAGACCGCTTTATCCAATGATTGACCATCTTTGTAGGCTGGGGTTATTGTCAAAATCATGGGACATTTGCAAGTTTTGTAATGTAAATCGGACTCCAATGTACTTTGGTCTAGACCACCGGTGTCAAAGTGGCGACCTGGGGGCCAAATCTGGCCCGCCGCATCATTTTGTGTGGCCCGAGAAAATAAATTATTAGCGCCGATTTTGTGTTTTAGGATAAAATTAAAATGAAGAGTATAGATTTATATTAAATATCCTGATTTTGCCCTTTTTAAATCAATAATGGTAATTTTTTAATCATTTTTTTCAGTTTTTAGTTCAAAAATCATTTTGTAAAATCTAAAAATATAAAAAAGAGGCTAAAATAAACATTGTTTTAGATCTATAAAAAAAAATGAATATTCAGGGATTTTAATCCAGTTCTTTTAATCCATTTATATAAAAAAAAATCGAAATGTTACATCTAAAAGGGTCCGGCCCACATGAAATCGAGTTGACGTTAATGCGGCCCGCGAACCAACCCGAGTCTGTCTCCTTTAGTCTAGAGTCTCTAGACCTAAACACGCCAACTACTGGTAGCTCTCGTGCTAGGTTTAATCTCTTGCTCCAATAAATATCCAAGACTCACAGTTTGTAGGAAGTTAAAAGCAAAACATCTGCCCATTTCTAATTTGCCAAATGTATGATCATTCAACTTCTGAAACAGAGTCCTCTTCTGTAAAACATCACAAATGTAACCAGCTAGCAACTAACAGTGTCCAAACCCTGTCTTCACTTTGTTCCCCATAGATAATCTATTGTTTTTTTACAACTGGGAATATGGCGTTCATCTTATTGTCCTGAAGAATTTGATTTTCTGCCACCTTTGGGGCCCAACGTTTTCAGCAAGTGTCCCCGTTATCAATGTCACTCAGCATGTGGAATTGAGCGTTTGAATCGCGCCTGAAATCAAAGCGTGAGATTTCCCGACAAGACTTACTAGGACAAAAGAGGGCTTCGGGAAAAGTTTGGATATTTTCCTTTTGTCACTGTGATTACAGAGTGTCGGATTAGATCCGGTCCTGAAGCAGACGCCGTTTGCCTCATTAGGCAATTACCTTCAAGTGCATCGAAGGCATTTAGAACACATGCTTGGAGGTCAACCACTTAGGACTGAGTCAGCACTGAATGTCACTCTGCTGGACGCAGTTGCTGAACTCAGTGGTGTTCCAACTCCACCGCGGGGGCAACGGAGGCGCCGCATTAGCTAAGTTGACCGTTGAGGTATCACATTAGCACATCTGGCTGGGAAAAAAACAACAACACTTAGATCTGCAGGTTGCTACATGATGCGACTAATGACTCGATAGAAATTGTAGTACAGTGTATTAAGCAAAAACGCAAATAAGCATACATGGAATACAATAGGCCCACCTACAAGGCAATATCACTCACCTGTAATTATTTTACATGGAGCCTTGTATTACATGCACCACTAGCAATTGTACTGCAGCAAACAATGTGAGATGTCGCATCGATACAGCAACAAAAATCCAAATCAATGTTATATTTACCTTCCTTTCGGTTGGTAGTGTCCAAGCTATTATGTTAGTCCTGCATGGCTTTTAATCTTAACATGTGAAGCAAACAGAAAAAGGCACTTCTCTCATTGATTTGTGCAAGGAAAGGGGCATTATCAAGCTGACCTTGACCATATGCTCACCTCCATTATTGAGTCCTCTACAGTAAATGTGAGCAGCAAAGAACAAAGTATGTTTAGCGTGTGTTCACTGTTGCGTGATAGCAAATGAAAGTAGTGCATACAAGAGGGAATGGCCGACTGTTACTAAGGGAGATTTCATTAGGCATGTGGTGGAGTGAAGACCTACATCAAGGAAAAGCATTTTAAATGTAAATAATGACACTAAAAGGACTGCAAATCTGTACACGTGTCAGATTATTATAGGTGTAGAAGCTAGCTGTTAGAGCTCATCTAGAGGGCAAATGTATGGAAATATGTCCGTGAGTGGTAGGTTAAAATATAAAATACCTATTTGTTTGACTCATTGGGTCACAGGTGTTAAAGTGGTGGCCCGGGGGCCAAATCTGGCCCGCCGCATCATTTTGTGTGGCCCGGGAAAGTTTTCTGTTTTAGGTTCAAATTTAAATGAAGAGTATAGATTTATATTAAATTTGCTGGTTTTCCCCCTTTTCAATCAATAATTATAGTTTTTTAATCCATTTTATTGTGTTTTTAGTTCAAAAATCATTTTGTAAAAACTAAAAATATATTCTGTTTCTACTTTAATATGGCACATAATTAAAAAGAAATTTGGTTTCCTTTTGCAGTGAAAAACAAATTATTAAATAATGTTTTCTGTGTTCTTAGTTCAGAAATAATTTAGTAAAATCTAAATACATTCATATATATATAAAAAAGCTAAAATAAACATGGTTTAAGATCTATAAAAAAAAACTGGGAACCATTAATACCCCAAATTTGAATAAATCTTTACCGTTTTGAGCTTCAGTTTTGTCTTTAAAGGGTGGGCTGTGCTTGAGGAAGATTTCCTACAGTAGATTTATTTTTTTAAATGAAATATTTGATGTTAAGAGCGGAATATTTATGTGGAAACAACATTTTTATTTTTTTTACTATTCCTTACAATTGTCAAGTCTAATTTAAAGGGTATGACATACAATGTAATGATTCCAGAACGACCCATATCCAGTATTAAGACCCACATTTTAAATACCTGGCCACAGCGATCATACTTTAAACCTCTAGAGACTAACATGTTGCGTCCAAATTAGGTCAGCTCTCCTGGAGCCTTTTGCTTCTGACCCCATTTCACCTGTAAGCTTATCATAGCTGTGAGACTGCCGCCGCGGCCGCTCAGTACAAGCAAACCTGTCAGCTCAAGCCGGCTCAACTCGTCCGTGCCTAATACCTGCTCCTGTACACGCCAGCAGCATTAAACATGAAACTATAGTCGCTCTCGAGCTGGTCTAAGAGAAGAGCCCGTACACCCAGTGTGTTTTATCGCTAACTCTTGACAGAATTCTGGCAGCAACCGAATCACTTTAGCCAACAGAAGGGCCAGCCTGTGAGAAGCTGTGATCTGATTTTATGCTACTCGCGTTGCCAGAGTAAAGGAGGTGCTGAGGAATTGAGCGCCTGGAGCACCTCATCTCATCCAGTAGCCCGCTTTGGAACTTTTTCCCTCCCTTGACCTCTTTCTCTGCACAACATGCTTGAGTCGTCATCCACATGCCAGAAAAACCAAAGCCGAACTAACTGGTAGTTTAACTAAACTCACTTATAGGTTGGGAAAAGTATGTTAGGAAAAATATGTAAACCTTGACCATGATGTAGTGGTGAATGTGTACGTCTTTTTGTATGTCGACATGAAAATTGTCAGTATTTTCATGACTATAAGGGGCATTTAAAAGTCTTACATTTTCTCCATAATAGACAGTGTGCCTTATAATCCAGTGCGCCTTATATATGGAAAAAACTGAAAACCAAAAACTAAAAACCACCACTGTCGGTTATTAAAAAAGACACAAACGCCTGAACTGAAACAATACTGTTACATATGCAGATGCCTTCTTAGTATACAAAATCTTCCATCATATAGCTCCTCCCCCACTGCAAGATTTTAAACAAAAAATCCAAAACATCAACAATGGCTGGCTATAGAGGTGACTGTGTAGTGGGTGCTTTCTACCTGGAAGTCAAAAGCAATTACCGTATTTTCATGACTATAAGGCGGACTTAAAAGTCTTACATTTTCTCCAAAATAGACAGTGCGCCTTATAATACAGTGCACCTTATAATACAGTGCGCCTTATAATACAGTGTGCCTTATATATGGAAAAAATGTCATTCATTGGGGTGCGCCTTATAATGTGGTGCGCCATATAGTCGTGAAAATACGGTACTGTATTTTCTCATATATAAGCCGTATCATTCGCTAAAAAAATGATGACTGAATGCAGGGTACGGCTTATATGCGCACGAATTAGACTTGACATGCACAAAACTGCAAAGTGACTAAGACAAAATGTGATAATGCAAGACAATGCGGGCGATTTGGTCTTTTCTTTCAAATTAGAGAAAAGATCAACAGATAAAACACTAAACAAAAAAACATCAGTTACTTGTGTCTGTTATTGTTTGCTCAGGGTGCTGACATCTTGTTTTTATTTCTTGTTCAACAGTGACAACTATTGCAGTAATAATATGAACCATCAAAAGAATCAAGATATTTCAACATCGGAAGCAATATTGCCACCACAACATCTTCAAATTCTGGTAAGAAAATTGTCATTTCTTTCATTAAAAGGCATTAGATAGACTTTTTTTCAAATTAATCAATTTGATATTTTGCATTTACAAAGACAGGCATATTAACTTCCTTAAGATATTGACCCAAATAATGTGCGAAATGATTTTTCTGAAGATTTTCCCTTCAAAGTAACACATTTGTACTCCCTATTAAAACCATTAATATGGAGATTAAAATTATGAATCAGGGGACATCTTATGCAAGAGAAATAGTAAAATTCAACGATTTTAAGGGTATGGCTTATACGCGGAGGCGGCTTATATGCGAGAAAATAGTCTTTTTTAGCAGTACTTTTTCCTCTTATTGAATTGAATTAGAATCGTATCATTTTTAAATGAAAATAAATAGTGGCATGGTGGCTATGTGGTTAGCACGTCCCTCTCTCGGTTCTCAGATCGAGTTTTTTTTCCAGGACCTCCACTTTCCTCCCAAAAACATGCAAGGTAGGCTAGTTGAACATTTTAAATGGCCGCCAAGCTGTGAGCGTGATTACTCGCAAAATAATACTTTGTGGTTGCCCAGATATAAAAACTTCATGCTGTAGCCACCCATTAGATTCCCTTTCAGGACATGATTAAGCTCTATTTAGACACATTTATTATCAGGGCGTATGGCTTGCACATAACCTCATTTTATCCTGCGCTGCAGCGGTTTTGATTAGCAACATTAAAAAGTTAGTGCTGTTTGTACGCTTCACTGCCCTGCGGCAAAACCTGGAACTATACCGGTAAACTTGATCCGCTAATTCGACGAAAGAAAAGTGGCGTTGATGTAAAACTGGGGAACCTTTGAGGACGCTCGGGGTCGATTCCTCACAAAAGTCAGCAAGCCATCCTCATCATTTGGTCGTGCATCGCTCATTTCTTGACAGCAGAGCTTTAATTCATTCGTCTTGCACCGACCACCTCCTTGACCTCAAGGATGGAGATTAATGAAGAGCTTTAGCGGTGATGAAGGCGATCAGGCTCGATGCTCCCTCTTCAGCTAATAGTGAGAATTTTACAAAGCCAATCATGTCGTTTGAGTTTCGGCTTTTTTTGTTTGTGAAAGCTTGCTTGCAGTCAGTCTCTTGAGTGTTGGTAAAAATATCAAAATATGTCTGAGTCCTGAGCCATTAATCGTTCCAGATAGCTATTTTGTGAAAATTGGGCAAAAATGCCCAAAAACATTTAAGTGAGACGCCAATATTTTGGTGTTTTTGCCTCAGCTTTAACACCATGTGAGTATAATGGCGTGTTATTGTGTGTGTACTTACAAAAACACCGTAATCGATGTTTCTTTTTATACCCTCACTCTACTAACAAAGAAAATGACGTGAATTGCACTTTGAAAGAAAAAAACGGAGAAGTAATGCCTTGCTTCTTATTCATGACAGTTTTAAACAACTTGGTCAGTTTTTTTTAATTGACTAGTGTTTTTTTTTTTTTTTTTTAATCCAAGGGTCTTATACTCGGGTTGGTTCGCGGGCCGCTTTAAAGTCAACTCGATTTTATGTGGGCCGGACCATTTTAGATATAATATTTAGATTTTTTTTTTTTTGTAAATGGATTAAATGTACTGGATTAAAGGGCCTGAATATTCCTTTTTTTTTTTTTTGAAAGATTTAATACAATGTTTATTTCAGCTTTTTTTGTATATATATTTTTAGATTTTACAAAGTTATTTTTCAAATGAAAACAGAATAAATGCATTAAAAATAACAATTATTGATTTAAAAGGAGGAAAATCAGAAAATGTAACATACATCTATATTTCTTTGTTTCTGACATAGGCCCATTGTTAATTTAAGATGCACACAATATAAACATCAAGTCATTCGGACCTCAGGAAATCTGAAAGTTGCCTCCCGCTGTCATATTGTAACATTTTTGGCCATTTTGCAATCAAGCATAGTTGAGACAGAATATCGAGGGGGGCACCACGAACTGAGCTACGCAACCAATAAATAATAGAAAACGAACTGAGTCAGTTGGGATTCGTTATTACGCCAGACTGCGATTAGTCCCGTTTAGTAAACAAAGCACAGGGCACCGTGTTTTGGAGGAACTCTTATTAGAGAGCAATAACGCGCTCACTCGACTTCAAGAGGATCGCTTGACCTCGCCACGATGAACGGGCGACCCCACGCTTTGTGATCCGGCATTCGGGGGAACGGGAGACAGAAAAGCCAGACAAGGGGCTAATTAGCCGTGTCGTTCGTCTCTCTGTGTGCTCGGGTGGGCTGGAAGCCGGGAAGATGCCGTAAGAGTAGGTTAAAGTCAAGTCTTTATACGGGTGACTTGTGCGTACTGTTCGAATGTTGACAGACTAACTTGTAAAAAGCATGTAGTTGTTGTCTTGCTGGTAAGCTACTTAACAACAGATACAGTGGTACCTCGGGATACGAGTGACTGTATTATAAAGTGCACTGTCTATTTTGGAGAAAATTTAAGACTTTTAAGTGCGCCTTATAGTCGTGAAAAAACGGTAATTGCTATTGACTTCCAGGTATGAAGCACTCACTACACAGTCACCTCTAGAGCCAGCCATTGTTGATGTTTTGGATTTTTTTTGATAAAATCTTGCAATGGGGGAGGAGCTATATGATGGAAGATGTTGTTAACTAAGATGGCATCTGCATAATTAACAGTATTGTTTCAGTTCAGGCATTTGTGTTTTTTTAATATCCGACAGTGGTGGTTTTTCGTTTTTCGTTTTCTGTTTTTTTAGGATGAGGGTATTGTCTATTTTGGCACTGTCTATTTTGGAGAAAATTTAAGACTTTTAAGTGCGCCTTATAGTCGTGAAAATATGATAATTGATAATGACTTCCAGGTATGAAGCACTCACTACACAGTCACCTCTAGAGCCAGCCATTGTTGATGTTTTGGATTATTTTGTATAAAATCTTGCAGTGGGGGAGGAGCTATATGATGGAAGATTTTGTGAACTAAGATGGCATCTGCATATTTAACAGTAATTTTGCAGGTCAGGCGTTTGTGTTTTTTTAATATCCGACAGTGGTGGTTTCTGGTTTTTGGTTTTCTGTTTATTCCATATATAAGGCGCACTGGATTATAAGGCGCTGTCTATTTTGGAGAAAATTTAAGACTTTTAAGTGTGCCTTATAGTCGTGAAAATACGGTAATATCATCACTATGACTGTCTCAGTGGAGGTTTACAGGCCAAAGATTGCAACTGCAATAATGAGTCTGTTTATTGCTAAGCTGTTGTCAGAAGAAATGGCAGACGCCGGTTGATTTACGACTTTCATTCCTCCACCTGCTCATTTGATGGTCGACTCCCCCCGCTTCTATCTCGCCATGTATATATACAAGTCTCTGCTCAACTGAAAGGAAAAGAGAATTTATTTTGCTACCATTTTCGCCATGTTGCAGGAATTGGAATTTCGTGGCTATGCAGTCTCACGTGGCCCCTCATATGTCATAGTTAAGCAACCTGAGGTAATTTTCTAGAGCGAGGGATAACTTTTCTTTGTTTTGTCATGTTTGCAGAATCCATTGTCTAAGGACAAAGTCATTCCATTTTTTTTTTACATTGGGAAAAATGGCAGGGTTTTATTGAGTGTCTTACTTTCAAGCAGTACTGCTTTGTACAATAACCTCACAGTCAAATCTGAAGGCGGTCCACGGGGAAGCGCTTCTTCGCCGAGGGAAGCAAGGAATCCTTACATCCCTCTTAATTAAAAAATAATTTAGGCTTAGTCCCATCTGTGAAGTTGCCTTTGATGGTTCTTTTGTCAATTAAAAGTAACTCCTCCGGAAGATTACGGCACACTCATTACAGGCAGGTTATTCTCAAGGACACACCGCAGTTCTGCCTTTCAAGAAAAAGAAATCCGTCGCTTGGAACTTAGAGCCGAGCTTGTCAAAAAATATTATAAAAGATGAAATAATATTTCTCATTTGGCTCTTCTGCTAAGTCTCTAAAAAAAGGACTTGCCCCTGATACAAGCAAATGGTGATATCGCTTTTAGATGTCTTAGCAATCTTTGACCCTTTATTTGACTTCCTTCTCTTACATTAGAAAACTATATTCATTTTAACCCGCCCGCATTTTCACTCGATATAGCACGTCAGCAAGCAATGTACCCAGACAGTCAAGAATTTTGAATTTAGTGCATTACAAAGGCTATTTTATAAAAAGTTTTTGACTTTTAAGTGCGCCCTATGTGAGTAAGCATCTATTTTTTATTGCTTGATACGGGAAATTGTAATCCCTAATAGGTTGACAGGTATGTGAGTATATAACAAAGACGTAGCTTTCTGACTGTGTTTTAAAGAAATATATTAAAAGTCACTGGCATTCTCCTAAACCACATATGTCAAAGTAGCGGCCCGGGGGCCAAATCTGGCCCGCCACATCATTTTGTGTGGCCCAGGAAAGTAAATCATGAGTGCCGACTTTCTGTTTTAGGAACAAATTAAAATGAAGAGTATAGATGTGTATTAAATTTCCTGATTTTCCCCTTTTAAATCTATAATTGTAATTTTTTAATCATTTTTTCTGTTTTTAGTTCAAATATCATTGTGTAAAATCTAAAAATATATTTTTAAAAAGCTCCAAAAAAATTGTTTTTGACCTATAAAAAAAACTGAATATTCAGGGATTTTAATCCAGTTCTTTTAATCTATTTATTTAAAAAAATCTAAATATTATATCTAAAATAGTCCAGCCCACGTGAAATCAAATTGACGTTAAAACGCCCCGCGAACCAACCTGAGTCTGACACCCTTGTCCTAAACACCCTGAAATAACGTCCTTTAAGATTTAGTATAAGTGTACACAGTATTTCAGGAGAGGGAGCTGTCCAAATTCTGAAACAAGACAGCATATGTCAATCATTAATGACTCTTGAATTCTATTGTCCTAGCTTTAATTGTGCTCTGAGACAATCTGTAGAAGACCGTTCATCGCTAAACACTTAGATTCAATATAGCTAATTCCCCTTTTGGCCCACACTAAAAGCCATGCAATGATTTACACTGACAGCACAACAACAGAGTGCCTAGCGGGAAGACGGTGAAAAAAATAAGACTGCGCCTCTTGACATCAGTCACCTTGCATCTACGTGGGCTTCAACGCTTTTTCTCGACTTTGCCCGTGTAGATTGAAATGGAAATGACAGGATCAAATGGGATCAATTATTAAGTCGGCTGTTTTACACACACAGCAAGAGAGAGAGAAAGAGAAAAAATGCTTTCCTGGACGTGTGTATGACGAGGAAACAGATTTTAAAGCTGGGAAACAAAAACTTGTGCACAAGAGTAGGTCGCAAAACAAGGCTGGCGATTGACAGTTTATTTCAGAAGCCATTAACATTACATACGCTGCTTTGAGAAGAGGTACACAAAAGAATAGTTTCAATCTCCCAGGGCCAGTGCTGACAACATTTCAGATTAGGCCAAACATTTCTCTAATGAAAACGTCAAATATTTATTGGCAGATCATTTTGGGAATGAAAGGTTGGCGTTGATATTTATGCCTCAACTTGCTCTCTTACTTAATAGAGTCCGCAAAAAGTCGGGGAATTTGACGGATTGACCTTTTGAATATAGTGCTCGTCTTGGAAAAGAGGGGAGGGAATATTGAATTACCAAGCAGTCACGCATTTATCATATACAGCGTATACTAGAAGTTTTAAGTATTGGACAAAACTTATAAGCGGCTACTGTGTGGGTTATTGATGTGGTTTGGAAGAAGGTAGAAATGAGCTTTGGTGGGCTTTGACTTCTCCATTAGGCTGACTGGTGTTTTCCTCATATATATGAAATGATATGGAAAGACTAGTCCAAGAAATAAAGGCGAGTTTGTTATTGCCCTTGATTATCCTCTGGGAATTTAGATCATTTCATGTAGGCCGTAAGATAGCTAAATTAATCTATTGGTTGTTGGTCTATCGTATGTTGATTAATCGGATAAATTGAGACGTTGGATGATGAGTATTTTATACTTTGCAGAATAAATGGAGTTGTAAAATGAAGAAATAGTTGTTCCGATTGGGTCAAATTGATTTGGACCAGATTACGCTTTGAAATGGGTATTAAATGCTGAAAGAAAACACTTAAGTGTACGTATCTCAAAATTTGACAGAATTTCCAAAACAGCCAAAAAATATATGGTCTTATTTTCATCATATACGCCAAGGGGTCAGGAAACTTTTTGACGAAGAGAGCCATAAACAATTCATATTTTCCAACATTATTCCTTACGAGCCATAGAATTTAAAAGTAAAAATGCATGTAAATGTGAGCATTTATTATTCATTTCATCACTTTGAAAGAAGAAAAAAGTGAATTATTTTGAGAACATTATTTCACTGTTGCTAATCAATGAGTATCAATGAGAATATGTATGCAGAAGAGTCTAATGAAGAAAAAATATGATTTAAAAAGGCGCTAGAGATAGTTTCGGTGCTCCACAGGTTCCCGGAGAGCCATATACACCTATCTAAAGAGCCACATATGGCTCACAAGCCATAGGTTCCCTACCCCTGACATACACTATAATCAATACAGGTCATATAATATGAAACTCACGAATACAAACCATAACAATGTCACTCTAAACGAATCATCAGAGCAGAAATATTCAATTGGAAGCTTTTTTTCCGGTTGATTTATTTAATTTGAAGAATTAATAGTATAGTTGCAGCCCTATTCTTGTAGCCATGAAACTTACATCTAGAAACACATAGTTGTAGGAATATATTTACTGGTTATTATATCACTGGTCTGATTTGTATGTACTTTATAAGATGAATTACGATGACCTGCCCATTCTGTATATTCATTTTTGAACTCTGACAGCTTTAACATAGACAGTGCATGTACATATGCCAATCTACAGTGTAGGTTATACTGTGGACCACCTGCTTTCCTATTTATTCTCCTTTTGAATGAGTCTATACTATCAAAGGTTGCTGCTAGTTTTTTCCCTTTTCACATCCATCTGCTTTATTACATCAAGCAAGGCCTACTGAGTCAGCAAGAAACTGATTTAAACCACCAGCACCACCAAACTGGGGCTCAACTTTCATTAGCCGTTGTCATTATTCCCTGACCGCTGTCTGACAGATGGCATTGTGGGATATCGGATTTCGTGGCAGGTCGTTCATATCCAATTTCTTTTCCCTTTCGATGAGGACTTCTCTCAGCCGTCAAATTCATTTTGCAGTTTGATGATTGACCGCATTTTTTACCTCTTTTCTCGACCGAGATTTGTACACGGGCCACCTCAGACAACCCGATTTCACTTATGGATTGCTCACGTTCGATTTAGCCACCCGCGTCACATTACATGGATTTGATAGTCAATTAATAAGCTGGTGAATGCATCAGTTTTTCCAAGGCTGCATAATGCAATCATTGTCTGTTATTACTGTGGGACTTAATTGCCCAAGTACATTGAAATGAAATGGAATTAGCAATGCAAGACAAACAAATGGCATGCAGTAGAGCTGAAAAGATGCAGTACCACGTAAACCATTAATGTCACATTAACGTCAACTGGATTTCATGTGGGCCAGACCATTTTAGATACATATATTTTTTTAATAAATTGATTAAAAGAACTGAATTAAAATCCCTGAATATCCGTTTTTTTATAAATCCAAACAATGTTTATTTTAGCTTTTTTTTAAATATATTTTTAGATTTTACAAAATGATTTTTGAACTAAAAACTCAAAAAATGATTAAAAAATTACAATTATTTATTTAAAAGGGGGAAAATTGGGAAATTTTATGTACATCTATACTCTTCATTTTAATTTGATCCTAAAACCGAAAGTGAATATCCTGTTTTTTTTTATAGATCTAAAACTGTTTATTTCAGCTTTTTTTAAATATATTTTCAGATTTTACAAAAAATATTTTTGAACTAAAAACAGAAAAAAATGATTAAAAAATGAAAATTATTGATTTAAAAGGGGTAAAATCAAGAAATTTAATATACATCTATATCATTTTAATTTTATCCCAAAACAGAAAGTCGGCACTTATGATTTACTTTCTCGGGCCACACAAAATAATGCGGCGGGCCAGATTTGGCCCCCGGGCCGCTACTTAGACACACCTGACGTAAACGCTTGTATCTGCAAATCCATTGAGGGCTGTTGAAATGAGTTTCAGTCCCAGCCAAAGCTAAAAGGATGCTTTATGAAAGGTAGCGTATGTCTGGCGGCCAATCCGCAAGGACTTTAGGGGTCAAGATCCGGCTCTGATTACAGCTGCAGTCAGCTTTTATTCCCTGTCATTTTTTTTCATTTAGCCGACAGGAGATAGCTAAAGCAATCCGCCCGCCATCCTTTGCCGGCGTGGACGATGACCTGACTATTCCGACCCGTTTGCTCAGACAGAGGCAATGCGGTTAAATGGCCGACTGCAATGAGCTGTTAATAATTCACACTTTGGCTTAATGAGATGATTGTGCCCGGTAAAGGTTGGGGGGGTTAAGAAGCTCCCTGTTAATTTTGTGAAAGTGAAAACTTCCAAAGACTGCAGATTGAAGTTGGTGGAATAGATGAATCAGGTGTTGTTTAATACTGGACAATACAGGGCAAATGGTGTTGCTAAAAAAGAAGTAGTGAAATAACTTGGAAGTAGACAAACCGTTAATGTTGTCAAAGTGGCGGTCCGGGGGCTAAATCTGGCCCGCGGTATCATTTTGTGCGGCCCGAGTGAGTAAATCATGAGTGCCAACTTTCTGTTTTAGGATCAAATTAAAATGAAGAGTATAGATGTGTATTAAATTGATAATTGTATTTTTTTAATCCAATTTTCTGTGTTTTTAGTTAAAAAATCATTTTGTAAAATCTAATAATAGATTAGATTTATTATATTTCCTGATTTTCCCATTTTTAAATCTATAAATGCAATTTTTTATCCATTTTTTTTCCTTTGGTGTTAGGTCAAAAAGCATTTTGTAAAATCTTAAAATAAATATCTAAAAATAGTTTCGGTTTTCCACTTTAATATTGAATATAATTGAACAAAAATATGTTTCCGTTTGAAATGAAAAACAAATGATTATTAGATATTTTCCCTTACCCACAAATATAGGTCAAATAAAGTTTTATATCTACAAAAAAACTGAATATTCAGGGCTTTTAATCCAGTTCTTTTAATCCATTTATAAAAAGAAAATCTAAATATTATATCTAAAATTTTCCGGCCCACATTAAATCGAGTTAATGCTATTACGGCCCGCCAACCAACCCGAGTTTGACACCCTTTGCGTTAAAGGATCTGATTTGTACAAGTCAACCTTTGTAATTGGAGAAGCTTTGATGAAGCAGAAACCATTTCTTTCCAAAGCATATGTTCCTCAGGGGGACTAAAACACAAGCTGTTGGCACATGGCGTAAATGCGATGGATGCCCCAGCTCGCACTATCAACTCCATTCCCTGGTGAAGTGTGAATGCGTCAGATTGGCGTGACTCCCACTTCATCCCAACCCTCTCCATGTCGTCAACGACACTGGGACCAGAAGGGAAGTATACGAGGAACAGACTCCCTTTGGTTGGTAGACATCACTTGGCTTGCACATCACATTCCCAGAGGGAGTCGTGTCAGGGTTTTTCACTCATGAACTATGCGTAGGATTGGCAGGAATCGACTAGAGAGCTTGCAGCCAAGCTAACGGCGCATGAAACGCCCAAGCCGCCTTAGTTCAGCAGTACTCTCCCGGGATGGAGTGAACAGTGAACGATGCGTACCCTGGGTGAGATTTTGAGGATCGGAATAATCGTCTCAGGGACGTATTACGAAAGAAATCCTCAAACCTTTCTTGAGTGACGGACTGAGGTTCGATTCAGAAGCAAACATGTAAAAGTGAGGAGATGCGAAACTAAGCTGTGTAGCACTACAGCAGCTTTATCGTCGGCATCAGCAATATCCGTTGTTCGGGGGGGCTGCACCTGCTATTAGTTCTTGTCAAGCTACTTGAATTAGGAGCCTTATTAAAGCAGCTTGTCAACAAGAAGATAAAAGCTCTGGTTTGCAGCCACGTTTGTAAACGTTCCGAGCTCTGACTGTGGATTATTGGGAATGCAAAAAAAATGTCTGTACACACTTTTCCGTGTCAATATTTGGCCTGTTTACACAGGGGAGAAAACGGGGAAATATTTGGAAATTGGACTTTTCCAATAAATAGAAGAAAGCAAGCAGAAGACTTTATCGGTTAAAAAGCTTTAGTAATATTGATCTTGTTGGAAACCAAAGGCGTACATTCTAAACATATGATCTTTTTAGTATGAATTGAAATCAATGATATCAATTCTTAGGACAAGTCTGCCATTCGACTTCAGAGCGTAGGATCAAATTAAATCGACATTACACAATTTGGACAATGTCTCTCTTTCTGAGTATCGTCCTATCACATCAGACGTTGTCCCATCATTAAATCCTGTGTATCCAGCATTTGATAGAGCCTTAAATGTGTCTTTATGTCTTTTCTCTTGTATTTCCCTTCATCCTGGCTCATTCCTAAGTAGGGTTTATCTCCAATTTACAAAATAGTACATGACGTAGTCCAATTCCAGCAAGTTGTCGCAAAAAAAGAACGAAATGGCTAAGGGCGTGAGAGAGATATCTGTGCAGTCAAACGAAATGAAAGCTAAAAATATGAGCATCGATATGGTTTTGGTGGCAGTTTGCCTGGTCTTGCCATCTGCTTCTTTCAGGCCTATGGCAGCATTTGGAGTGCTAGTTTTCTCTAGCCGCGGGTGTGTAATCGTCTCAAGGTAGAGGTCATTTTGAAGAAACTCATCTCAAACTAAGACTCATAAGATTGGTTTGGTATTTGCCTGATTCTAGAAATGCCGACTTGGGATTTCTTGCCAATTAAACCTTCATTTTGTTGATTTTCTGTGAAATCATTCCCAATAACAGCTAAGAACTGATAAAAGCATTGTTTAGCTTTTCTGTTAGAAGTATTGTCAACATATTTTTTGCACGATTTAGTTGTTTCAAGTGAAATATTGGATGGCACTTGCATGGAGATAAATTACTGTATTAATTTCAACGTTGGTGGTTTTGTAAATGTCTTCAAATAATTAGGCAGCGGTAAATATTTCTCAATGGAATGGATGCCTGTCTTAATATCTTTCAGCTTCATTACTAATGCCAAAATAATGAAGTTATTTCTTTGGAACTACTGATAAATGATGTAATACCGTTTTTATTATGTTTAGAGCAATATTTTCAGTACCATTAATTGAAATTATGTGGGAACGCTAATGTATTCTTCAGTGTTCAATGCAAAAGAACAAAATCAAATTCACTTAACTTAAACCCATCTTTTTGTAACAGTAAACATGTCTTTGCCTATTTCAATTTGAATGAATTGATATCCTCATAGAGCTTCACATATCAGAAAATCCACAATGTAATTTTCCCCTATAACACAAGATATTTGAATGCAGTACAATCTTTCCTTACCGTCGTTTTCAATATTCACCGCATATTGTAAATGAAGCCGACTGTTTCTGCACATCGCTGATGCAATTACTGTCCAGAATACTAAAAGCTACCACATGATGGGCAGCTGGACCGTTCTGGCAAGCGAGGGATCTAAAGCTTGGGGCGGAATCTACAGTGGGGGAAATTGATTTTGATACCCAGCCGTAAAAAAAAGGGGTTGTAGTGGAAGTGTGTTGAGTTATCTTCAAACAGGACCAGTTGCTAGTGACAGACAACCACACACACTCAAATACACACATATATACACACCCTAGCCAAAGCCTCTGGGTGTACTCCATGTGTGGCAGAGAGGAGATTTGATATTTCCGGGAAAAGTGTATTCCCGCATCTTTCGGAAGGAAAAAGATTCCCCCGTGAGACGTCTTTTTCCGGGACGATTGGTGGCTGCTGGCATTACCCTGCAGAGCTTTCAAAACTAATTGGAAATATGTATCTGGCTAATTCTCAATTTAGTCAGTGTAAACATTAAAAAACAAGAAAAAACAGGTGCCTTAAAGCTGGAGTGGCAAATTCATGGAGATTAAAAAAACTTGGGATGGTTTGGGTTTTTTTGGGCCAAAGATGATAAATTACAGTCAATTTTTTGTTTATTCGCACCCAATTAAATTAGCTTGCACATTTTCTGCTGTCATTGGCACTGAAAGATGAGTATACACGGCCAGTCCTCCGATTTGAAGTGAATTGGACACCTATTGTTGTCAATAGCAGGGATTGAGTTCATTTTGCGTCACTTCTTTGTCATTTTAGGGTCCTCAAGGGTTACTTTTTGTAGATTTTGGATCCTATTTGTTTTTTGGGGGCATTTCCAAGCTGCTTTTATTTGGGTCACTGTCTTGTTAAATCATTGACAGCAGCCCTTGATCACATGACTCACAAATTTCTGGTTTTATGGCGCAGATGTCATAATAAAAAGCATGTGATTCTTTATGTTTCATGTTATAGGGAACAACCCCCGCCAACCAGATATTACTTGTTCAAGTTTTTCAACAGTAGATACACCATTTTTGAAAAAAAATTAAAAAATATGAACAGCAAACACCATACCTAACCATTTTAAAATATTGACCAACAATTACTTGGTGGGATTTTTGCATACATACCGTATTAAACAATTGTTATGCATGTTGTGCATTGTGTCAGTAAAATTTAGAGCCAAATACTGTGAACATTACTATCATTTTACATTTTTAAATTAAAAAAATGGGATGATATTGTGAGGGAATCATACATAAGCAAGTAAAGGTATTTACTCGCATATAAGCCGTACTGTCACCTACAAATCATGTGGAGAACAATTTTTCTAAGCACAAATCTGCCGCCATTATACTGGAGCAAAAGGTATTGGGGAAAAAAAAATGACATTATCTTTATATATTCCACTAGCAAAACTCCCGTCGATAGCCATTTTGTTTTGTCCATAAGTACTGACTTGTGTCTGAGTAACCACGGAATTCATTCGAGTATTTCCTGTATTTTCTCTCTTTTTCGTGCATTTGAAGAAGTCCATCTCATCAGCAACTCATTTGCATTTCCCTCTCCATTAATTTCGCTCCTGTTGAAGAACAAATGCATTTCCATGAGCCCCCTCTTGACATTTTTGTCTTGAATTCAAGATGTATTCACTTTCCTTCAGGCAAATCTAAATGACTACTACTCATTATTTGGGAAGAAAAGAAAGAAGCTTTCCTTTGGTGCTATATTTAGCCAACACATTCACCATCTGTTCATCAAAGGTGACGTTATCGCATAGAGAACAAGTCTTTTGGAGTGGAAATGAGTGTGTACATGTGTGTTGGAATATACTCACAAAGGTAGTAAGTCAACAAATCACCATGCAGGAGACGTCGCACATTTCGAGATAAATTGCTTGTTAATCCTGCACTTTGATTCGTGCATTATTTACACCGGAAAATGTGCCAAATGCAATAGCGAGTCGTGTCATAAATGCAGAAATGGTTTGTATTTGTAGTGGTGTCTCCAAGAATTCTTCACATAAGCAACTTTAAGCATTTAGGGCTCATTTATCTCAACTTTGGCGTTTAGAACAACCATTGCCAATTCATTTCGCCAGTGAGGATAAGTTTGTTGTCTTGGGTAAATCTTGTTTTGGGTTTTTTTTGGGGGGAAAATATTGCAGTTTTCTGTTACAAGGTTGTTATTAATTTGTGAGCCCATACACTGTAAAAGTGTCAAAACGCCAATAAACTCACTGCAGAAACTTATTTGGAAAAAAAGGCTATAAATATAGTGTCTATATTCTTATATTTTAATACTTTGGAGAAGGAAGGGAAAAAAGTGACAATTTTGTTAGCATTTCAAACATTTATCAAGTTTTGGACACTGAGTAAAACGTCTAATCAGTGTAACCAGAAATCGAACTTTTCATTTAAAAAAAAAAACCCAATTATTCAAGTTTTCTAAGCTTTCAAACTTCTCACTGAAATGACACGTTTGAAACAATATGTCATATTTCAGAAATCTATTTTCAGAACACAAAGATTGAACCCCAAAACAGACTGTATGCTTTTTTGCACCCCTGCATTAGATGACAAAAACTCCAATGGATGAAACTTGCAATGCTTTCAGACAACAAATGCTTCATGTTTAATGAGACAGAAGCGAAAAAGCGAGTGTACAAATTCCCGTATTCGAGTAGATGAAAACAACCTCTCCGCACGCCTGAGGGAAGGATGCGAAATTAAACAGTGCGGGTGCCAATCTGACGCTGTATCGCAACATGACTTTGACGGCTCGTACACCAGAGTCGTGCATTATACGCATGAGTCATCATCATCATGCATCTCCATCACTTTCACCTCTCAAGCTGAAACACACATTAGGTTTTCCCATTATTCCCTATCAGCAAAAATGGTTCCTTTTTCAAACCGGGCACAAGTGATTGAACCTTTTTATTTTTTCGGGCTTTCTCATTGTGGCTACAATGTGCCTAAAGATTGAAAATACAGTGGTACCTCGAGATATGAGCTTAATTTGTTCCGGGAATGAGCTCGTATGTCGATATTCTCGTAACTCGAACAGACGTTTCCCATTGAAATGAACTAAAAACAAATTGATCTGTTCCAAACCTCTGACAAAAGACCAAAAACAAGATATTGGATTGGAAAAACATTTTTATTTGTTCTAATTCACCATCTATTAACAAAGTAACAAATAAGTAGTGGTTTAATATTACTACAATTTGTTGAATAGTACTAAAATTAAACAGATTTGATGGACACATGTCCTCACAATAGGAGAAGGCACGACCACTGAGTACTAATATATACTCTAAATATACTATAAAAATGCAATGCTCCGCCCAGTGCTCGTAGTTATCTGTTATACACAAAAGAGATGCGGCAAAAAAGACAGCACGCTAAAATCATAAACAGCCTCTCATTTCTTGGCCACCTGACTTTCTTTTATCTCGAAATGTGTCTCGTATCTAGAGATAATTATTTGCTCGAAATTGTACTCGTATCTCAAAGTGCTCGTATGTCAGGGTGCTCTTATGTTGAGGTACCATTGTATTAGGCGAGTCGTGCCACTTTCAAATCTTGTAGAGACGCCAAAGGTCGTGATTGTTTGCCGGACATGTGTGGAGAATATGTAAAGTAATACATTGTGGGTGGACAGAGTCTTAGTGTTATCCCTCCAGCTAGCTTACATAACGCCCAGCGGGTTAGAGGCAGAAGCGGGCTAGCGGCAACAGCGGGATTCCTTCCCACCTTGGCTCTCAAGGGTCGTCGTTGACTTGTTTGGTCTCGAGTCCGAGCTGATGCCGGCAGGCGAGCTAGAACCCCCCATGGAGAGTGTAAGAAATCAGCGTCCAAGTCCGCTCTCTTCAAGCCCACTCCAAAATAATGCGACGGCTAGTTGCGCCAGGGAATTCTCCGGTGGTTATCGCAGCCAAGATGTTTGCTCTCGAGCCGTGTGTGGGTCCTGTGCAAAATGAATCTGGTTCTATGTTTAATATATCTCATATGCAGGATACTTTCTGTTGTCCAATAGTTTTATAAATGTAATATTCTAAGGGTAGTGATACCAGGACAGTATTTTTAAAAATGCACTTTATATGTAGTATGTATATGTGTATGTATGTATTAATGTATGTATGTGTGTATTTATATATGTATTAATGTGTGTATGTGTGTATGTATGTATGTATTAATGTATGTATGTGTGTATGTATGTATTAATGTATGTATGTGTGTATTTATGTATGTATTAATGTATGTATGTGTGTATGTATGTATGTATTAATGTATGTATGTGTGTATGTATGTATTAATGTATGTATGTGTGTATGTATGTCTTTATTAATGTATGTGTGTGTATGTATGTATGTATTAATGTATGTATGTGTGTATGTATGTATTAATGTATGTATGTGTGTTTGTATGTCTGTATTAATGTATGTATGTGTGTATGTATGAATGTATTAATGTATGTATGTGTGTATGTATGTATGTATTAATGTATGTATGTGTGTATGTATGTCTGTATTAATGTATGTATGTGTGTATGTATGTATGTATTAATGTATGTATGTGTATCAATGTATGTATGTATGTATCTATGTATGTATGTATGTGTATCAATGTACGTACGTATGTATGTATCTATGTATGTATGTATCAATGTATGTATGTATATGACTGTTTCGTATTAAAAAATATTTTTAATGTATTGAGTATAGCGAGAAGTATTCCAATAATATTATACTTCAATATATTCAAAGTTATATGACATTTAGAAGTTTGATTGAAGTGTTTGTGTTCAATTGGAGGAGTATTTTAGTACATTCAGGTGTATTTTGTTTTCTTTTGGCAAGTGTTATTTTCACACTTTTCAAAACATTGTTAGGAAGGTGAAATGAACAAGTGCCACCTAATATTTGGAACTACAGATGGTTATCCGTTTCTCTTTCAGCTTTGCTTTTGAAACGTCCACTCTCTTTCCAAGTCGTCATAAACGCCCCCTCAGGGTGTACCTCGTAACTCTCGCCCACATTTGTATGACATTTACGAGTCGGGTTATTTTGAATAATTCCACGAGAGTGTGGGCAACCTCCAAGTGACTGACGATCTGCTTCATAAAAAAAAACTGTTTATTGCTTTATCCCTGAATGCCATACCGTGTAGGCAAGAACACCAATTGGAGATAAATACATGAAAAGGAAGCAAAAGGTTTACATGGCAACCGTGGGTGTCTTAATGACCTTGACTGTGAATGTGACAGTTGTTTTCAGAATGAATGTTAATCCCACCTAAGGTCACGTAGGAGTGTTACAATGCTACACAAAGTTTTCATCTTGTCAGAGTATATGTATATGTAAAATGGTGCAATAAAATCATGTATGGAATGGTTTGCCTCTGCAGAATGGAAACCAATGGCAGATTCCAGGGAGATTTTACCATACAACCTAAAAACCAGAGCACGGCACCCCTAACTGAGAGTTAAAGGAAAGCCCAAAATGGAAGCACTTGACATCGAATCAACTGAAAGGTAAAACTTACATTTACTTACTGGAAAATCAAAACTAGGTTCTAGTGTCATTGTCCACATGTCATTTATACTTTTTGTTGTCTATTTAGCAAACAAAAACTTAGCTTCCATGACAACACTTTTGATAAAGATTCTGCTTTCTTGGCCAAGAGCGAAATGGGATTAAAAGGTTTTTTTTGCAAATTTATAGGAGGAAAAAAGCACTAAGGCTTGTTGCTCAGTGAAGTCCAATCTAGTAAATTCAGTAACGTACCCCCTGAAGTAAAAATGGGACTATAAAGTCAGGGAATTATGCAAGGAAATTAGTTGTAACTAGTACTAGTTAGTCCGTCCAATGCTTATGTTGCTTGAATATTTCACCAAGTCTGGTGTTATCTGTTGTTATTCTGGAGCACTTTTTCCTACCTATATACACATATATACACATATATACACATATATACACATATATACATATATATATATATATATTCATATATACACATATATTCGCGTGGAGACACGTGTAGACACAAGTATACACATGTATACACATGTATACACATGTATACACATGTATACGCATGTATACGCATGTATGCACCTGTATACACATGTATACACATGTATACACATGTATACACCTGTATACACCTGTATACACATGCATACACCTGTATACACATGTATGCATATATATATATATATACATAATCATTGGATTTCATTTTTGGGGGGAAAATAGTGAAAATATTCCATGTATTTTGTACCCAAATCGAAGTATATCTTCTGCATTTAATATTGGCCCACTATTATCGAGAAGAGAATTACAAATATGTACATTTCTTTAGTTTTTTATTCATAAAATAACTGTTAAACATTTCTAAATACATTTTTTTAAACTATTTACATTTTAAGACACTATCTCAACAAGTTTTATTGCTCCCTAGATGTCCAAAATGTCCTTTTTCCATCCCCACTTTACCCTTTTTTGGAAAGTTCCAATTTTATTTTTTAAAAAAAAGGACTGTTTTGACTTAATACAAAAAAAATGGCATAAAGCAAATATATGTACTGTGTCAGCATTCTAGCCTACTCTCATATTTGTCTATTAGGTAATAACTTTCGGCCAGAGTTGATCTATATTCTCCAAACCCTTCTCATTTGACTTTGAAAATAGCCTTAATAATATTTGAATGATAATATTACTCTCAGAAATGGATTTGCAGTGGCAAGTAAAATATTGGAGTCATTTTCTACTTTTCCTGTCATCTTGTGCAAGCCGCACAGCGTTTCATTTCATTGTGCGTGCTTGTTTGTCACCTCTCCCGTGTCCCCGCATTGTCTCCCGTCCAATCTGTTTCCAAGAACATTAGATTGTCGCGCCGATATTAGAACGTGTCTCCGGGCGCCGAGCCGCCATTGCTGTATGGATAGCATTTAGGAAAATAAATTGGTTTTGATGATTGTCCTTCAGGGTGAGTTTATGTGACATTGCTTACTGTAAACAGTCTGTCATTTTTCGCTTATTTTATTCCAGATATGCTCGAGATATGTTGTTTAAATCAATGCAAATCAGGATATTGTTTTGTCATTTTCAAATTTAGTTTTTTTACCTTAAGAGGTATATATGAGTAGTTTATTTTTGATTCTTTTTGTAGTTGTGTATATGAGGTGGCGAGCAGCGAGGTGGTTTCTTCTGTCATGTAGACCCATTTAAGAAGTCATTGATGGAGCCAGAACATTTATTTTTTTTCTTTCTAAGCATCTGCCGGTTCATTTCGCCTCCAGGGCGATATCTCGCCGTCACTGCCAGCATATGTTGTTTTGGAGACCAGCTTCTTACTTGCCTTCTTGTGTTATTGTTAAAAGTTTGGCCACCGAGCCAAATCATATTTTCGCTACTGTTCCTTGGCTGCCGCCGAATTTTGACTGGCAGGAGCCGACCGACGAAAAGCACCTGTTCTCAGGGACCCTAGCCAATTCGACTCTTTGCTCCGACAACCTGCGGAGCAGAGATTTTCGGAGCATGTTTAGGGGGTGATGCAGCACTCACGTTCAGGAGGAAACTGTCTTAGGTCAAAGGTTAAAGGGCCAGGTTTGTCAGTGTGTTCAAAATACAGTGGTACCTCAAGATACGGGCTTAATTTGCTACGGGACTGAGCATGTAAGTCGATTTTCTTGTAACTCAAACGAACGTTTCCTATTGAAATGAACTGTAAACAAATAGGAAAAAACAACAAAAACAGGATATTGGATTGGAAAAACATTTTGATTTGTTGTAATTCGCCATTTATTAACAAAGTAACAAATAACTAGAGGTTCAATAGTAATAAAATGTGTTTAGTAGTACTAAAATTACACTTCTTGCACGGCAACACGCTCGTAACATAACGTAAATTAATTTAAATGAACTTGGGATACGATGCCCAATTGCTCGTAGATATCTGTTATACACGAAGGAGATGCGGCAAAAGAGACAGTGCGCTAAAATCAGCATCTCATGTCTTGGCCACCTGGTTTTGTCGTATCTCGAAATTTGTCTCGTATCTAGAGACACATATTTGCTCGAAAATTGTACTCTTATCTCGAAATGCTCGTATCTCGGGATGCTCATATGTCGAAGTACCACTGTAACTCCAAAGATGTCTTTGTGCAGGCAGTCGAACATTAAAAAATTAAATTAATTTGACGTTCGGCGCCGTCAGTAGCAGCCATTGACTTAAATAATTATTGAATTTCTACACTCGCTATTACGCCACACATCAGCAATCCAGATGACGGTATTACAGAGGTGTGCGAACCATTTACACGCTCTCAACATTTTCCTCAATACACCACAAGATCGTTTGAAATTCAATTATGCTAATCACGAATAAGGTCGGGCCACTCAGCCACACTCCCCTGGCTTTGACGTTATTTATTTCATTCTTTTTGCCCGCCGCAACTCCAAGAAATAATTGTTCTTAAAAGCATATCATTTAGAGCTCTTTACAAAGCGGGAGTTATTTGCGCACTCGGGTCAAATTCTGGCGCACTTGAACGTTGACTGGTCAAAAGCTGTGGTAAATGGACTTCCAACACCCCCACCCACCCCACATTTAGCCTTTATTCTTTACTCGAATCAGTGTTATTTCGTAGTTTTATGATGCTAGGATATGGGATAGCCATATTTGGTGTGTTTGCTTGCAACTTGTTCAGTGTCTGTTTCCATAGTAATGCTGATATCAATCCTCAGTTGGCATTTTGCTGTATTGCTTTGTATTCAAGTGTGTACCCGCTTGCTTATGTTGTAGTCAATACGAGCCATTGGACATATTTGCTGTCGTTTTACCGTATTTTCTGGACTATAAGCTGTACTTTTTTAACAAGGACTTTTATAAACAAGGACTTTTGGAGTTACTAGTGCTGGTAAAGTCATTCGAATTTCTGTCATTTCTGTCCATTTTCACTATTGGTTGAGATTGTCAAAATACCAATTTAAAAAAAGATGGTATATGGAAAGTATGGGTTTTTAATGGTTTATTTGCAACCAGAATATGGCATGCGACTACTGTTACAAAAAAAAAAAAGAAAATAAAACCAAATAGCTTAATCACCACTGGTACTTGAAGGATACGCGCAACCTGATTCGTTAATTGACCGTGCTTATATTTAGTTGACGTCAACCTGAAGTTGTTTGACTTTGACTGTCGGCAACGTAACGTCGATGTGACCCCAAAACTGCTTTTGGCGATGAGCACAGTGTTTTCTTGCGACGTTATAACATTGGTCCAAACACAGCATATGTTTTCAACGTCCCACCACCGTTCATTTATGATGTTAAGCCTGGTTTCCATGGCAATTGCTCCTCTTTTAGCTGAATCAAGAATGCCAAGCTTTCTTCTTTGTGAGATACAGACCTTAAAAAGATAACGATCCATGGACTTAAGTTATAACTATGGCACAGTGGACTTCATGGTGGACAAGACTAGGAAAACATCAACTTGTCATAGTACCCCGAAAAGTCCCTGAGCAATCACTCTTTGTTCTACATGTGTGGCTTATTCATGTAAAAGATGCAGAAGCAAATTGCATTTGAAACTCCAAGCCAGGCAAAAGTATGTGAACCATGAAGAGAACATTGTTTCCCTTAAGGGAATGCATTTGTTTTGCCAAATAACCATCAGAATTGCACCACAGTTACGGCTCTGTGTCTAAACAATGTTTACTTCACTTGATTTGTATTGCCTTTTGCAGAATTGCTCTTTTTTAATGTGTTTTATAGTTTGATGAGGATAACTCTGGTAGTTTTTACTGCCATTACTACTGTATATACATTGATATAGCTAGAACTTACTAGGGAATTTAGGGAAAGGCATAGAGGGCATCCACAGGAGGACTTGGCCACACACTTGGATTATTTTTGGCAGCTACAGTGGAGTCGTCCAGGCAACAAGAAGCGTCAAAAGAGGGAGCAATGTGGCTCTGTCCTTGGCCTGCTGCGGCATCGCTGCAGGAGTCGTTCAACTCTTTACTAAAAAAGTGCTGCCATATTGAAGCAACTTTTGAACTCTTGAATACTGTTTATCATCAAGACGAGTCTACAGGTGGCGGCCATGTTTTCGAAATTATGAGGTTTTGACTTTACGTGCCTCTGAAAAGAAAGCAGAGTCTTCACAACGATAAACACAACGATTCAGATCAACGATAAATTGTGGCGCAAAAAACGTTTTTTTGGGTAACACTGACCTTACGTTGCCAAGAGTCAAAGTCAAATCTGAAAATAAAGATAGTCAGGTAGTCAGTTTAGCCACCTGGCTCGACATGAACAAACAATTATTAAGCCAGTTAGCTTAGTCTATCCCATAGGTTCCCTACCACTGCCCTAGGGATTTGCTGAGTCGGTTTCAGGGGTTTCGTTGGAGCTTCTGCCGTGGAGGTCAAGGTCAAAGTAGGGTTTGGTGAATGCGTAAATGAAACTGTTGGGGTTCAATGAATGAATTCACATATGAAAGTGTTGGGTTTCAACAAGGTTAAGAACCAAAGATAGAGAGGGGGAGTATAACACAAGCTGGAGGATCAGCTTGAGTAAAAACAAACGAAAAGGTAGAGGCAGAGAAGTGAAATATCACCCCAGGGGGAAGTCCAAACGGTGCGTAAAAGCCTTTCCTTTGACTTGATGGATTTGATGTCCTTGAAAAGTGAGTGCGAACAAGTGAAAACACAGAAGATGCCCCAAAGGATGACAAGAAGCGCATTCATCAATGACTTACTTCAGTTTGTCCTCTGTAATGATCAGCCAAGGGCCACTGTTAAGAAAGTGGGCTTTATTTGTTTATTCGTTGGAGTATTTAGACCAATAGCAACAGATATTTCAGCTTGAAAGACATTTTCTTTATTTTTATACCACTGTCTTTTTGGGGGGATTTAGTTCTTATTTTCTTTTATTCAAACATGTTGTCATTAGTAGTCATTAGTTATTTTTTGTTTAGGCTGAGGGGTGCTGGAGCATATCACTGCAGTCTACACCTTAGATTGGTCGCCATTCAGTTATAGGGCAACGCCAGAGACAGACAATTTGAAAGCCGGAAAATATTCCAGTTACATCTGAGGACTACAATGATAACTTCATTGAATGTCTACCATTCTCATTCGAATATCATGCCCACCTTATTTGACACTATATTATAAATCGTGTGTCAAAGTGGCGGCCCGGGGGCCAAATCTGGCCCGCCGCATCATTTTGTGTGGCCCGGGAAAGTAAATGATGAGTGCCGACTTTTTGTTTTAGGATCAAGTTAAAATGAAGAGTATAGATATATATTAAATTTTCTGATTTTCCCCCTTTTAAATCAATAATTCTAATTTTTTAATCCATTTTTTTCTGTGTTTTTAGTTCAAAAACAATTTTTGTAAAATCTAAAAATATATTTAAAAAATGCTAAAATAAACATTGTTCTAGATCTATAATAAACTGAATATTAAGGGCTTTTAACCCAGTTCTTTTAATCCATTTATTTTAAAAAAAATCTAAATATTATATCTAAAATGGTCCACATGAAATCAAGTTGACGTTAAAGCAGCCCGCCAACCAACCCGAGTCTGACACCCTTGCTATAAATGGAGGTTTTCTGTTTTCTACCGAGCAACCGGTCTCTGCTTCCATCAGACCTAGAACTAACAGTTAAAGGAAATGGATTACAGCCCGTGGATTGGCACTGTCAGAGCCGTTCTTGACTTTGTAGCATTTCCTCCAAGTCCTTTTCAAAGCAATATCTACAGTCAGAGAAGGTGTCACTGGTTCTTGTCCAAAAGAGCGTCGCAACTCCCAGGGGCTCGGCTTCCTTCACCCGTGTGATGACACACGGTCTTGAGTGATTGTGACCCTCGCGGCCCCTCCGGACGAAGAAGGAGGCGCTGGTGTCAAGGTGGGGAAATTGTCCTTGAAACGGGTAACAATGGCTCCCAGGCGCAATGTGACACATCTCTCCCGAGGTCTGACAATATTAATCTAGCTGCCAATCACCACGGGCAGTCGGTCCATTCCCCGCAACCCCCTCGAGTGTTTATTAATTAGGATACTGTCATGCTAAAGAAAGTATTTGGAGCATAACATGACAGGATCTGCACAGTCTGCCATACTTGCAAACTTCTGGCAGCCTTGACAAAATATTTGTCAGAATATATTATGTCCTGCAGTCCAATTTTTGTTAAATGAATGCTTACAAGTGAAATCAATGTATAGCCAGATTTGAGAAAATAGAGTAGTTGCTGTTTTAAAAAGCACTCATGGATACGCAGTGGGAGAGAGAGGAGCCCCATCTGGTGTGTCTGCCATATCAAAAAAAATGTGCTAATGTACCTCGGTGACCAAAATGAGTCTCCTCTCCTCAAGGCTCCCTGCCTCTTTCACGCCATAATTGAAAGTAATGTAAAAATAGTCGTACCGTGTGGACGGGGGGCTCACTCTCTGAGGACAAGGTCAAAGCCAATCCCTGTACTTTCATTTACACGTGATTAATTGTTGGTCAGGAAGCATGTTTTACACGTGATGGGGTGGAGCCATCTACATGGTGTCCTCAAACAAAACTCATTTGATGGCCAGTAAATGTGTGCACTGTCGTATTTTTGGAGGGTTAAAGCATGTCGTATGTAAAATGACCGCACTGTTCCTACTTCTAAAGGTTCCTCAAAGAGGATTGATGGTTTGATTTGGGTTTTAAAATGTAATGGTTTCAATTTCTGGAATGTGTTCTTTGATTCATTTTCCTTGCTACTTAACATAGGACTTATTTCCAATCATTAAACTGCCTTTAAAACAAGGGTGTCAAACTTGGGTGGGTTCGCGGGCCATATTAACGTTAATGCCATTTCATGTGGACCATTTTAGATCTAATATTTAGATTTTTTTTTTTAATTGGATTAAAATAACTGGATTAAAAGCCCTAACTAGTCAGTTTTTAAAGATCTAAAACAATGTTTATTTGAGCTTATTTTTTCTTAGTAATGGAAAATGTCTTTTAATCATGTTTTTTATTTCAAATGAAAACAAAATATTTTTGGAAAACGGATAATATATGCATATATTTATTTTTAGATTTTACTGAATGCTTTTTGTACTAAAAACACAAAAGAAAAGCAAATGGATTAAAAAAACTGCGATGATTGATTTGAAAATGGGGGAAAAATCAATTTATAATCTATAATATAATATTATAATATAACATTTATAATCATTTGAATTTGAACCTAAAACAGAAAGTCGGCACTCGTGATTTCCTTTCTCGGGCCGCACAAGATGAGGCGGCGGGCCAGATTTGGCCCCCGAGCCGCCATTTTGACACCTATGCCTTAAAATATTCCATTGAAGATTTGACTGATTTCCAACTGGCAAAACAAGTCCACTGCTGAACCCAACAAAACAAATAGCTATTTTCTTAATCAAAAAAAGTAAAAATAAGTGGACGAAAATCAATAAGAAATTGCTTCAAATCATTTTACTGGCCAGCATGGAACTATTTACAGACATTTTCTTCGTCTTCTAGTATGGTATGGTATTGTAGTGTAGTCCACCTTTCAATTTCAAACTGTGAAAATGAAAGCATCCTCGCCAATCCACTGTCACTTTTCAAAAGCATCATGTGTGGCAGGCCACCTGGCATTGCACGCGACCAAGAGCAACGCCTCCCATAAATCAAATCTCAAAAGCGAGCTGACTGTCTGATCCCATTTGCCGCTCTGACACTTGACTCCAATCTATTCATCTCACTTGAAAAATCATTTTCATCTCCATCAACAATCGATGGCGACATAAATGATATTCTTAGATGGTAATGAGGCTTCCAGACATTAATCTTCTCCATACAGCCTGTGTAATCTCACTTTGATATCTGGCTAATCGCGAGAATATGATTGTAATCTAGAGGTCCAATAGGATTAGTTCAATAATGAGCGCGATTACACGTCAACAGCAGGATGAATTCAATCTCAAAGCTTTACTCGCCAAGCCAATTCATTCCTTTTGCAATATTCATAGACCAGGCCTACAGGGAATGCATTTTCGAGATTGTCGGAAAGTAGATACATACATTTACCGTATTTTCACGACTATAAGGCGCACCGCATTATAAGGCGCACCCTCAATGAATGAGATTTTTTCTATATATAAGGCGCACTGTCTATTTTGGAGAAAATTTAAGACCTTTAAGTGCGCCTTATAGTCGTGAAAATACGGTAATTGCTATTGACTTCCAGGTATGAAGCACTCACTCACTACACAGTCACCTCTAGAGCCAGCCATTGTTGATGTTTTGGATATTTTTTTAAATCTTGCAGTGGGGGATGAGCTATATGATGGAAAATGTTGTAAACTAAGATGGCATCTGCATATTTAACAGTATTGTTTCAGTTCAGGTGTTTATTTTTTTTTAATATCCGACAGTGGTGGTTTTTCGTTTTCTGTTTTTTCCATATATAAGACGCACTGGATTATAAGGCTCACTGTCTATTTTGGAGAAAATTTAAGACTTTAAAGTGTTCCTTATAGTCGTGAAAATACAGTATTTCACTATAGGATAAAAAAAGTCAATGTCGTAAGACAGACACTTGTGGGACTCCACTAATGTAAGATACATGGTGTTAATAATAACAGTCATAGGAACTATTCCCCACCATATATGCTCTGTTGCTGGGCAACGAGGATTGAGACATTTTTACCTGAAGCTGAGGCTTATTCTTAACTGTGAACGTATTGATTTTGACTGTTCAGGAGCGTCTTTTTTTTCTTTCTTTCCCTTGAACAGTAACGGTACGGCATTACAATGTTGAATGAAATATCAGATGGACTGCCATGTGAGACAAGGTGCATTCAGTGTCTTATTTGAAATCGATAATCTCAAGCAAGCAGGTTTTATAACCACAAATATAAAGAATAAAGTCAGTGTTACATGTTGGACTTTGTTTACAATGCTCAAAAGCGTTAAACTAAAAGGTAGCTGTTAAAATCTAACGTAAAAATTCATTTTTATTGTCAGTACTGAAGTTGGGGGAGAGTTTAAATACAGAAACCGTGTTTCAAAGAAGATATTTTGTTGGAATCATTTTTAAAAGATTCCAAAACGCAATGAATGGACGCTTAATTGATGTAATTTATAACAAAACAGACCGATTCATGTGCAAACACTAATGCAGTCTAATTTTTTACTCTATTAAAATTTACTCTTTAGCTGTACCAGAAAATAACAGCAAGTAGAAAAGATCCAATTATACGAAAAGTACCGATAATGCAGTTGCAGCTTTTAGTAAATAATTTGAACAGGCTTTTTAGCCTGTTGTTGTTTTTTTTGTGGAAGGTGAAATGTCTGTTTTTTTTTTTATCAAATACAATTCCCAGCATTATTTTTGCCCTTTATGTTATCGGGTTACTTTTTATTTTAAGGAACAACAGAATTAACAAATTACGGTGTGTCTGTCTGTATTTAAGAACATTTTCCCAACTATAAGTCTCCATTGACATTGTTTTTATGAAAAATGTGCTTCATGTATATTTTAATCGATATTGCAAAAACTTAAGTCAAATATGATAGCTCTATTTTGAATAAGTAACTCCCACAATTCTCATTTAACTGAAGAAAATGTATTTTTTTCTATCATTTCAGTCAGTTTTTTTGTAAATATTCAGGTATTTTCATGACTATTTTTCCATAAATTGTTGATTTAATAAATATATCCGTATGTAGCCAAACATAGTAACGTGATATTTAGACTTCCCAGAGATTTATCATGTATTAGAATGATAATAAAAATAATAACATCATCCTACATTGGCCCCACCCCTATTAGTAAACCAGTAGTACCTCGAGATATGCAATGCTCCACCCAGTGCTCTTAGATATCTGTTATACACAAAAGAGATGTGGCAAAAAAGACAATAATAAACAGGCTCTCATGTCATTCTCGCATCTTGAAATGTTTTGTCGTATCTAGAGATAATTATTTGCTCAAAATTTTACTCGTATCTCAAAATGCTCGTATGTCGAGGTACCACTGTAATCTGTTTATATGTGATGAAAAGTTATCAAAGCTCATTCCCTTACCTTTAAAACAGTAACAGCCATTTTATAGTGGCAACCGATGCCAAAGGGAGATTCAAGGCATCTTCAGATTTGTCATTTCAAACACACGCACTCAGAAAAAAAAGTCATTGCTGCTCCCAGGCCTCGTTAGAAACGCTCACAAACAAACGCAGGCAGACTGGCAGCCCCCGACGGCTCCCAAACGTGTGTTTTTGCACGCAGATGCGGCGTAAACTTCACAAGAGCCGCTGAAGTTTCTTGTCAAGACATCACGGGAGGACAAGGAGCCAACCTCCTCTTGGGAGGACTAAAATTGATCAGAGCCAAGCTTTGTTCCAAGTCAGGATCACTTCCAAACTTCTTAAACTAATGATAAGTTTATTCTATCTGCCGAAGCCATAAGCAGCCCGTGGAACTCTTTGTACCAAATTGACTTCAAAGTGCCAAGAATAACGTTCCGATCTCGCTACACGGCAATCGGGAGACGCTCTTGCTGCATGGGAATTATTCTCAAAAATTTCAAATGCCACATCTGGATTGCTATGGAACAAAAACCCTTCCCTCCCCTTTCCCCAGCGGTCCACTTGACCACAACGGCGATTTGCAATAAACCCTTGATTGTCCATTAATCGGACGGTGAGCAACGTTCATTAGGACACTCGCGGGGGGCCAATCAAAACGCTGCGTGTGTCGCGGCGACATAATTTGACGCGACAGCTTGATGTCTTGCTTTACAAGGACTGGTCGGCACGGGCGTCCTTATCGTCGAGCGACATTGAGCTCGCATGTACAGCTCGTAAAATGCGGGGAAAGAATAGGCCGTGTGTGATTAAGTTGTGATGTATTGCAACAATAAAAGATCTGCAGCAAGTCTTTATGCCTCCAATTAGATGCAGAAAAGTGTTTGTGCACTGTCAAATGAAATGATACCATTTTACTGTGAACTCGGGAGTATTAGTGGATATTTCACACTCGGGGAATGTAGTCATTAGTAATTTACAACGGTTAAATTCTGTGGGGAATTTCAATGCCAAGTCTGGGTCGTGTTCATCCATATGAATACTATAGTGTGATTTCCATTGGGGCTACCACAAATAGGGAGTCGCCCAATCACTAGTTGTTTTTGCTTTAATGTTTGAGTTCTAAATGTGCAGTGTTACCAAAAAGTATCTGTTGAAATATCCTTATCAATGACTAGATAATGAACTGGTTTATGTACCGTATTTTCTCACATAAACGCCATATTGGTGACTAAAAAAAATCAAGTCTGTTTTTGAGTAAGGTATTTTATCGCATATACGCCGTATTGGTAACTAAAAAAAATCTAGTCTGTTTTTAAATAAGGTATTTACTCGCATATAAGCCATGTTTTTCTTTTAAAAAAGAATGACTGAATGCCTTATAGTCGTGAAACTACGGTACTGTATTTTCTCATATATAAGCCGTATCCTTCGCTAAAAAAATGATGACTGAATGCAGGGTACGGCTTATATGCGCAGGAATTAGACTTGACATGCACAAAACTGCAAAGTGACAAAGACAAAATGTGATAATGCAAGACAATGCGGGCGATTTGGTCTTTTCTTTCAAATTAGAGAAAAGATCAACTGATAAAACGCCAAACAAAAAAACATCACTTACTTGTGTCTGTTATTGCTTGCTCAGGGTGCTGACATCTTGTTTTTATTTCTTGTTCAACAGTGACAACTATTGCAGTAATAATATGAACCATTGAAAGAATCAAGATATTTCAACATCGGAAGCAATATTGCCACCACAATATCTTCAAATTCTGGTAAGAAAATTTTCATTTCTGCCATTAAAAGGCATTGGATAGACTTTTTTCAAATTGAACAATTAGATTTTTTGCATTTACAAAGACAGGCATATTAACTTAAGATATTGACCCAAATAATGTGCAATGCAGTAGACGATCCTTTCAATTCATGCAGTATCTCAGAAATACCACATTAGAGAATTTTTCTGAAGATTTTCCCTTTAAAGTAACACATTTGTACTCCCCATAAAAATATGGAGGTGAAAATTATGAATCAGGGTGCGTCTTATACGAAAGAAGTTGTAAAATTCAACGATTTTAGTGCTATTTTAAGGGTATGGCTTATACGCAGACGCGGCTTATATGCGAGAAATTACGGTCATTTTTAGCAGTACTTTTTCTCTCATTGAATTAAATTAATACCATTTTTAAACAAAAATAAATAGCGCTACCACAATTGTACGTGTCTAAGGGTAGGGCTAATATACGAAGGTAAACAAAAAGCCATCAGCTTTGGCTATTTTTTCCCCCAACACTTAGCTTAGCTATCCAATTGAAAATGATAGAATCTTCCCAAGTGCCTTTAGTGTTTATTCAGGTGAAAACACTTGAGATGTTTATAAATTGCCTCCTACATTTCACAATGGCTGTCAAGTCAAATCTCTGAAGTGTAGATTGTAGTACTCGGCTGGAACAAAACACACTGTGGTCCTTTTGGGATTCTTCTTAAGTCTCTGTACTCATCTGACTTATAAATTCCATTCTCTGTCAAGATCGTAGGTACAGAGAACTTACGCATTTATGACATGCTTGGTGCAACACTGCGTGAATCCCTTCATGTGCAAAAGCTTCACCTTTTGAAAAAAAAAGGGCTAAAATGGAATTGGCTTGTCGCCTCCAGCTCGGTAGATGATATTAGACGTGCCAGGCTGGCTGTGGTTACTAGGGCAACGCTGTCCTGTTTCGTTGGCCTATCAATAGCCTCCCGCCATTGGTCGTCAATGACTCACGGCAAGCCCGCCCACTTTTTTTCCCTCGCCCACCAAGAGGAGATACGGCTAGCGTCCCGTGACTACATTTTATTGGCAGTCCATTGTCTGTTGTCGCCTGCGAGCATGACTAATTAGACCTCCGACGAGTGGCCGTACATTGGAAAGTCTCGGCGACCTCATCAGTCTTTCATTGCCGTGGCAATTTGTGAGGAAGCAGTTCATAACAAAGCAGGAGGCATTAGTCACGCACCCTTGGCAGTTGTGACATTTTATCTTCCGGAGGTGATTTGTCCTCAAAATTCAATTTTTAATTCTTCTCTTTAATGCTTGTATTCCTTGTGGAGATAAAGACAGTATGGAAAATAGGCTGTGGTCAAAGCCATTGGTTGACTGGGGAGGATCCCGAAAAAATTATCTTTCTATTAATGATGAAATATTGTTTTTGGAGATGTATTAGAGCAAGTAGAGCGTTGAAAATTACCTCCTATTCAACGCCATGACTTCTCTGTGGTGTATAATATGACTGATAGTAGATTACATAAGTGTACGTCTCCTTTTTAAATAGTAAAACAGATTCTTTCACAGATGGCTGGTCTGTCTTACAGCTTGGCAGATGGGGGACATCTTTGGTTGGGGGTACGTTTTTGATCTGGATTTTTTTTCTCAAAGCTCCCATTTAGAATACTGTTTCTCAACCTGTTTTGAGCTGAGGCACTTTGTACATTGAATAAATCTCATATCACACGCTAAAAATATTCCAATTTCAATTGATGTTCCCTAAATTAACAATAGAAAGTCATTCTCATCGACGTTTTATCAACAGGAATCAAGTCAATCCCCGAAATTATTACAAAATCAAAATTTTCACACCAATTCAGTGTCTGCGGACCCTGAACAACGGTGCTCGGACGTTTGGTCGCCGGTCTTTTGGTCCCTTTTGGCCGCGGGTCTTTTGGTCGCCGGTCAAATGGTGACAGAGAGTTTACTGTTGAAACCAGCTTCAAAATTATATTTATGAGAGAGAGTTTAATATCTAAGAGATAGAGAGAGAGTTTATTATCTAAGAGAGAGAGTTTAATATCTAAGAGAGAGAGAGAGAGTTTATTATCTAAGAGAGAGAGTTTAATATCTAATAGAGAAAGTTTAATATGTAAGAGAGAGAGTTTTATCTAAGAGAGAGAGTTTAATATTTAAGAGAGAGAGAGAGTTTAATATCCAAGTACTGTTTAATATCTAAGTACTGTTTAATATCTAAGTACTGTTTAATATCAAAGTACTGTTTAATATCAAAGTACTGTGTAATATCAAAGTACCGTTTAATATCTAAGTACCGTTTAATATCTAAGTACTGTTTAATATCTAAGTACTGTTTAATATCTAAGTACTGTTTAATATCTAAGTACTGTTTAATATCTAGCTACTGTTTAATATCAGATTACAGAAACAACCAACAAAATGACTTTAATATCATTGTATTACAAGTTGAATGTTGTCATAGTGCAATTCATCATTTAATGTTCATTCTATTTTCATTTGAATCCCGTAAAAGTTTTCATTTATTCTCATAATACTACACTAGAATGCTTCAGCAGAGTAATTGGGAAACACTGATTTAGAGAATTGCATGAGGCTGAATGACTGTATGTCTCATTTTTTTGTCTTTATTTAAAAGACCCAGAACCAACCAAATGCAAGTTTGACCTCGTAAATGTTAGCGCATCTTACATTTGATGGAATTATCTGCTCCATTATTGAGAAACAAGGGCCAACGGCAGTGTGCTGATGGTTTTCTCCCCATCTGTAATTGCTTCTTTTCATGCAATATGTGAGAAAAGGTTAGGCCTTGGCAAATCTCACCACAACTGCATTCACAGGAAAAAACATAGACACATGTTGTTAACTCATTGGCCTTTGCGAGCATTGTTGAAAAAAAATCGTTTTCTCGTCTTTTTTTCGGTATTATATTCAACCAAGGTTGCCTATTTCTAAAGTGTAATACTCGGCTATACAAAAAACACTTGGTTAGTTGATTATTTCTCGCTAAAGGCAACGATTAATCCACCCATTTTTCTTCAGAGACGGAACTCAATACGTCAAACATCTTAAGTTGTACAAAGATAATGAAGTAACATAAATTTGCGACAATATTTAATGGTGCGTTATCAAATTCAGTGCCGGCAGATGATCGTTAAAAGAAATAGCAGGATATTATACTCGCCCCTTCCTTCTCGTTTTGGAAAAAAAAAAACGGTATCGCCGATAAATATTTCAAATCGTGACATTGAGAATCTAAGTAGGCAACACTGGAAACTTTTTAACCTCGGACAAGAAGTATCCTATTCAAATCGGGGGCCTTGATACTTCAAAAAACGACCAGGCCTTTGAGAAGGCCTTAAGTAGAACGCAAAACCCAAGACTCGTCACTGATGAATTGTCTCCACGAGACCAGCTTTTATGTTTGCCGAGCTGTTAAGTCGCTCTCATCATCGTCCGCCACTTAGCACGCCAAGTGTGTCGAAAGGAGATTTTGTCGGACAAAGGAACGTACAACGAACAAGATATGAATAATGCAAACATCTAAAACTGAAAGCGGCTTTCTTCTGTTCTGGTTCTTTATGGCATCATCTTAGAATTTGTATTCTTCTTTGCTATTTTTTTTTGTTTTAGGATAGTCATGACATATCTTTGTTTTGTGTAGATAACGCCGTTTCGCTATTTACATTGAACAGCTCATTTGCTGTCATGGCAAACACGAGTGAGATAATGTCATATTCGTGTCTTATTATTAAATACATGCTAGATGATTGACAGGACGTGGTTCTGTACGAATGTTTGAAGTGGAGATAGTAGATACATTTCTTAATACATAAAAAAATACAAACTGAAGTCATGCAATGACTGTTTAATGCAGTTTTTGGGGATGAAAACATCAGCAAAACTGTTTTTTTCCGCTTATACAAAAAAATGTGCTTGAACTAACATGACATACTTTAAGTAGAATTACAAAACGGTTTATTATGTCACGTTAAGATAAGACAGGAAGAGGGAGGACAAGGGAGGCGTGCTGTTGATGATATAATTGTAATATTATATTATATTTTGATATCACTGTGTGTAGTGTGTGTGAATATATATATAGTGGTTGGAGCTGCAGGCTAATTATGATTTATTCAGTACAAAAAAGTTGGAAAAAATGATATACTCTTTTACTACCACTCTTCTCTGATAAATCTCCCCGTATTTGAGACACTTTTCCTGGGTAAACATAACTCCAGAACCAACCAGGCCCGGTTATTTTACACCAAATATTCAAAGATACAATTACCCAAATTTGGGACACTATACCTGGGTAAAATTACCCCCCAGAACCGATCACGCCTAGTTATAATACACCTATTCTTTTCTAATAAAAGTACCCGTATTTGGGGAACTATTCCTGGGCAAACTTGACCCCAGAATTGACCTGTACTGGTTCTTTTACACCAGAAGTTCTCAAATACAAGTACCCACATTTGGGACACTATTTCTGGGTAAAACTACCCCCCCAGAACCAACCAGACCAGGTTCTTATACTCCCCCTCTTCGCTTACCAAAAAAAAAAATGCAATTTACCTACTGTCCCAGCTCAAATGGATTGGACGTCTTTGACATCTGATGAGTTCATCCCAACGTTTCTAGGTTATGTTGCATTCCCGCATATAGTGTTTTACACTGGCAACCCCCCCCCCCCCCCCCCCCCAAATAAATGCTTGATTGGATAGCAAAATCGCTTTTCAGCTGGATGAAGAAGCATTGAAAATGCTTTTAGCTGCAATTCAATCAAAAGCCATCTTGGAGATAGCCTGCTAAGAAGTGCAGAAAGCTATACCGCCAAGGCGGAGGACTTTACAAGGGGGAGGTTTTCTTTCCAAATCTAAAGTGGCAGCGCCCCGCCACCCCAGCGTCTAGCTCACCTATCATGGAAAATTGCATAATAGCCTTCCATTTGTCAAATTAGACGAGAAGCTGATATGGAGGTATGGCTCTTCACATCTCCTGTGGGAGTCCATCAAGCTATGGAGGATATTTTCAACAGGTATTAATACATTGTGCGGTCTTATCCAGCTCAGAGCTGATGAGGAGTTACAGCGTGCACTGTGCTGGAACCAGCAGCCTGTCTCTTCCTCTTACTTTGCCTTTCTTCTGCTGTCACCGCCGCCTCCCTCGGTCTACGCGTCCTGTCCATCACCAAGTTTTTTTTTTTTTTTTTTAACGGAAAGAATCTTCTATTAAGTGTCTTGATTTCAGAACTTGGGTATGTTTAAGTTGCGTTCTCAAGGAATTGACAGTTTTTGGGGGTTTAGTGTGAGTTAGAAATGACTTGCAGAGAGCTTTACTTCATTCTTGGCATTGGTGGAAAGTGGCGTTTTAAGGTTGTGTGTGTTTTTTTTGTATTAGAAGCTGTCACATGTGACTGGAGCTACATCCTTATCTGCATGCACTTACAAAAACAGCGATAAGAGTCTTCTAAAAGACGAATGCAGGACTTAAACATGTCTCAGCTTTGCTTGTGAACTGCACAAAGCACACAGTCGTGATAGTGAAAGACAGAAAAGAAAGTGTTTTGGTCACTGTCAAGTTTTCTTTTCCCCTAATTTATCCTTTTTCTTGTCATTATCATTTACCAGTTATCATCACCACTTATCTTATTTAAATGAATTCTAATAACCTCATTGTTTTGAACTTTTTCACAACAGTGACGGTTTCAATTGTATTGCATATATACAAAATTATATTCCATTTCCCTTTTTTCACGACTATTAGGTGCACCGCATTAGAAGGCGCACCCTCAAAGAATGACATTTTTCCATATATAAGGCGCACTGTATTATAAGGCGCACTGTCTATTTTGGAGAAAATTTTAAGACTTTTAAGTGCGCCTTATAGTCGTGAAAATACGGTAATTGCTATTGACTTCCAGGTATGAAGAACTCACTACACAGTCACCTCTAGAGCCAGCCATTGTTGATGTTTTGGATTTTTTTGTATAAAATCTTGCAGTGGGGGAGGAGCTATATGATGGAAGATTTTGTAAACTAAGATGGCATCTGCCTATTTAACAGTATTGTTTCAGTTCAGGCGTTTGTGTTTTTTTAATATCCGACAGTGGTGGTTTTTTATTTTTGGTTTTCTGTTTTTCCATATATAAGGCACACTGGATTATAAGGCGCACTGTCTATTTTGGAGAAAATTTAAGACTTTTAAGTGCGCCTTAGAGTCGTGAAAATACAGTAATCAATGTCATGGTTCTTTAAGAGTGATGTTGAAACACTTTAAAGCACATTTTCAGATTGAATTGCTTTTTAATTGCGCTAACCATTTCAAGGTGTACACGTTTGTTTTTACAGGCGCAGTAAAAACAGAATGACGTCTCGTTAAAATAATTCCTGCAGCCTGATGTGATATTTGATTATTTATTCCCGTTGAACCTTGCGGGGGATGGGTCGTCTGCTAAATGCGTGCGAATCCTGGAAGTTTGGCAGTAGACGCTAGCCACGAGCTGTCAGGGTGAATATCTGCACTGGCAGATCGGGAGACTGGAGTCTGGCTGCTATCGACAGTGTTAGCAAGAAAATGTCAGCTCTCTTGCATATTCATGTGAAACTTTCCTTGACAATGCGGCTTCACAAAGTAGCTGCTAGAGTTGAACTTGTGCTGAATAACCCAGAAACCATTGGCAAAACTCAAAATGGGAGACATTGGTTACACTGGTGGAAAACTTCAACACAAACTAGAACAGTCATGGGCAAACTACGGCCCGGGGGCCACATAGGCTTTTTAATCCGGCCCGCCGACGTTGTCCAAATAGTTTTTTTTCTTCCCCAAAATGGCGCCGTCCACTCATTTTTTTTTGTGTTTTACAGGCCCTCTATCTTTTTTTAAATTACATTTTAATATTTCTTAATACATTCCTTTTAACTTTGTACTTTATACTTTTTACATTAGTGATGAGTATGTATATACTTTCCTCCTTTTTTGCTATTTATGTTTCATATGTACTGTTAACGGATGCACTTTTTTATATATATCGTATCTTGTGCTGACCCGGCCCATCTGTCAAATTCTTAAAGCCAATATGGCCCCCCAGGCCAAAAAAGTTTGCCCACTCCTGAACTAGAAAGTAGTTTTTTTTTCCTCTGACATAGATTTGTCAGATTTTTCCTGTTGAGGAAAGTTGAAGTGGCCGCGTAATTCTTCCAATTTTCTCTGACAATGAAAGTGGAATTTATTTATATCCATATCAGATGACTTGAACAATGAGTCGTTTGTTCTTCTACAATATCGTCAAAAGCTTTCTAATCCGTTTATGTCTTTGAGTATTGCTTCCGCAAACAACCAGCTTCAATTTGCGTGCTTCTCCACCCTTGTGTTTGTAAAGCTACTTAGCGGCGCTTTTATGCGGCTCGCCTTGTTTATGTGAGCGGTAGAAATATCATTGCTATAAGCTTTTAATCTGTAGGGCGATGATTTCAACTATCGGACCGTCTTTCGCTGCTGGTTTCCCATTGCCGGGTAATCTCCAAAGACGTAGAAACTATACTTTTCTACAAATTTGCCTTTGGAAATGATGGCCCAAATTTCTCCCATGTAATTTTCTGGCGAACAGTGAAATGGTTCCAGTAATCATAGCAAGTTGTCCAGGTCCTGGAGCGTCAAAGCGACTGACTGATTATAATTACTTGTGAACTTTTTGGAGTTATTTTTGAAATTTAAGATATTTTTTGTTGACGGAATTGTATCAGACATATTTATTTTTAACAGAACTAGATGTTTGGTCAGTAAAAAGTTACTGGCTTCCCCCTAGAACAAGAATGTCAGATTCAGGTTGGTTCACGGGCCGCTTTAACGTCAACTTGATTTCATGTAGGCCGGACCATTTTAGATATAATATTTAGAATTTTTTTAAATAAATGGATTAAATGAACTGGATTAAATGCCCTGAATATTAATTTTGTATAGATCTAAAATATTTAATTTAGCTTTTTTTATTTTTAGATTTTACAAAATGATTTGTGAACAAAAAAATGATTAAAAAATTACAATTATTTATTTAATAGGAGGAAAATCAGGAAATTTAATATACATCTATACTCTTCATTTTAATTTGATCCTAAAACAGAAAGTCGGCACTCATGATTTACTTTCTCGGGCCGCAAAAAAATGATGCGGGGGGCCAGATTTGACCCCCTGGGCCGTCCCTTTGATACCTGTGCCCTAGAACGTGTACTTCATGTTTTGGCAGGTGTGGTTTTACACAAAACTAAGAAATATTCTCATTTGTGTACTTTGGTTATCTTTGAATGTCAATTTAATACAAAGCAGTACTTTTTAGCTGGCAAATACTTGATTATTTAGCTATCTCATCGTACAGGTACTCCGACTTACTTACCCACGAAGTACACACAAACATAGACTTTTTGTTGTTGCCGATTCTGTAACTTTTGTTTTTTTCAAACAGATTTGTGATTCCAATTTTCTTAATTAGCTACTACTGTTGTGACGGAAGATTAATTGTGCAAAAATAGCTGAGTCATTATCATAGTCTTCGAGGGGCGTTGCACTTAAGCTAATTAGTGCACGAGACAGCAACAAAACAATTCTTTGCGCTTGACAAATTTCGACAATAGGCCATTAAAGGAACACTCCAAATCACTGCATCTACCCGAACTGCTTTCCACGTCGTGCCAAACAGAATAGGCAGCCCAGATTTCATCCGACGGAATTAATCTAGCAAATGTGAGCTTGTGATTAATTCTCTGACAGATTTGCTATCATAAGCAGCACAATTGAACTTGTGACCTCTTTTGGATAAAAAAAATAAGAACATGGACTATAATAATCGCTAAAAAGCAGAAATTCTGTCAAACCTGCCTTAAGTTTGAGAAGAAATGTGCAATCATGCCTCACGGCTGTCTGTCTTTGGGAAAGAGAACTCATTGTGCATAAGCGGCCACGGATGGCCGCTCATGATTATTGACTACCACTTTTAGTTTGTTCCGTGGCTAAACTGGGTCCTCATTTCCATAGTTTTATAGCCAACTAAAGCTTGGAGACATCACCCCCTGAACAGTCGATCCTCAGCTAAGCAGAATTATGCAGGGTTTTTTAGATGTTCAATTTGGACTGAAATGTGCACAAAGAAGTTATGAAAGAAGTGGAAAACATGCTCTGCAATGATATCACATTTTGTTAGCAATTGTGAAATAGGCAGCCTGTTTAGCTCAGTTAGCTGCTGTTGTAGTGGCCCAGGTTTGATATGTTGACTTGGCTTGGCTTGACTTGAATTGAATTGAAGTGAATTGAAGTGAAGTGCATTGCATTACATTGCATTACATTGCATTACATTGCATTACATTGCATTACATTGCATTACATTGCATTACATTGCATTACATTGCATTACATTGCATTACATTGCATTACATTGCATTACATTGCATTACATTGCATTACATTGCATTACATTGCATTACATTGCATTACATTGCATTACATTGCATTACATTGCATTACATTGCATTACATTGCATTACATTGCATTACATTGCATTACATTGCATTACATTGCATTACATTGCATTACATTGCATTACATTGCATTACATTGCATTACATTGCATTACATTGCATTACATTGCATTACATTGCATTACATTGCATTACATTGCATTACATTGCATTACATTGCATTACATTGCATTACATTGCATTACATTGCATTACATTGCATTACATTGCATTGCATGGCATTACATGGCATTACATGGCATTACATTGCATTACATTGCATTACATTGCATTACATTGCATTACATTGCATTACATTGCATTGCATTATATTGCATTGCATTGCAGTGCAAGGCATTGCATTGCATTGCATTGCAGTGCATTGCAGTGCAATGCACTGCATTGCAGTGCAATGCAATGCAATGCAATGCAGTGGGCACTCATTTTAACCCAAATAAATTTTTGGGGATTTTCGTCATGTATTCAAAACTAAAGTTTTTTTTAAACAAATAACTTTAGGATGAGGTTGAATCAAATTCAAATCTATGGAATTAAGTAAATCATCCCTATAAAATGAGAGTGGGGACTGTGTAGTGCAGGCAACTTATAACATTGAGGTTTTGTATTGCACTCTAAATTCTATATACTCTAAACAAAAAGTGCATATCTTTATTCACATGATGTCCTTCAATATGAATATTTCTATTGCAAGCTCTTCTATTCATACAGCCTCTTCTGCTACTAAATGCTAATGAATGCTCCCATTGCAAAGTGCAACTCCGTCGGTTTCTGAATGCCGCATATTGCATCACGCGACCTTTGACCTACCCTATCCCTCGCTACCGCATATGAGTGTCACGTTTGCACAAAAAAAAAGTATGTCTTATATTGAATGCGTATACTGGTTCCGTGCACTATTCCTTTTCCACATTTGCATGTGATATTTGGATAACAATGTTAGTACTTTATGAGATACGGCCCTCAAGGCTGCTCATTTGAAAATGGAGGGGGAACACAAAAAAAAAAAAAATCGGTGATGGTCTTTCCAGGCTATTTGAGTGTGTATCAAGGCTCAGTATGATAAAGGGAGGTTTAATAGGCTGCTCTATCAGAGCGAAACTCGGCCGGGGGATGAAACAGGCTCCTGATTCTGGGCTAAGCCCTTGAGAGGGCAACCAGGCAGGGCACGAGGAGCCTTAGCATGCTCCTGATGTTTATCCGCCTCTAAAATTGCCCTGCGATGTAAAGAGCGCGACATTGGTACCGCTCAATTAACAAGTCAGTCGTGTCAGCGTGTTGGCGCCGCTAAAAAAAATGTTGGACATTAAGTCAAAGCAGACAACAATACAATGGGTTTTTAACTGCTTAAAGACATGTCTGTTAGTGTTGTTCAGGTAACTGCAATAATAGTTTGTAGTCTTTAAATCAAGGGGTTTCATGTGGACCATTTTAGATATAATATTTAGATGTTATTTTTAAATAAATTGGTTAAAAGAACTGGATCAAAAGCCCTGAATATTCAGTTTTTTATAGATTTAAAACAATGTTTATTTTAGCTTTTTTTAAATATATTTTTAGATTTTACAATATGATTTTTGAACTAATAACACAGAAGAAATGGATTAAAAAATTCCAATTATTGATTTAAAAGGGGAAAATTAGGAAATTTAATATACATCTATACTCTTCATTTGATCCTAAAACAGAAAGTCGGCATTTTTAGATTTTACAAAATGATTTTTGAACTAAAAACAGAAAAAAATGATTAAAAAATTACATTTATTGATCTAAAAGGGGAAAAATCATGAAATTTAATGTATATCTATAATCATTTGAATTTGATCCTAAAACTAAAAGTTGGCACTCATCAATTTACTTTCTCGGGCCACACAAAATGATGCGGTGGGCCAGACTTGGCCCCCGGGCCGCCACTTTGACACCTGTGCTTTAAATTATTATACAAAGACCACTTACAGTATGCTTGCATCTTTTAGCGGTCACGAAATGTTGACTAAATTGAAATACAGTATTTATAAATGACAAATCACATTTTAATTTACCAGCTGCCACCAATGGGGATAGACGTCCAATTAGTTTTGAATGGAAATGTTTTTTTCTGTTCTAATGGATTGGAGATCTTTCGTTCGATTTTACCACCATATTTAGAACATTTATAACTTTCCATTTATCCAGAAGATGGCACCAGTGTGCCACATCCTGTGTGGTAGTTTATTTAATGTTTTTTTCTTATAATTCTGCCATTTTTTCTAACAATTTGGACTATACTAATGTATTTCTACTCACTGGCCAGCACTAATGGCGGAAAATCATGTTTCAGTGCCAGTGAAGGTGATCCACTATTCCAACTAGTGCGATTCATAGTCCGGAAAATACGGTAATTGCTTAGTTTTCCCGTACACCAATTCATGAGAATCATCATTGGGGTTTTTTTGTAGACGGAGGGTAGAGGAGGGTATTCTTCCATCTCCCGTAAACTTAAACAAAAGCGATATTTTAATCTGTTAGATCTGGAACAGACAGAAAGCAATTTGTTCGGGGTTATAAGTTAATTAACTGGTGCCGTATGCTTTGTTCTCATATGCAACTTTGAAGTGGTTTTATAATGCACTTCTCTTTCCACTAGGGGGGGAATTATGACACATTAGACCTAATTATGTCTTCTGTTTGGCATTTTGGGAAAAAATCCAATACAGCTGGGATAAAAAAAAAACCTGGACATGTTAACATATGTTTGGCAGTGAAAATAGCCAAGCAAGTGTTGCTAAAAGCTTTTTTATCAAAATGTGCTCACCTTAAGAGACACCATGAAGTAACTGCCAAATCTTGGGGATAAAACAGTTGACGTAAAGATTGAAAATATGGCATAAAGCTTATCCCAAGCGACACCTGACAGTGCAACACGTGATGGCTTTTTAAATGCAGCTTTTGATGAGAGCGATGGGAGATTCCTGCCTGCTTGAAAGACAAGCTACAAGGAATGTCAAAAAAAAAATCAACTCAGCTCATACAGACTTGGCCATATTTTGTACTAGTCAGCTCGTACCCGTAGCTAACTTCTGCTGCCAGCACCCTCGGGGAACGAATTCAAATGAGTATGTCTCTAGATGTCCGATCTAAAACGGGAGGGTGGCGCCCGAATGAGCAAAGCATTCCTGATTCAAATGGATTGGATGTCTATTGCTGTCAAAATAAATCAGTAAGAGTAAAGAAAATAGGAACTGTCACAATGGAAATTGATTATAAAGCAATGCCACGTTTACTGGAATATTTTGATGTTAGAAATATCACATTACAAGATAAAGTGACTGGATTTATTTCATTCCTCTTTATTGGCCATTTTTGTCCAGCATGACTCCGATCCTCCTCCAAAATCAAGTTTGACGGAATTTCCTCCTAATCCACAGGTGTCAAAATGGCGGCCCGGGGGCCAAATCTGGCCCGCTGCATCATTTTGTGTGGCCCGCATAAGTAAATCATGAGTGCCGTCTCTCTGTTTTAGGATCAAATTAAAATGATAGATATAGATGTATATTATATTTCCTGATTTCCTCCTTTTAAATCAATAATTTCAATTTTTTAATCCATTTTTATGTGTTTTTAGTTCAAAATCATCTTGCAAAATGTAAAAATATATAAAAATATTTCCTCTTCCACTTTAATATGGAATATAAATAAAAAATAGTTTCCTTTTGAAATAAAAAACAATTATTAAATAAATGATTTTCTCTTACTAAGAAAAAAAAACTCAATCTACAAAATATTTAATAATTGAGGCTTTTAATCCAGTTCCTTTAATCCATTTATAAAACAAATATCTAAATATATCTAAAAGTCTGACACCCTTGTCCTAATCCAAGTGCTGTACTTACTACTCAGACTCAACTCGCAAATGAACATCCCATAATCAGGCCCTTTGATGGCTATTTAACTAACCCGCTGACTATAGATCTATACTCGACTTCTCTGCTATCTTCCCCGCTCATTTTGCCATGTAGCCTCCAGCCAGTAGTTTTTAAGACTCTGTCCCCGTCGTCCTATGTCCATATGAGCTTCCTCTCCTTATCACGTCTTCTTCATCTTCCCCCAGCCAATCATCACTTCCCTCTCTCGCTCCCTATCTTTTACTCCATCATTACCCATCTCGCCCTCTCCCCGCAGTGCGATATATCCGCCGCTACCAAACCCCTGTCCAAAGACTCTTTCATATCTTCTACCTCGACCCTTCCACTATCTCGTCCGGCCTCCGGGGGGTGCCCCCAAGATGGAGGTCATCCAGACTCAGGCACGCTATGGAGACAGACCTCAGACACTTCCTGACTGTAAGCGTACAGATGAGGAACACTTAAAATTGTCCCTTAACAACGCTCCGGGAAGTGAGGAGCGTGTCAGCTGTCGAAAAATAGGTAAAACGAAACCCCCTGTGAAAAGGAGGTGGGCGTCTCGAAACCCCCCGCCCACGCCGCCGGCGATGCACAGGCGCTTGATTAATCCTGTCATTGCCACACACCATCCCGAGCTAGCGCCACACTGGAGGAGCCGAAATGGTGCTTTGCACAACAATCCAATTAGGAGCACAATAATTGGCAAGCAGGAACAAGTGAGGTGATTACCCTGTCCAGGGTCCTGAAGGATAGCGGACAGTTCCATTTAAAGGCTGCTACTTGAAAGTCGAACCTCCAAATATTTGCTAAAAGACTTGGGGTTTTTTTTGTCGGCTTAGTGCATTCTGAAAATAATACTGTTGTCGTGATCACCCTGACACTTGTTTGTGTTCTGAGTGGGTTTTTAGGGTGTGTGTTATGCCGCCGGAAGAAATGGTGGGGGCTTCTTCTCCCGACAGCCGGACTCTACCCCCTAGTGGCTAGCATTTTGATGGTCAGAAATTGAGTTTTGTTTTGATGGTATTATGGAAATATGGATTCAGGATAGGGTGGTGCAGGGTAAGGGGGAGTTATATGTCGGGAGGGGTGGAAAAAAACCTAGGCTTTTTATACACATACATATACAAATACATATACATATACATATACACATACATACACATATATATATATATATATATATATATATATATATATATATATATATATATATATATATATATATATATATATATATATATATATATATATATATATATACACATACATACATGCACATACATATATATACATACATACACATTCACATACATATATACACATACATGTGCATATACATATACATATAAATATACATATACATATTCATATTCATATACATATACATATACATATACATATTCATATACATATACATATACATATACATATACATATACATATACATGTACATGTACAAATGCATATGCATATACATATATATACATATACATATGTACATATACACATATAGAACAATATATACAATACATATATACAATACATATATATATAATTTTTGAAAATGCCATTTTTGACTTATACACCAAAAAAGGAGCACTAAACAAACCAAATGTTTGAATTATGCATTAAGGCCACACATCTTTTTCACACGCCAAAGAAATAAGAAAAGGTCAAAATTCACTCATTAAAATTCACATATTTTACAATTCCAGAAGTCTTTCACCTTCACCGCAAATTTGATATTTTTTGTCAAAAAGAAGCTTTCACACAAACACAAAAAAACTAATATCCACTATATATAATATTTGAAATGTCTGAAGGCTTTCACACACACTGAAAAGCACTGCTCGTTTAAATTTAAGAAAGTCAAAAGCAGCCCCAAAAAAATCCCATGAAAAAAACATGACGGTGAAGCCACAAATAGGAAATCGAGTGGTCACAAAACAGGCTTTCACACGCAGAGAGTAAAATCTTAAAATGTTATTATTATTTTATAACATCATTTAAAAACTGGAGTGTAGGAGTAGTTAACACGTTCACTAGCCTGAGCTGTAATAGTACTAAGAGTTGTGTTATCCATCAAATAGATGTAGCTGTACTAAAAGAAATTTCCTCCAATGATTAACCAATATTAATCCATATATATAAGTCACATTGGACTATACTGCTTTTACCTTATAGTGCGTAAAATACGTTGTATGAAATTCTAAAGCAAATAGGGTTATTCGAACTCCCTCCATCTGGTTGCTATGGCATTTGGCATACACATGCTGAGTAATCTCATTCCAAAATAGCAAACCTTTAGGGGGGGAGGGCATCCTAATTACAGGAAGGATGTGAAATTGGGTTTGAGGGCTTAAGTCATCGGTGTGAAGTAAATCCATGTGTGTGTTGGCAAGATTAGTAATTGTGCAGTCCCGATCATACATATGCAAATACACTCTCATGATCCCTGAGCATTGAACAGAATTACAGCAAGCATCCGTCACACTGCAAAAAAAAAAAAAAAACCTATACTGGCCCATATAATCACTGAGCTGAATTGAGGGCACTAGCCGAAGAAAGGAAGTATTTTTTTTCTTTGCTTTTGCATTGCGATCCGGAGAGAGAGCAAGCTTTCGTGTACTGCAGATGATTTTTTTTTGGAGCCCTTTCAAATAACTTTTTTTTTGTTTTATATTCCATCTACCGTATTTTCATGACTATAAGGCGCACCGCATTATAAGGTGCACCCTCAATGAATGACATTTTTTTCCATATATATGGCGCACTGTATTATAAGGCGCACTGTATTATAAGGCGCACTGTATTATAAGGCGCACTGTATTATAAGGCGCACTGGATTATAAGGCGCACTGTCTATTTTGGAGAAAAATTAAGACTCTTAAGTGCGCCTTATAGTCGTGAAAATATGGTAATTGCTGTTGACTTCCAGGTATGAAGCACTCACTACACAGTCACCTCTAGAGCCAGCCATTGTTGATGCTTTGGATTTTTTTGTATAAAATCTTGCAGTGGGGGAGGAGCTATATGATGGAAGATGTTGTAAACTAAAATGGCATCTGCATATTTAACAGTATTGTTTCAGTTCAGGCGTTTGTGTTTTTTTAATATCCGACAGTGGTGGTTTTTAGTTTTTTGGTTTTGTTTTTTCCATATATAAGGCGCACTGGATTATAAGGCGCACTATCTATTTTGGAGAAAATTTCAGACTTTTAAGTGCGCCTCATAGTCATGAAAATACGGTACTTGCCCTGTGTTTTTTGGTAAATATTTGATGGTGGAGTTATATGTGCCGAGAGACATGAAGAACATCTGTGAAGGCTTGTTTTTTAGGTCAGCGTAAGGCCTGTTTGTCTTGTTTTCCTCATATGATCATCTTGTAAACCGAAGGACACTTTTTTTCTTTTTGTTATGCCCCAATTCGAAGAAAAACATGTTTAAAAAACCGTTGTTGTATTGTCAAGGAATAACAGAAGGGCTTTCACAGGTTTGAAATCATGTTTATTACTAATATCATGGAAAAAAAATACACTTTTTTTCAAGGGGAGTAGAATTACAGCGCCTGAGGCAACGGAAAATGACTGAAAATAAAAAGTTGGCTATGGTTTAAATCTTTTTTTGTTCTCACCAAACTGTATAAATAGCAAGAAAATGACTTTCCTACCTGGAAAGAATTGATGGCTGCAGTAGTGTGTTATGAAAGTTAGTTAGAAAAGCTACACATTGGTCTACAAAGTAATACAGAGAGAGGAAAAGTTTGTCTTTGCAGTAAGTAAAAGCATTTGGAACCAGTTGGCGCCATCAGCGAGGGGTCGCCAGGGAGCCGGTTAATAGGAAATCGTTATGTAAATCCAATCTAATTAAAGAAGAGCTCTCCCTGAATGAAAGGTATAGCTGGAGAGAAGGAGATATTAATGCACATTATTACTTCATTTGCATAACCTAATGCCTCGTCTCGCAGTTTATCGGAATGTGCAAAAAAAACAACGTGGAAATCAACGTAGTGTTAAGCATATATTAAACAGAATTACGATTTTTAAAAAAAAATCAGGTTTAGCTTTGAGGCTACCTTCTCAAGAAATGCTGTTTACAAATTTTGTATCATGTTTTGCGCACTGTCATTAGTTTGTAAAGACAATTAATTATGCTTATATTTCAATGGCACTGGTTGTATTGAATTGTAATTTTGCTGTCTGTTGATGTACAACATTTTTTTTTCCTCCAGAAAGCCGTTTTGTTCTTTTTGGGTTTAAAACAAGCATTATTAGGAGAAGTTTGTTTTCAAGCACCACCTTCAAAGAGTTTTTTTTGTTTTTTAGTCCTTGGCAATCAATGAATGCGACCAAAGCAAAGCGTGAATTCCCTTTTTAAATTGGCTTTGAAGTGAAAGCCATGAAAAGCTACTTTTTTTAATCATTTTCTCTTTTTCCGACATCTTTTTCTTTCCAAGCTGCTGACGTACAAAAAAAAATTACGTAAGTCGGATTTTTTAGTCCGAGGGATAATTTGAATGAAAAAAAAACACATGCCACAAAAAATATTTTTTCGCAAAAACGCAGGACCTCTTTACAGCTTGAAATCATAGTTAAATGTCTTTTACAGTAATATTAATAGACTTTTTTCCCCAAATTGAACTCTCCAAAGGTTCCAAAACTGTACAACCTGTTATTTTTGGTGAAAGCCATGAAAAACTACTTTTTTTTATCAATTTCTCTTCTAGCATCTTTTTCTTTCAAAGCTGCTGACGAACAAAAAAAATCATGCGAGTCGGATTGACAGGCCGTTGGTTGAGTGCCACACAAAAAAGATTTTTTTCTGCAAAAAGGCTGGGGCTTGAAATCACAGTTAAATGTATTTTACTGTAATATTAACAGACTATTTTTCGCCAAATTGAACTCTCCAAAGGTGCCAAAACTGTACAACCTGTTGTTTTTGGTACCATTAAAACCTTTGAGTGTAAGGTAGAATTTGGGTTTTCTTAAAAACTGTTCCATTTTGTTGCTTTTATCAATTTTATGATTAAAAAAGTGTCCTTCTTTCCTTTTTTGGAGCTTTTAAAAAGGTTCCCCGTGGTTGGCTTTATAATGACCCTGTTCAAGCACCACTCGAGTTGTCTCATGGATGTTAGCCTTGCTGAATTTACAACCGTAGACTTTAATCTTTTATGTGCTAGCAGCAGTCGGCTTCACCTTGCGTTTTTTTCCTTTTTTTATACAAGCCAGTCTTTTTTTGGTGTACTGTTTTCACAGGTGTTGTTTCCTCTTGTGTTACTCCAGGGTCAACCTGACTTAAACATCGACAGACCCAAAGAAACGGGGGGAAAACCGGGAAAAAAAAGATGTCGCGTCTTTCCCTAAGGCTTTAAGTCAGCCGGAATCCAATATGTCATCTGGCAGTATCGTCTGGAATTCAATGCGACGCTGACTCATGATAAAATGCTCCATCAAACAACTACGAGACCTCAGAACGACACCTTCTGACCGTAAGTGACAGTCAACGTTGTGTTGGGTGGTGGTGGTGGGGTGTTGTTATTGTTGGTTGGTCAAGTAAAACTTTATGGGGTTCTTGTTTGTTCAAAAAAAAAAACATTCATTCATATCCCCGTTAACTGCAGCAGGGTTCATCTTGAATCGATTGCCAGCCAATCGCAGGGCACGATGAGATGGACAAGCATTCACAAGTTGCCCGACATATGAGCAATTTGAGATAGGAGTCAAATTTCAGGCAAATATTTATCTTGAGATACGAGACAAATTTTGACATACGAGCAGACGGCGGACGTAAGATGCGCTCATAAGAACATCATGGCCAATGTCTCTCTCCCCGCAACTCCCTTTTTGTAATGTCTCTGGTCGAAACTCCCTCTTTATAATATCTTTGCGAGCACTAGGCGGAGCGTTGCATTTTTTCAGTGTTTTTTCCCCCCCATTAGTTAGTGCGAATGGCGGAGCTTGTTTGCCAAATACGAGACGAGTATATACTACTTTTTGTTGCCAAGTGCTCGTGCGTTTATCCTATTGTGAGGATATTTGTGTGCATCATTTTGGGAATATTTTGAAGGGAATACAAACTCAAACAAGCCTCGATATTGACTGAAAGTCAGTGTGGAGGCGGGGCAAAAAGAGCGAAGAAGAAAGATATCAAAATGTCAAACAAAATTAGAATTAAGTTTAGTGTTAGATTCGATGAAACTTATTTCTGAGTGTCTGCATCGCAATGCAAGTTCATTTAAATTTGTTTGTTATGTTATGATAGCGTTGCTGTGCAAAAAGATGGAATCTTGATAGGTTTCTGCCGCATATTTAACATCAATTGCAGATGCAAATCGTCCTCCATCCTCAAATAGCTTGTCCAAAGCTAATATTTATGCGAAGTATTATCGCTGTTTTGCAGCCTTTCTCTTTAAAGCAACTTGAAGGAGTAATGAAGCGTAATTAATCTCCACGCATTCTTCGAGGAGCGTTTTGTTTTGCTATTTTCAAGTGGTTTTGTAAGAAGCAACAGCTGAACATCATTTGGTTGATCGACGTTAATTGTCTGCAGCGTATCTTCTGCGGTAATAATGCGCGAGAGCAATCACCAATACAAATAGGTCAAGTCTTTACACTTGACTTTGTATGTGTATATTTTCGTCATTTTTCAAGTAATAATTAACCTAATGAATGGATTTTTTTTGTTTTTGCCGTTCTAAATTGCTGTGGCATAAGTTGTTTTGATTTTCCTTCTGTTCCGGTTTGTTTTTTACGGTTGAAAATGAGGGTGAAATTTGTTATTGTCAAGTGGGTAGTTTTATGGCATTGTGACCTTTTTAAAAAAAAGATGGCTAAACACAATGAGGGCTCACGTCGTTAAATCAACTTAGGGGAGAAAATAAGGCCACCAGGACGCTAGCAAGCACGTGTCAAAAGCAACATCATGGCGGTTTCCAAGCTGTTATTTTATTGGCTGAAAATATCGGATTGTTATTATTACAGACACATGATAGCCATTTGTATTAGTAGCTTTTTTAACTCATTTTATTAGTCTTAAAGGCAATTTATATTGAGGTGAATAGTAAACATATTCAGCAAAATACAAAAACATCTTAAAGAAGTAGAACTTTTTTTCCCAATAGTATAAGAGTGAATATGTTTTATTGTGAAGGAGTTCCGAAATAAAGTTCGTTTTCCTGACAGTATTATAATAGGGAAAAAAATGTAGTTAATTTAATTCTGTTCTACATATACAAAAGAACATTTACAAATAATATATTTGAAAATAATGTCCTTTATGTCCTTTACTTTAAAGATATGTTTTATTATTGAAAGCTCCACAAGCACTGTACATTTCATACAAAAATTTTAATAACATATATGACATAATCAGATGCCCTATGACTGATTGGCAAACCAGTCTGGGTTGTCGTCTGCCTGTGACAGGCTCCAGCACCCTGTGACCCTCACAAGGACAAGCAGTGTTGAAAAATGAATGAATAATCTGATTTATGAAATTTTTATGACAGGCTATTTACTTTGAAAGACCGGATATTGCTGTCATTTTACCCCTGTTGTGTGTGGCTTAAAATGCAGGACAGAGCTAAAAAATTGAGGACAACCATGAGGGCAACCTCGTTTTATTTGAAATAGGTGTTAAAGTGGCGGCCCGGGGGGCCAAATTTGGCCCGCCACATCATTTTGTGTGGCCCGGGAAAGTAAATCATGACTGTTGACGTTCTGTTTTAGGATTAAATTAAAATGAAGAGTATAAATGTATATTACATTTCTCGATTTTTCCCCCTTTTAAATAAATATTTTTAATGCATTTTTATTTTTAAAAAAGCTAAAATAAACATTGTTTTAGATCATATGTGTCAAAGTGGCGGCCCGGGGGCCAAACCTGGCCCGCCGCATCATTTTGTGCGGCCCGAGAAAGTAAATCATGAGTGCCAACTTTCTATTTTTAGATCAAATTAAAAGGAAGAGTATAGATGTATATTATATTTCTTGATTTTCCCCCTTTTAAATCAATAATTGTCATTCTTAATCTATTTTTCTGTGTTTTTAGTTCAAAAATCATTCGGTAAAATCTAAAAATATATTTTAAAAAAAGCTAAAATAAACTTTGTTTTAGATCTATAAAAACTAGTTCTTCCAAAACCTGGTATTTGATGTAAAACCTCACCCAAGATTTGCTCATTTAGAACCCTATTAACCTTCGAAATGAACCTTAGACTTCCTTTCAAGTGGCCCCATTTTATCTGTTGATGAGGGAAACAGGGTCATCTGGCTTTTTTTTAAATGTTATTTTACATCCACAGCTGTCACTATGTTAGCAAATCCAGTTGGGGTTTAGGTCAGTGTACAGTAGACAAGCCTGAGGGACTCCAATACAATTACTATCTGATAATCAGTGGCGTCTTCCTTCGCCCTCCGGGTTCCTCCAATCGATGCTCGTTGAATTAGAGACGGATGCCTCGGAACCGTTTTACGGGTCGAAACATGTATCGATAACAGTCGCATGTATAATCGATGCTCTGTTTTACAGACTTTAATGAAATGAAAAAGCGGTCACAGCACGTTTGATTTCACGCGTCGTGTTTCCATAACAGCGCACTCGATAGTAAAACATTTCTAGCCGGAGTCTGATGAATTGATTTACGATGTCCTTTGCTCGCAGGATAGCAGTTTTGAACCGACTAATGAGAGCAGCAACACTTGACCCTTTTTGGAGAGATGATTTGGCACATGGGAGCATTGCCAGTTTAAAGAGCTCCTGATCATCAGTAACTTGTGCATGTGTGTGTGTGTCACCATATGAGCTTTACCGCAAGCAATTTGGCGATAGACTCTGACACACTGCCTTCTGCTTCGAGGTTCCGGGGATAAATAGGCCCTCACAGCATCTTAAATCCAAAGGGATTTTCGCTGGAAATTAGCCGCCACAGTGTTGTGACAGTGCCATGCTCTATAAGCGAGGGGGGAAGAAAGAAGGAAAGAATATTAGTACAGTGGTACCTCGAGATATGAGCTTAATTCGTTCCGGGACTGAGCTCGTATGTCAGATTTTCTTGTAACTTGAATGAACGTTTACCATTGAAATGAACTAAAAACAAATTAATCCTCTGAAAAAACACCCAAAACAGGATAATGGAATGGGAAAAAATGTTTTATTTGTTCTAATTCGCCATCTATTAACAATGTAATACATAACTAGTGGTTTAATATTATTAAAATGTGTTTAATAGTACTAAAATCATGCAGATTTCAAAGGAGGGTCTTTTTGCACAACAACACGCTCCTAATATAACAAACAAGTTTTAATGAACTTGGATTACGATGCAGACATACTCAAAAATAAGTTTAATTGACCCTAACACTAAACTTCTAATTTTGTTTGACATTTTGATACCTTTCTTCTCCTGGGTTGGCTATATTTGCCCCGCCTCGTGGCTCTTTGCATTTATATTCCCTTCAAAATATTCTGAAAATGATGCACATAAATGTCCTCACAATAGGATAACGTACGACCACTTGCCAACGAGGAGTAATATATATATACTCCTCGTATTAGCAATCGCTCCGCCATTCGCGCTGAATGACGGGGAAAAAAAACTTTAAAAATTCAACGCTCCACCCAGTACTCGTAGATATCTGTTATACACAAAAAATATGTGGCAAAAAAAAACATTTATCTCGTATCTCGAGATAATTATTTGCTTGAAATTTCACTCATATCTCGAATTGCTCGTATGTCGAGGTACCACTGTACTCAGCCTCAGATGTCTGTTTCCATGGCATTATTTGTCCTTTTCCAGGTGGTTTAACTGGGCTGGTGTGCATCCTTACTAGCTGTCACTGAAGGGGGTAATCTGCTAGGCATCTGCTGGAAGTCGACGTCTAATGGACGTTTTTGCTTTGAAAGTAGAGTGCAAAGCGGGCGGGTGTCGTAAATGAACAAGCATTCACTGTCCTTTCTGTTACACTTGAGAGGGAAAATGTCTCCTCTGGTAATGTGTATTTCTGAGTTTTTGATCACTGCAATTGCTGCTGCTCTGTTATTTTTGGGCAGACTGGACTCAAATTTGGTAGGTAAATTGTGAGGTTGGACACGGATTGATGGGCTGATCTTATTTTTTTTTACTCTGATTTTTGGGCCGTCACACAGGATTGAAGTAGGGTGATATATCAAAATATAGTAACATTAGCGCAAACATGTTAGGTTTGAACTTGTTTTAGTCATTTGGCTGTTTTTGCCGTTGCTTTCTCTGAAAATGTCGTAAAAGTCTGCTTTTTTATTGACGGTTTTGATTGACAGGATGTTCTTTCACAATAGAAATGATTGGAATTTTAAAGATGCTAGGAAATGACAACCATGTCAAAGTATGACCCCAAAAGGACTGAATTATTATATGTAAACAAACAATGAATTTGGCTCTCAAGTATGGTTAATTTTTTTTCAACTTTTAGTAATTCCACCCAAAACAATATCCATTTTTTTTCAGCAATTCTGGTTGTGACATCACAACCAGTAAGTAAACAAACCGCACGTCTACGGGTACTTGTAAAATCCTACTTTGTGCACCCATCGTAATCCTCCTCGGCAAGTGATAAGATCTGTTTACGGTTCTAAGCACACCCAAAGTGAAATGATTATCTCCGATGTCTGATCTCTGAGGGAATGGCCGCGATTTCTATTAAAATCCGTGAGCAGTGTGACATTGTATTCACATACGCACACTCCGAACGCTGCGGTAATCCGCTCTAATCCAGAGAGATGAAGAATAGAAAATATTCCGTTTTAAAAGTCGTCTGCAGCAGGTTGGATATTTGCGGAGGGAAAATGGCAACCATCAGACAACAACAAACATGGTTCAGCTATTGTTGGATTTGAATTTAGGTGGACTGCAACCTGACAAACACAAACTGGATAAGACGTTATAGTATCTTCCAAGGACATTTTGCTTTCAAAATTCTTGAAAAATAAGCTTTTTTTATGTTTGTTTTCCATCACATATTCATACTTGTCAACTTAGACATTTTTGTCGTACTCTATACTTTTTTTAATCATTTAAAATTGTATACGCCGTAAAACAACTTTTATATATAGCGCATCAGCAAGCAATGTACCCATCTTTAATTTAGTCTATAAAAAGGCGTACCGACTATTGGGCTAACCTTGTCCACTTTTCTCACAAAATTTTAGACTTTTATGTGTTTTTTATCACTTAATGAGGGAAATTGCAATAATTAATAAGGGGAGCGACACACTAGCATATTCATCAATTGGTAAAAAAAAAAACTATCAGTCTGGAGTGGCTCAGTTTTAAAATTAATGGTCAGTTTTTTTTTTATTAAGTTGATGTTCATAATTTTCGGCATATTATAATTGGAAATTGGTGCTAATGTTAGCTTTTTTCTCAGTAGAATCTAGCTGTGAATTTATTAGGAACTTGCATGTATTTTTTGCATGTTTTTTTAAATTAGTTTTATGGATAGTATGTCAAATATCCAATGACTCAGCTGGTGTTAATCTTTGAAATGCTGTGTGGTGCTTTAATCTCCACCAGGGGATGTCCAAGCATTACCCTTCACCCGTGCCCTTTCAGAATAAAATTGGTTTAAAAATGGACCAAAACTGCAAAGGCTTCCATTGAAATTTGGCACAATTTTTGTAAATCTGCTCCACACACACGTAGATAAATAATATAGTTTTGGCAAGAATATATGGTCGTGCTTTATCCTATTGTGAGCATATTTGTGTGCATCATTTTCAGACTATTTTGAAGGGAATACAAAAGCACACAGCCCATCAATAGGTGAAAGTCAGGGTGGAGGCGGGGCAAATAGAGCCAACCCGGAGAAGAAAGGTATAAAATGTAAAACAAAATTAGAATTAAGTTTAGTGTAAGGTTAGATTCAACTTATTTTGAGTGTGTCTGCAATCATAATCCAAGTTCACTTAACTTTGTATATGTTATATTACAATTCACCAGTGCAAAAAGTCTTCCCCGCTTGAGAATATCGACATACAAGCTCAGTCCCGGAACAAAATAAACTCATATCTCGAGGTACCACTGTATTTTTCCGTTCCAATCTGCTCTAACCTTGTCAAGTCCCTAAATGACCTTCCTGTGATTGGCCACAGATGAGATTTCCAGGTTAATATCAAACAACGCACTCCATATTTTATGTTCCCTTGGTTCGCCTTTCCAAATTGAAATCCTTTCAAAGGTTTGCAGTCGACTGCCTCGTGCAACGTCGCCTAAAGTTGCCGTCCAAATGGCCTGGCGCTCAAAGGATCTCTCATATATCAAAAGTTTGATCGAGAAGATCCACCTTGGGAGAGCCCGGCTCCTTCTGGAAGAGCCTCGTCGGTGCAGGTGTCACCGGGGTGCTTTTGTTTAACATCTGTGATGGAATCTGACGTCTCCTCTCTCACGTAACCTACTTTCCAAGATTACTGCTTATCAAAGGCAGCGCTCTGCATATGCACTTATCTTGCACATGGCGGCATATTGCATCCGGTATGCGGCAAAGTAAGAAATGCTTTGACATGCATCTGCTTCCAATTCCGTCAGCGGTTGCAATATACAGATTTCATAAATCAAATCCCAGCATTCCTTTTCGTTAGGTAGGATGAAGATGAATACTGGATTTTATTAAGGATGTGGTAACGAGCCATATATGGACACAGTATGGGAACTGTTGCTTGTTGTCAGGCTGGTTAGTCAATAGACAAATGCCAAATTGCTTTTGTTCATTTAGGGCACTGGTGTCAAAGTGGCGGTTCGGGGGCCATATCTGGCCCGCTGTATCACCGCTGTGTGGCCCGGGAAAGTAAATGATGAGTGCAGACTTTCTGTTTTAGGATCAAATTAAAATGGAGTATAGATGTTTATTAAATTTACTGATTTTTCTCCTTTTAGATCAATAAATGTAATTTTTTAAATATTTTTTTGTGTTTTTAGTTCAAAAAGTCATTTTGTAAAATCTAAAAATAGATTTTAAAAAAAGCTAAAATAAACTTTGTTTTAGATCTATCAAAACTGACTATCCAGGGATTTCAATCCAGTTCTTTTAATCCATTTATAAAAAAAAATGTCGAAATATTCTATCTAAAATGGTCCGACCCACATGAAATCAAGTTGACGTTAACGCAGCCCGCGAACCAACACCCCTGATCTAGGGAGTCAATGGAAAAATGATTTTAAGTTTTTTTTAGATGAATCTGGAAGAAGCGCTCTTTAAACATTTTTCTGTCCCAACCCATTGGCAATGTTAACAAAGAATGGAATTTGTCTTTGCTTTGTTTAGATTTAGGACTCTGAAGGATCCGTTCCGGTTCCCCAAACGTGTCCGAAAGTTCGGATTCGGTCAAGTGTGGCACGATGAAGCTTTTGATCTTGAGTGAGAGTAATCACTCTGTCATTTTACATCATGGTAATTATCCGTGGAAGTCAATGTCGTCAATGAGGGGGAGTCAACCAATAAGGAAACCTACATTTGCTCCCTATTCTTATTCCATTTAAAGTTGACATATTGTTTAAATGACTGACTTACATTCAAACAGAAAAGTGATCCAAAAGAAGGGTAAATGTTCTCCATGTGTTAGTCTTTACTACTAAGTTAGTGTTAACATGAACTCATCTAAGCCGTCCAATCATTTTCTGGCAATCCCGTAAAGTCTGGTATCATTTTAGTAAGAAAACCAATAGACCCAATAGAATAAAACTCTGCCAGCATATCAACAACATTGAAACATAAAAATAGAATTAAATTTTAATAAAATTAAAAAATCGGATATCAGTGTTCAGACGTTGACAGATGTTTTTAATTATTTTTCAGTTTTGGAATGAAATTATTCGTAATTGTTCATCTACTAACTTGACGTGGAAATGATGAATCGTCTGCTAATAAAATGGGGGAAAAACTGCGCCCTTACATGGATTGCACCCTGTGCAGTTGCCTACTTTGCCCATAGCAAAATCAGGCTCTGGATTACCCTGCCCGTCTCGTCTTTGTTTCTCTTCTTTCTCATGCACGCCGGCTTTGGATTGTACCGCACACGCAATTACTTCTGCACATGCACACAATCAACTTGCCGCATTCATATTCCCCCTCACCCGCTTTATCTGAAATAGACACATGCAAAAAAAAAAGAGCGGGAGCGGCGCATATGGTGCTCATTTGTGCACCAATGGCTTAATGCTCTTAAGTTCAAGGCTTTGTTCAGCGCATCATTGTTTTTAATGGAAAGACAAAGCTGTGCTGTTGTTAATTTAGATGGAAGGAATAAAGGAACAGTGCTGCTATTGTTTTTAGCAAATTGGTGAAAAAATGACTGGCAGGTAACATGCAAACTTGCTTTGGAATTGCAAATGATGCATTTTGAAGGTAGAAAAATGGACCTGAGAGCTAAAGTATACATATTTTGCAACTTAAACTGTTAGAAACGATGCTAATTGTGTTTCATGTTAACATTAAGATAGCTATAATATTTTCATGTTTAAATAGATTGTTTTTATTTATGGTCAGGTTATAAAATTCAACATTAAACTTTGTTGTAGTGTATTTAAGTGCAAAAGATTTTAATAGCTATTGAATAAGATGTTAATGATCAGTTGTGGACTTAACTCAATTAAAACATCTTTTAAAAAAGTACACATTTTAGAAAAGTGGCTGTAATGGTTGTCATTAAACAACATTATCATTTATAAATATTTACATTTCCTGTATTAAATGAATGACTCTTATTTTGGACACTTTTGTGAATTGTGACAACCAACCCCTTTGTGTGAATGACGTCACAGATGGTATTGATTGTGCACACTCAAGATTTTTAATGTTTACGACTTTGGAAATAGAACAGAAAGTTTCACAAGTCATTTTGGCTTTTCTTTGTTGTTGTTGTAGAAGTGGGCGTGGCTTGAGTTGGACGTGTGTCAGTGGTGCGCGGAACTGAGGAGCGACATCAGACTGGCCGTCTCTTCTTCTCCTTCTCCTCCTCCTTCAAACTCGACCTGAGAGATCATGTCCCGCTACGATCCACAGGTAAGACGGGAAAAAAAACAAAAAGAAAGAGGGGAAAAACGCTGGGTACTTTAGCCGTTGACTTATTTTTTCCTTCCAAACTTGTGAGCGCATTTTTTGCCTGAATGTGTCTGGCCCGTTAGCCGCTCCCTCCTTTGTGCGCTCTCAGACTTTTCATGAGCAGCGGAGAACTTTTCTATCGTTCACAATGTCTTTTTTTCACCGCCGATTTAAGTAAAAGGTTCTCTAGAATGAATACGACTTGCAAATCGGAGCCAATTCAAGCGATCTGGTTCATTCTTTATAGCATATAAATCCGAGTTCTATTTATATTTGCCATTGAAACTACTCATACTGACCTCGAGTTGGCCTGCAATACTTTGATCACAGCTTTGTCACACAGTAATATGTGTGAAATGTATGCATGGGTGGAAGGGGGTGTTTGGGAGGGGTAGACTGGTGCCATTTCTTCTTTTTTGTGGTTTTTAAGGGCTGGAACTGATTGAAAATGAAAGTATATCTGATGAGAGGGAGGAGCTGATGATTAGGCGTTCCCCAATTTTTCAGGCGTGAGGGTATTAGTACATCAAGTAAAGTGCACAAACTAGGACAATTGTCATGATCTGTAGTTTTGCTCATTTTCAACGGAATCGGCGTAAAAGGGTTGGTTGTCACTAGTTCTACATCTTTCATCCCAACTCAATTTTCAGGTCATTGTATTGGGGGACTCAAAGCTAAATTTGAGTCCTTAACCCAAGGGTGGGCAAACTTTTCGGCCCGGGGGCCACGTTGACTTTAAAAATTTGACAGATGGGCCGGGTCAGCACAAGATACGATACATATAAAAAAGTGCATCCGTTAACAGTACATATGAAACATGGACAGAAAAAAAGGACTAAAGTATATACATACTCATCACTCATCATTGAAGTAAAAAGTATAAAGTACAAAGTAATGTAAAAACAAATGGATTAAGAAATATTAAAATGTAATTTAAAAAAGATAGAGAGGCTGTAAAACACACACAAAAACAAATAAGAGTGGACAGAGCTACTGCCATTGGCTTCCGCGTGACGGCACCATCTTGAGAAAAAACATTTCTTATCTTTTTTAATCCTGATTTGACTCCACACCGCCCCTATTGTTGGACACGATGCAAGTGTGACAAGCAACCCTGTTCTCCCCAACGATATTTTTACTAGATTGCAGTGACGCAAAACTTGATTGCATCATACTGACAGCTGTTTTTCATATTTGGCCGCTGCTGTCAACTCGAACCACAACAATAAATCCAATTCTCTCTCTGACAGCGCCTTGTCGTTCGAAACTGCGGATTTCCTCATTTAACTCTCAACTTGTTTGCGCAGGTGTTGCTAAGGAAGTGTGCGGCGCTTAGCAGTGTGGTTATAAAAAAACAAAAAACAAAGAGATTCTTGTGTCTTGTGTGCAATTTGGCTCCAAATTTTGGACTTACCTTCTTTCTACACTTGATTTTGTCAACTACCGTATTTTGCAGTTTAATATACTCGGATATATGAAATGATTGTTGTTTTTTATTTTAGTCTCCCGTTTGTGTGCCATTTAATATACCCGGGTATATTAAACGGGAAATCAGCTTTTTTGGCAAGATTTGTATGGTGTTCATGGGGGCATAATTATAGATACTAAAGTTCATTAAAATTACAAGTCAGGCTTTATTCAGCAGTAAGTAGTTTTAATCTGAGCAGTAATTAGTTTTAGTCTGCAAAACATTGATGCACCCCGTCATGGCATAGAATGCGCAGTGCAAGAATGTCCGACTCGGGTTGGTTTAACGTCAACTTGATTTCATGTGAGCCGGACCATTTTAGATATTATATCTAGATTTTTTTTATAAATGGATTAAAAGAACTAGATCAAAAGACCTGAATATTCAGTTTTTTTATAGATCTAATACAATGTTTATTTTAGCTATTTTTTAATCTATTTTTAGATTTTTCAAAATGATTTTTGAACTAAAAACACAGAAAAAATAATTAAAAAATGACAATTATTGATTTAAAAGGGGGACAATCAGGAAATTTAATATACATATATACTCTTCAATTTAATTTGATCCTAAAACAGAAAGTCAGCACTCATGATTTACTTACCCATGCCACACAAAATGATGCTGCGGGCCAGATTTGGCCCCCGGGCCACCACTTTGATACATGTGGCGTAGTGGATCATACCTTCCCGTTTGTGCATTATTTAATATACCCCCTCTGTTTAATATGGGTTATATAAATGGGCGGCGGGTATATTAAACATAAAAATACGTTAGGCGCGAAAGAAACATTCTGCTGAAACTTTTGAGACAATGCTTTGCCAGTGATGGTCAATACGAGAGCTAGATGTTGTAGTTGTCAGTGTGCCGACACGATGAAATGTGGAGGTAATTGCATGGGCCGATAACAGGGCTTTGGCTGTGTTGGCGTTTTGGGCCGGCTGGGCGGGCAGGATGTAGGGAACATTGCCATGCATTTCCGGAGTCTGGACTCGCAATGTGTGGTTGAAGGCCTCTTGTTACGGAACCCTCCCTTGCCTCCCTCCGTCCCTCCCTCCCTCGCTCTTTCCTTCCCACAAGCTCTCTCTCTCTCTCTCCCGGCTTCTTCCGTCTGATTAAAGCCAAAAAATACTAGATCAGGTGACCTCCTCCGCCTCATTAACGTCATCATCAACGTTCTTGCACACGTGCGACGCTTAAACCAGTCGGGTATCGAGTTCCGAAGAAGGAATCCATCATTTTTTACCACCGAGAAGCAAACAGCTGCCAACTGAAGTGGAATAGGCTGGAAAATATATTTTTAATATGCAATATGTTCTTCCCCAAATCTAGTTTCCGGGCAGAACGGCATGCTGACGTGTCAGATTAACATACATTGTTTCCTCGCAGCAGGTGCCAGCTCGATCCTAGTTTCTTCTCATTATGTTTAATGTCTTTGACACACTTAGACCTTTGGCTAGGTTCCTCAAGGGGAGATATATTATTTTTGTAAAGTTTGAAGTCAATTAAATTCCACATTTGAAGTACAGTGGTACCTCGAGATACGGGCTTAATTCGTTACGGGACTGATCTCGTATGTCAATATTCTCGTAACTCGAACCAATGTTTCCCATTGAAATGAAGTAAAAACTAATTAATTCGTTCCAACCATCTGAAAAAAAAACACCAAAAACAGGATATTGGATTGGAAAAATAATGTTTTATTTCTTCTTATCGTCATCTATTAACAAAGTAACTCAACTAGTGCTTTAATATTAATAAATTGTGTTTAATAGAACTAAAATTAGACGGATTTGGCATAGGCTGGAGAGGGAGAAGGGGGCGCTTTTTGCACGGCAACACGCTCATAACATAAACAAATTTAAATGAACTTGGTTCACGATGCAAAAATAAGTTTAATCTAACTTTACACTAAACTTAATTCTAATTTTGTAACACTGAAAAAAATGCAACGCTCTGCCCAGTGCTCGTAGATATCTGTTATACACAAAAAAGATGCGGCAAAAAAAAGACAGTGCACTTCAATCATAAACAGCCTCTCATGTCTTGGCCACCTTGCTTTCTCGTATCTTGATTTTTTTCTCGTATCTAGAGATAATTATTTGACTTGTATCTCGAAATGCTTGTATGTCGAGGTACCACTGTAGTTTTTTATGCAATGAAATACTTGCTTTATTCTATATTATTGTGGTATCCATTTTTTGATGAACACACTTTAAGTGAGGTCTATGAATTTCATATCATAAGAAACTGAAAGGGTCTGCATGCGAGTAAAGCCCCCTCCAAACCAACCACCATTCCCCTACCGCAACGCTCCGTCTTCTTGTGAATTGGATAGCATGTAATTTGAATGCTTTGCATTGCGACCCACAGACAGAAAAAGGAAAAAGAAATCTTAACTCTTCACTGGACTGTGAGTAAAAGTGGTCGGATGGCTAGTGAAACATTAGACAGTGTTTAGCTCGCTGGTGGAAAATCCACAGTAAGAGCTTTGCAGATGTTTGTGATCCACAAATCAATTTTTAGGACATTTTAAGAGTAGCCCCCCCTTTGCTCATAGCAACTAACATAACTCCTCCATTGCCATGTCAATTCCCCCCCGAATAATTGAGCGTTCCCGTTAGTTTTTTTGTCATTAAACGGTCAAACTGACATGGCGTGGTTCCATCAGAGAACATCCAACTGTTTTTTTTTTTTTTTTTTAACAAATGGATTAGTGCTGTCTCTTGGGTGGGTTGGAAGAGAATGCTGACTCAGTTTAGACTTGGCTGCCGTTAGCACAAAACGACGTGACTTAACATAGAAAAGGTTTAGAACCAACTGTGACTTATGTTGTTTATGACCTAGCCAATCACGTGGACTTACTCCGAACTTTAGTCATGCTTTAAGCATGCTGGCAAGATTGACCTTTGCTGACCTTTGGGTTTTTTTCTGCCTTTTAAAGCGTTGTTTTAAGTACCGTATTTTCACGACTATAAGGCGCACTTAAAAGTCTTATATTTTCTCCAAAATAGACAGTGCACCTTATAATCCAGTGCGTCTTATATATGGAAAAAACAGAAAACCAAAAACCACCTCTGTCAGATATTAAAAATACACAAACGCCTGAACTGAAACAATAGTGTTAAATATGCAGATGCCATCTTAGTTTACAACATCTTCCATCATATAGCTCCTTCCCCACTGCAAGATTTTATACAAAAAAAAATATCAACAATGGCTGGCTCTAGAGGTGACTGTGTAGTGAGTGGTTCATACCTGGAAGTCAATAGCAATTACCGTATTTTCACAACTATAAGGCGCACTTAAAAGTCATAAATTTTCTCCAAAATAGACAGTGCGCCTTATAATACAGTGCGCCTTATAATACAGTGTGCCTTATAATACAGTGCGCCTTATAATACAGTGCGCCTTATAATACAGTGCGCCTTATATTTGGATAAAATGTCATTCATTGAGGGTGCGCCTTATAATGCGGTGCGCCTTATAGTCGTGTAAATACGTAGGTGATCATTTTTTTTAGGCCCAGGATTGCTTTGGTTTTTCAAAGGGAAAACACTTTGCTGCTTACCTTTTTCGTGTTATTAATTGATTGAGAGAAAGTGAGGTTAATCTTTGTGACGTCATCACGCAATGATGCATTTTTATTCCCGACAGGAGCTTATTGGGAGACGAGTATAGTGTTTTTATGGTAACATTTTGCCCCTGGGCTTCTTCTCATCTGATAAAACAAGCACAGGAAATGTCTCTGTTAGCTGATTGGCCTTGTGCTTTCCTTTTGCGTCCTCCCAGTGGGACTGCTGACGTGCTTTGCTGTACTCTGTGGAAGTTACATGCTTTTCCTCCATTGCATTAGCATTGCGAAATTTAAATTTGTCTTTGACCTTTCATAGTGTTTTTTTCATAGTGTTTTTTGTATGGAAATATTGTTCAAAATAAAATCAACAGATTATTTAGTTTTTTTTTCCCAAATAAATAATCGGAAACTCAATTTAATATTATTTACTTTTAAACAATATAATAATACAATATGAAAAAATACATTTTCCCTTTTTGTTTTTATTTTTTGGGGAATTTTCTGAATTATGTCCAATCCCAACTCTTTAAAAAAATGAATGACTACAAATGAAGCAGATTTATCTTATTGTATTTGAATAATAATGAAAAGTAATCAAATATTTGCTGTTAAAAAGAAGGTTTTAGACTTTTTCTCTAGACAATTCCTTGACCCAAAATTCATTTTTTCAAATTAAAAGCCTTCATTGTCATCATACAAGGCTTCATATAACAAAATTGGTAGTGCTACTCCACAAATTGTATTTTCCCATTTAAAAAAAAAAACATAAATAAGTAATATAAAAATATAAAAAGTCACATCCTTGCAAGGTAAAAAAAATATTAGCCCAATCTAAAATATTGTACATTGTTAGTTTTATTGATTACTATTATTAGCGCAATTACCCTGCGGGATTCAAACCTAAATTTGTCCAATAAAAAAAAAAAAACATTTTTAGATCCAAATATTGTGATGGGTGTGGTAAATCTAACTGGTGTGTGTATGTATGTGTGTGTGTGTGTGTGTTTTTAAACTCGTGATCAGTGAGGTCATGTGTTTACACAGTGAGCAAGGTTAACCACTCTGCCGCAGGGGTTAGGGACAGACAGGCCGGCGTGTGGGTCACTAATAGGCTTGCTGGATTTATGCTGGTGGCTTATAGAGGTTATGTGTGTGTGTGTGTGCGCCCGTCTGCGTTTCCTTGGCAAGAATGAACGACATGTTGGACAACCGCCATATTGTGTGCGATTTCTCCAATGACATCATACTCATAAAAACAATCACCTTGTCCTTAAATGGGTATATATGCACATAAGGCAGACTTTGAAATAGGCTTGTGTTCCTTGGAAAGACTTCAAAACTAAGTTTGTTTCGAGGGTTGTATTTCGCCTTCTGCCTTCGTTTAACCAATCTAAACAAAGGTGACGCTATCGGGATGGATTTACAAATATGATCATATTTTCGTTGACATTTGGGAGGAGCTCATTATTGCAATTAAGATGGTAAAATGGGTGTTTTGGTGTTGTTTTTGTTGGGTCATTGCCTAGCCAGGAGAATTGCCGTACTTTGTTATCCCGGAAGAGATTTTAGTATAAACCAAGGCATTATCCAAAACTGAAGTATGTGTTAATTTCAGCTCAGTTCAAGTATGAATATATACTGTAAGGTGCTTGTTATTCCAAAGAGTTGTTAGCAAGCCAGCAAGCATATTGAGGACATTCCTATTATTAGACTAGCGCATACCTGGAATGTGAATAAGCTTAGGTAGAAATCGTCTGTGCTGACTTTGTAAGGTCTTCGACCGTATGGATTCAATGATGTGCTATACCGTAGTGCCTCGAGATACGAGCTTAATTTGTTCCGGGTTTGAGCTTGTAAGTAGATATTCTCGTAATTTGAATGGACGTTTCCCATTGAAATGAATTAAAAACATATTAATTTGTTCCAACCCTCTGAAAAAAGATCAAAAACAGGATATTGGATTGGAATAAATGTTTTATTTCTTCTAATTCGCCATCTATTGACAAAGTAAAACATTACAAGTGGTTTAATATTACTAAAATGTGTTTGATAGTACTAAAAGTATACATAATCGAAAAGGGGAGAAAGGAAGGGGGTACTTTTTGCTCGACAACGCGCTGGTAACATGACATAAACAAATGTAAATGAACTTGGATAACAAGTAACGCAGGGAAAAAAACACTGGAAAAAAAATGCAAATCTCCGCCCAGTGCTCCTAGATATCTGTTATACACAAAAGATGCAGCAAAAAAGTATCATAAACAGCTTCTCATGTCTTGGCCACCTGGCTTTGTACAATCTCGAAATTTATCTGGTATCTAGAGATAATTATTTGCCCGAAATTTTACCCGTATCTCATTGTTCGTATGTCAGGGGTGCTCGTATGTTGAGGTACCACTGTAGATTACACAACAGTGTTCGCCTTCTGGCCAGCAGGGACCTTCTCGGATCGAGTGTGAAGTATGGTGGTTCACGGGGTGGCTCTGCGGTTGGGAGTAGCGGTAATTACAGCGTAAAAGAACACTTTTATAGAGTGTAGTCTTTTGTGGCTCCTAATCAGAGGCACCTTCGCAGAGATTTGCATACAAGCCTTAGGGAATCGCTCAGGAATGCTTCACTGACGAGTCCGGCGACGGAGACGCTTTCGCTGTTGTTGCCATGACTTTCCACTTCACGTTTCACTGCCCCCAGTGGAGACCAGGTGGAAGGGGGGGTCGCTCGGTCGCTTGGTCGGTGAAAGTGATTAAGACTGAAGATCAAACGCTAAGCCATTCGTCCATCAACACTCCAGAAAAATGGAAGAGTCTGTTCTGGCTTGGTGAGCAAGTCCTGAGATCCACATTTTTGGATATTCCGACTGGAATATCATGTACAGACGGGATCTTGCACTGCTTTTGGGGGAGATTAATTTCCCCGTCTGTTGGGTGATTTGTAATTTTGTCTCTGCGTTTTCCGAGTATCTGGCAAGGGCGCAGAGAGAAGAGAAATACGGCTTCGGAAAACCATTTTAATTACAGCGTTCTGCAAAGGCAGAGGTTGGCACAGCAGATCTCTTTACCTCATCAGGACCCTGCCAGTGGTGATTGGAAGAAACACTCAGTCAGGTTTTATTGAATAACCCTAGCCCTAGACCGGAGGGGCTTTACTGTAATAGAGCAGCTGTAGAGCCACTGAGGTGACAGCCAAATGGTACTTATTAAACGAAGGCCTGATTCATACGATGTGTGGCGCTGTAGTTTAACCTTCTTGCTGGCTTATGCTTCAGCTTTAATGCTTCTCTCGTATTTTCAACAAGCAATTGGTGAGATGTGTCTAAGGATGAGTTATGGAAATGGCAAAAACAACACTGGCCTTGTCGCGGAAGTGGAGATGCATCAACAGCAAGCCCTTTGGGTAAAGCGACTGAAAAAGATCACTGGGTAGACGTTAAGCAGGACTTCTGGACGCCGACGGGGATTAAATTAGCGACTACATTTAGACTGATGGCTACTTCTCTTCAGATTAGAGATGTCACGTGTCACGGAAAGGAGATATTAAGTATATATGAGTGGTCACACTTTTATTGCCCTTCAATAACCTAAAATTGCCATTTTGAACCTACTTCAATTCAATTTTTAAAAAACTCAATTCAATGTTCTCTTTTAATGACCTGTTTTTAATATAGATGGTCATTATTTTGGACAAAAAACTCCCAACATCAACTAGAAGTCAAAAAATCATCCAAATTTACCTGCAGTCACTTTTAAATAGACTAATAATGACTCAAAAATCAACAATTCTATTGATAACAATAGACATCTAATTCATTGACACTTATTTTAGTACCATTGACAGCGTCACCAACAGTCCAAATATCCTCCATTCCCATTGACATGTGCAAAAATAACATTATTTTCCAAATGTAATGATAATAAACACTGAAAATCTATATTTGGTAAATGACAATGTTTATGATAGATGGTTATTCGACGAAAAGTTTGCCATTCGTACACTAATTGCAGTTTAACTAGTCTTTCACCACATCTTTATTGGCTTTATTGGAAAATACACATTAGCATTTTGTTGTTTTTGGACTCAGCAGGGCAAGTTGAAGAGGTCACACAACACAAAAGAGAGCAACGCTGGGAAATGAGTGGCCTCGTTAAAAGTACAGTAACTTGATTAGGGAGGAAAATACCCCATTACGTACACAGACTCGCAATTGAACAATGTTTCTTCTGATCTATTAATGTCATCCGGCTTCAGTATTTGTAATCATCACATCGCTAAACCGTCCTATGACAGAGTAACTAGGAAAATAGAGCTTTATTTTTTCTCGGTTAGACGTAATAATGACCAGTTATGGCCACCCGGGCCAAGCTAAACTGGGCTTGAAATAAAATAGCCAATCTCCAATTCTCCATCCATACAAACATAAGGTTTGAGAGGAATAGATGTGTTTAAAAAAGCGCTACATTGACCCAGGTGGCAGTTTAGATGGTCTAGAAATGGGCAAACCCCCCGTTGATAGTATACTTTTCCATTTCTTCCCATTTAGCTCTGCTGCTTTGTGAAGCAAATCTCATTTCCAATTCTGCCATCAGCTAAAAACGAGCCGGCGACAACCTCGGCGGAGCGAACCTCCCAAGAGCGCCGCTCAATTATTTACAATTTCATGGCTGCCTGAGATATGTGTTATTCCAATAAATTTAGGAATTAGTAGGCTTAAATACCACACATATATTAACCTCTAAAGCTGAATTTTATCCTCCATTTAATGGTAAATACCACATCATGCTAATGGAATTTCAAAATGATTGGGCATTCCATGCTCTTAATAGGCTGGCGTCTAAAATTAGCGCATACAAATCTTAGCCAAGACACAGCATGGCGTAGAAAAAAACGAACGTTGTGGATTCACAGTTATCAGACAGTCCAGTAAAAGACAGCTTTGTTACTTTTTTACGGAATTTCTTCCTGGTAGGGCTGATATGAGGATCTCCAGTTCTTGCACCGGTGGTCACTTTGTCCCACAAAACTGTCCGGAACAATGAGCACACACCTGCGGTATAGGGTGACATCGACAAATAAAGAACCTTGACACAGAACAATGATTAACATTGACTGTTTTTAGCATTGGCTGGCTGCCATCTTAATAACAACCATGCACAAAAGATGCTGTGGAGAAAAAAAAATGAATGTGCTTTCTGCAACAAATGGGTCAATTTTGCTTCACGCCGGGAACCGAGACTCAGATTTTTTCTGCTGACTTGTGCAATATTGCTATTATAAGCCATATTTTGCAATACCATGTCGTTCGGAAACTTATCAGTTGATTCAATTCGTTTGGGGCTGGGCTGTTTTTAACAGATAGTGTTTATTGTGCTATGAGGGGGGGAAATATGGAAAAGGAATACATCACGAGACAGGATGCAAATGAGGGATGTTTTGGGGAAGATGTTATTTAGTTTGACGTTAGTGTGTGTTAATATTTTCCAAAACTCATAGTTTGGGGAATATCTTGGTGGTTTCGCCCTCAACTTTTATCTTATCCTCATACTTTGTGTTATTTTTGACATACTAACTTAATGTTTGTTAGTTGGGTGCTTATTTCTTTGTGATACCTTTTAATGATATGCCATTGGCTAAATTTGAGCAAAAGGAATCATGATGATGATAAAATAACGATAATGGTGTCCCCCCCTTAGTTGTGATGATATAGGTCAGAAATATCGTTTATTTATATTTTCCTTGGTCTCCAATTAGGATTATTTTTAACTGGTTTGTTTTTTTTCTTTGATTTGTTTTTTTTTACCTATATTTTTATCACCAATTGGATTATTTTTAACTTGTAGTTTATTTTTTCTTTGATTATTTTTGTACTTACAATTTGTTCATCAATTTGGATTTTTTTAACTAGTTTTTTTCAGATTTTTTTAGTTTTTTTACCTACCATTGGTTCTTCAATTTGGATTGTATTTAACTTTTTTTTTTACTTATTATTTGTTCTCCAATTTCGATTCTTTTTAGCTATTTGTCTTTTTTGGGGGCATTTTATTTTTTTTACTTACCATATTATATTACCATTATCAGGTCAATTCTCCCTTGGGAAACCCTCCAATCTCTCACCCTCACCCCAAGCAAATTCCAAACAACGTCATGGGATCACACATTACATCCAGTGTGAGTAATCGACCCCCTCGGTCCAGTCGTCTTGCACGCCGCCACAACCCCACACCCCACTTTCTACCCCAAACCGCCCCTTAATCCCCTCCTATCTCTCCCAAGGAATGCAGCACCTTATTTTGAAAAATACCTTGTCACGTAATACCCTTGAAAAGCAGCCTTTCAGCACAAAAAAAGAAAATGGCATTCCACTGTGTGATTTAACGACATGCGCGCAAACAAGACAATTGAGATGATTGATCACCTTTTAGTGAGATTTCAACAAATATGTCCTCCCTTGCAAATGAGTGCCACATTGATGGTCGGGAGAAGCTCCATTTTTTTTCCAGTTACGTCTTCAAATGGTATTTGCCATCTTTGTGACTTGTATTCATTTTGAGTTGCCTGGTTTTGAGACCAAAACATAGTGACTGCGTTCCATTTGCATTTCATCTTTTTCCATTGGATTCTACTTTATAGCGTTGTCGGTTGGATTGACTCCATCATCCATTGGCAGTAGTAGCGCCGGGTTTAAAACCGACTATATATCAGTGCCTGGTTACATCGGCATCCGCGACTTGCTCACTAGTAGCAGATTAATGTCCCGTTGAGGAGACGCAGACTCCTGGCAGAGTCTCATTTATTCTGACACAAGGCAGGTGTCAAAAGGAAGCTAGTGAAAAGTTACAGAAGGGTTGAAGCTTTTCATTTTTTTTACAGAGCAGTTTGGAATTTGGTTTTAATGTCGCCGCATTAAGACGAGCTTCTTTTTGAGTGGCGTTACTTATTTACGATGCTGTTTACGAGAGTTTTATAGGTGCCACGTCGACACCCCCGGAGGATTGTCGATGTCATTATATTTTTGTCATTACGCTTTGGGGTTTTTTTTTACCATGAAACTAACATCGGGATAATTGGCTTTTTTAATACAGCTGCTGGATTTGGAAGGAATTTGAATGAGGTGTCATTAGCTATGATTTTTTTTTTTTTTTAGGAATCAATTACAGTGGTACCTCGAGATATGAGCTTAATTTGTTCCGGGACTGAGCTCGTATGTCGATTTTCTCATAACTCGAACGAACATTTCACATTGAAATGAACTAAAAACTAATAATTCATTCAAACCCTCTAAGTAAACACAAAAAACAGGGTATTGGATTGGAAAACATATTTGATTTGTTCTAATTCGCCATCTATTTACAACGTAACACATAACTAGTGGTTAAATATTACTTAAATGTGTTTAATAGTACTAAAATTATACGGATTTCGAAAGGGGGAGAAAGAGAGGGTGCTAAATTTATAAACAGCCTCTCATGTCTTGATCAACTGGCTTACTTGTATCTAGAGATAATTATTTGCTTGAAATTTTAAATGTATCTCGAAATGCTTGTATGTTGGGGTACCACTGTACTTCAATTTATCGACAGCTACAGCCATGAATATGTTATAGATTTTCATACTTTCAGGAGCTATAGCTAACTCAGTTTGTTTGGAGAGCCACATTCATGTCAACTCTGGATCTCATGTGGACTGGACTAGTTTATTTCGGGTCATAAAAAGGTTAAATTGATGGCGCTATTTGACTGGGAGTAAATTAATGAACACCCTAATCAAAAATGGACGTCAAATGCCGTCAATGGACCTGAAAGATGAGCATCCTTTACCAGTTTAGGTGAAATGGACCTCCATTGTTGTCAATGATAGTCACTTTTGGGCCAATTTGTCATTTTAGGGTACTTGCAGGTGAGTTGCCGTTCAATTTGGATCATTTTTTAATTAATTTGGGGATATGCCATGTTACTTTAATGCTGCAGGTTGGTTCCTTCTTGCTGATTTGGTATTTTAGATTGCTTGTTAACTCATTGGCTCCCATTGACAGCAAAAAAAAATGAAAATTACTAGTTAAAAATGTATTAAAGTGCAATTACAGAACTCTAGTTTTAACAATGTCCATGTCGGATAAAAAAAACAACAACATTGCGCTCCAAGATTTGGAATTACATTTGATTTTATATCGTAAAATGTAGGAAAATCCAGCTACTCACCAATACATGTCATAGTTAAAATTTGAAAATAAATCCTCCATCTTGCCCGGGCTACATTGTGACATCATGACACCCAGATGACACCTAACAGTTGATTACCTCGCCATTGTTATGTTTCAAAGACGATGTTGTCAGAGGGAGGTGACCACTGAGTTTAGATTGTCACAGAGTGTCATCAGCAGGTTGCAACAGAGACACAGAGAATTTGGGGGAGTCGCTGAAATTGGAAGCAACATTTTTTTCACGGGAATCATGCTTTTCGACTTAATAATAATAGCAATGAAAAGCTGAACATTTGGACGTAAATTCCCTTTTTTTTTAGGTTCATCCAGAGATTCCGCTTGAGTGCTGAATATCCCAAGCTTGTTGTGAGTGTTTAATTCATTTTGCATGAAATAATTGCATCAGATAAATAAATAAAAGCGATAGTTTTAAATGAGCAACATACCTGGCAACCTCGGCCAATTGCTGACCTTATTAATGATTGCAATTGCCCGTATTTAGTGACAAAAAACATATTTACTCACATAGGATGCATTTAAAAGTCAAATTTTATCCAAAGTGGACAGGTTGCCGAATAAGTATGCACTAAATTCAAAATGTTGTAGATGTCGTTGTATGGCGCTGACAGCTTGACTGTTTGGGTACATTGCTTGCTGACACGCTATGTTTTTATAGTGAAAAGGCGGAAGTGACTGACACATATCATGCTTAAAGCATGACAATACTAGTAGCAGTCCGCGATGATGTTTTCGAATGCTACCAGTGACCGAGACGATCCGGATTAGATCCGAAATGCGTAAATTGTCAGACTCGGGTTGGTTCGCGGGCCGCGTTTACGTCAACTCGATTTCATGTGGGCCGGACAATTTTAGATATAATATTTAGATTTTTTTTTATAAGTGGATTAAAAGAACTGGATTAAAATCCCTGAATATTCAGTTTTTTACAGATGTAAAACAATGTTTATTTTAGCTTTTTTTAAATATATTTTTAGATTTTACAAATTGATTTTTGAACTAAAAACACAGAAAAAAATGATTAAAAAATTACAATAATTGATTTAAAAGGAGGACAATCAGGAAATGTAATATCCATCTATACTCTTCATTTTAATTTGATCCTAAAATAGAAAGTCAGCATTTATGATTTACTTTCCCGGGCCACACAAAATGATGCAGCGGGCCAGATTTGGGTCCCCGGGCCGCCACTTTGACACAAGATCAATTTTACAAAAAAAAAACATACTTGGAAAAAATCCTGTCTAAGCTGTACACAATTCAAAATGATAAAACAAAAACATTAAATACAGGGAAAACGTATAAGTTGACAGGTATGCAAAAACTGTTGAGAAACTCTGGGTTAATGCAAGGTGGTGCAGCACATAGAGAGAACCCGTCGGTTTATTGACACTTTGCGGTTTCACCGCTGTCGAGTTCGCCAAATTGACTCGAGCTTCCGCCAGAATGTTAATGTAGTCTCGCCAGGTGCTCTTGCAAGAAATGCGGTGACCAAAAGAGCAAAAGCTGAGATGCCGTGTTTGCAGATGAAAAGTCTGCGCAGTGAAATAGTCAGTCATAGTCGTAGAGTCCAGCAACGCAATCAGTCACGCAGTATTTCCGCTACGTCGCGAGTCTGAGAGCACCGCTATCGCGCTACGCACACAGCAAATATTTTCCTTTTTTTTTCGTCATTCGCCTTGTTTGCTTACGGGAAAGCCAGCATTTTTTCCCTTCCATATTTGGGCATAAGGACTAGCAGTGAGTGGTTGTATTTTTGATACACTACAAAAGTTTGCGAAGGGGATTTTTGATCAAATCCAAGTTAATAAATCCGACGATTTATATGAGAAGTCGAGATGTGAGCTGTAATGCAAATGTACTGTTTTTTAAAGATAAGTTTAAAAGCCAATCTGCTGTTTTTGGGACTGGGGTCTAATTTTGGGGGATTGTATTAGTAGTTGACCTTTGAGATTTATCGTTCTGGCTGTTTCAACGTAGCGGTTCATTGTGAAATGGTGCAGCTGGAATTAATTCGGGTTTTTTTTTTGTTTTTTAAGGGGACCAAATATTTGCATTTGTTCCGTTTGAGGGCCGCGTGATGGGAGATGATGGATACGCTGTGTTGGCGCACTGTTTTCACTGCAATTTAAGTGTGACTTTGCTCCAAGCGGAGAACATATAAACAGTCGCAGGTGTTTCGAGCCGCCATCAAATGTTTAATAACTTGCTTAAGACTGACCATAAAAAATGAGTGAATGAGATTTTGTGGAAAATTAACCTGGAAGAGTGAATGGATCGGGGAAAAAATCATTGATTAAGCAATGGTGGTGCCTTAATATGGAGTTTTTTTTAAAGGGAAATGTTCATGGAAAGACCACAAAAGGTATTTGTGGGGTATTAGAATGTAGATTGGTGTCCAACTCGCAGCCCGGGGGCTAAACTTGGCCCACTTTATAATTTTCTGATGACAAAAGTAACTAAATCCTAAAATATTGGTAGTTCTTAATGAAAAAAAGGAGTAAAGAAATCCAACAATGTTTATTTTGTTTATTTTAAGTTGACATTTTACAACTAAAGCTTCAACATTTTCCCTTCAAATAAAAACAAGAACGTTTATTTTTTCTTATATTTTTATTAAGAAATGTCATTAAAAAGGCTATTTAATGTCGTCATTTTATCAAGAAAAACAATTTATATTCAAATAAATTTAGCTATTTTTTACTTGGAAAAAAGTAATCATTTAAGGATTACAAAAATCTGAGAATGTTTGCTTTAACCTCTTCTTAAATTTTAGATTTAAAGCAATTTGTCTTTTTAGTCAAAAAAGTATAAATATTTTTCTATAACATCTCATCAAATACATCAATTTGAACACCAGAACTATGTACTATAGTGTATTTTCTGGATAAAAACTCACATTTTTTGTCCTAGTTTTGCCTCCTCTACCTTTTATAGTCCAGAAAATACGGTCCTTTGTGTATACGCTCTGCTGTTTCGATGGGATTTAATTGCCACTTTGATTTTTGAAACATAATACTTCGCCTGGCCGATTCAGAGATGACGCGTGCGCCCTGTTAAACCCTTGGCGCATCCCACAATGCATCCTAGATATTCCATTGAGAATTTCACCCGTCTTTGTTGATGTGTGTGGGTATGAGTGTGTGTATGTTTGTGTGTGTGTGATTCATTTCCACACAGACTAGCCTTATAGAATGTGAAACATAGTCTGGGAATGCAGGAACCTCATTTTCCTTACCCAATGGAAACTTTACATCTCCCCAACTTTCACGTTTCCCCCTTCCATTCTTTCTGGATTAGCCCGGGTAGTCGAGTGATTTTCGGTGCGTGCGGTCAGTCCGCCATAAATCCCCAAGGATCTCCCATTCGGCCATTTTCGTTGGGGTGGTAGGCCGGCTTTTCGGGACGCTTGGAAGCCAACGCAAGCAGGGAGCAGATGGTTTTAAGATCGAGCCGAGCCGTTTTTGGACGCGGCGTTGACAACAGAAGCTATTGTGGTTGATTTTTTATTTTTATTTTTTACGCCGTGCTGTTCCTACGTAGATGGATGAAGAAGAAGGAATCTTTTCAATACGCTATGTGCGCAATATCTTAGCTAAAAATGAAAAAAATTTAATGTCTCTTCATATTTTGGCTGGATAACCATCCGTACTTGGTGCCAAAACACACTGAAGGGAAAAAAATGTCTTTGGATCATATGGTCTGGATTTTTATGATTGTCAAAAAATTCGGCAATAATAACAACATTTTAATGGAATGCTAACGAAGGAACCTAACAAAGTAGTTAACTCTTTATAGGGTTTAAAACTAGCCATATTTATTTTATTATTGTTTTGGAAAATAGGTTTTTAGATCAGATTTTTCATTATCAAAAAGGTCAAACAATAATTGCATTGTATACACTGTAAAAACTTGCACAGTCACCTCTATAGCCAGCCCTTGTTAATGTGTTGGATTTTTTTTGTACAAAATCTCTCAGTGGAGGCGGAGCTTTGTATTGGAAGATTTTGTAAACTTAAGGTGGCATCTGTATATTTAACAGTATTCTTCCCATTCAGACATTTGTGTTTTTTTTAAATATCTGACAGTGGTACTGCGTTTTTGGCTTTCTGTCCAATACTTTCACAACTTGCTTATAAATGGTTTTAATTGATATTAGTGTTTTTTGCAGGCTGATAACCAACTTGTTCTCCTGTAAAATTGAACGCATCATTTGAAGGAATTACCCACTTTTTTTTAATCTGGGCGCCTTCAAATGCACTGTGCAAAACTTCATCTTTTAGCAGCAGTCTAAAATCTGACCTTATTCCTTTTAACAATAGCCAACCGGTGTCAAACATAAAGCGCGGGGTGCCAGATGTTGACGCTTTGCTAATATCCCTCATTTTGTGTGGTGAAAATGGACATTTTTGACTCATTAGCTTGATAAACGATGCACAGACACTCGTAAGTACTGTTTTGTTTTGTTGTCTTTCTATGCTGTGGTGTCAAGAGACTACTTGGCCTGCAGAAAACATTTACTCAACTCAAACTGTCTCACGAGCCTCTGCCAAAACAGCTGTTCACCCTCAGCGCCTACAGGCATGCATTTGGCCTATCGCTAATCCCCCATCACTACCTCCTCTATTTCTCTTATCGTCTTATTATCACGAGCCAATGATTAACTACCGTTCGTTATCGCTATATCTCGGTCCCTCGTTGGACGGGTTTCATCGTCTCCCCTTTGGGAGCTGGTCACGCCAGCTGTCGTTTACCGCGGCAAAATGTCTTTGTGGAGTGAAAGACGACCTTTTGTCACTCTCTATTCACATTGCTCGAATACCTATCTTCAACTGGACACCTGCACGGCCGCGACTCGGTACATATATATATATATGCCGAAGAGACCTCGTCTTAGTCAACATGATAGTTTTGTCTGGGGATATCCAATATTTCTATACTGGAGAAAATATCACGCTTGCATGATGCCTCTCTTATCTAGGTTTTCTTATGCACCGTAGTTGAATTTTTCCAGAAAATTAGGCTACGGGTCGCCAATTGGAAAATCGGTTTCACAAGCAGTCTTCTATATATTCTGTATTATACGGGTTCTAACTGTAAATATATACATACATACATAGACATACATACATATATACACATAAATATACATACATAGACATACATACATAGACATACATACATAGACATACATATGTATACATGCATACGTATACATGCATACATATACATGCATACATATACATGCATACATATACATGCATACATATACATGCATACATATACATGCATACATATACATGCATACATATACATGCATACATATACATGCACACATATACATGCACACATATACAAGCACACATATACATGCACACATATACATGCACACATATACATGCACACATATACATGCATACATATACATGCATACATATACATGCATACATATACATGCATACATATACATGCATACATATACATGCATACATATACATGCATACATATACATGCGTACACATGCATACACATGCATACATACATATACATACATACATATACATACATACATGTACATACATACACATGCATACATACATATACATGCATACACATGCATACATACATACATATACATGCATAGATACATACATATACATGCATACATACATATACATGAATACATACATACATTCATATACATGCATACATACATACATATACATGCATACATACATACATATACATGCATACATACATACATATACATGCATACATACACATACATACACATACATGCATTTCCATACAGTTTATTGTCACTGTTGTCAGGATTTCTAAATTACGAATCACTTCCTTAACCTTATAAACGCAGTACTGTCTGATTTAACTAACTGTTGCACAAACACTGTTACCGAATAATGAGCTAGATATCTCAACAATTCAGTCATTCACTCCATATTTGGATGTTAAGGTAGCATTTGTCTGTGACTGTCGGCAATGGCCAATTAGCACTGGCTATGCATGCAAGTGTAATTAAAACGAGCCCAGGACACTAAGCACAAGTGACAAGGCCTCCAAACAGCACCAGTCTAATCACACCCTTTACAGGGGACGCCAAGGGAAACACAGTCCATTAGTTACTCCAGACTGTCCCTTCGAATAAAAAAATGGTGGTGAATAAAACGAATAAAAGATAAGATTGATCCACAAAACCAACACATATGGGGTCCTATAGCAAGAATGAGTGATATGCTTCAGCTTTGGCTGTAACTAATGATACGTTTAATAGGTTTTATTAAATAAATGCAATATCAGAAGAACTTTAAGGCTTTTAAATGGAAAACGCTAAGTAAAGGACCCAGGGGGAGGCCAGTGGCTTGCATAAAAAGATGTGCATAGCAGTAGAGAGACCACCCACCGTTTTTGCAAAAGCTAACAGGCAGAATGAGAAGGAGAAAAGGAAGACGGAAATTCATCATGTTGAGCAACCCAAAGTGCAAAATATGGTGAAACTTTTCTTCTTTTTCCAACCACTCCCTTCCTGCCCATCCATCGTTTATCCTTTTTTTTTAATTCTCCTCCAGTGACAGATTTAGTAAAGTGTGATTTGGCTGCTGTTGAAACATTTTCCAAAAGCCATTATAATGAAACCCAATGATAACAGATGAATCTTCTCACCAAGTCGAATTTGCAATGAAATTTGACCTTCAATGCACAATGAATGAAAACACCCATCAGGTCTTATTTTTCCCGACAAAAACTTTTACTCAATTTGTAACTAAATTCTACTACTTTGGACATGATGTCCTTGTAGCTATGCTAGGAATGCGTCTGTTTTTTTTTTTCCTCACCCTGACGAAACAACGAACAAAGTTCTCTTCTGTGTTTTGTGTCAGTGGTATTTTAAATTTAAGGAACGCCAGCCGAGAGGGTCAATTTCTCAGTGTGATAACCTTGAGCAAATATATAGCGGTATGTGACTATCAAAATAAACGTTATTTTCAAAAAATGTTCATTAAAATTGCACTTTATATTTTTAACACTATATAATATGTAAATATACACACTTTTTTGACTAGTGTCGGTGTGGAGTGGTACTTTTTGGATTTATTTAATAAGGAACAGCACATATTCATGAACATATTCATTTTAATGAACATTTATATGTAGATATGTAAGGTTTTGTCACAAAATGGAATCAAAACCTAGTTTCCTAAACCTGACTGCTATAAGGTACTACTTTCCTTTTACTAGTGGGGTGCACTTTATTACAAAAAATATATAAACTGGTAGACTTATTTTTTTTTTAATATTTTGTACCAAATTGGTATGAGGGAAAAAAAAACCTGGCAACCCGTCAGGCTTATAAAACACTGGGACAATCCCTATATCTTATAACAAAGCACTAATTATTCCGTAATTCAATATTTTTTAACTGATTTTTTATTCACAAAGTAAAATGTTCAACAGTGATCAATTTTATGAAATATTCCAATGTGATAAACTCATTAAAAACACAGTGCCATATTTCTGTGACCTTTGACCCAACCCATGTGACCTTTGACTTCCTGTTGCAAACAACCTGCAAACACATGAGCTTGCTAACCAAGCTAGTAGTCAGAAAGGAAAGAAAAGAAGGCACCGGATGTGAGGCCTTTCGAGCCGAGTCATGTCCTCAGAGAGCGTTTTTTTGTTGTTTTTTTCCCTTTTTTTCTGGTTAAACAACACAGGAAGGCGATCATTGATGGATAGAAGGAGGGACGAGAAGCCTGGAAGGGAAGGGAAGGGTGCAGGAATTGTTTTAGTCTGCTCTGTGGGAGAAAAGTTTGCTGATATGTCAATGGCGTAAAAGGAACAGACTTCATTGAAGGTACTGTCTGATCCTTTTTGGTTCTGCATCATCACATTGTGGATAAAGAGGCGCTTTTTGGAGAATTTTGGTGTATTTCTCTTGTCTTACATCTGAGGGCTTAATTAGTTTGTTTTATTCTGCTGTGAGCCGTGCACTGGTGAGCAAGGATCAGTCTTTGGGTGGTCTCCCCGCCCAGCCACCACCACCACCACACACGTACGTACCCCCCTCAGTGGGTATTTTTCGGGAGAGTGCTTTTAACGTCCTGCGGTGACTTGTCCTTCCGCCTTTTCTGCTCCAGTTTTGCGCTTCAGTCTTTTCTCGTTTTCGGCACCGATTGCACTCAGATTTTGGATTAGGGTTGCCACAAATGATTATTTTGGAGGCGACTAATAGATTTTTTGGGGGGAAGTTCATGTGTCGGATTCATGAACTCGCGTAGAAATCATGTTAATGCTGAACACAGATGTTGGCAACTATTTGGGGATTGTCTGCTTTCTTTAAGGAATATTTTTTATAGATAGAATATAGAATATTTTTAGTATTTTTTTGTTTTGTTTTTATTTTAATGTATTCTTAAAGAAAGGCTAAAATAGAAAAGTCATACTCTACCAAGATCTTTTTGAAATCAAATGTATTTTTCTCTTTTATGTCAAGATTCTTAACAAGTAATTCATTTTTCCATTGTGTCAATCTTTATTCAAAAATGAATGTTTTAAGAATGTGAAACTTTTTGCACGGCAACAAGCTGGTAAAATAACAAACAAATTTAAATGAACTTGGATTACGATGCAGACACACTCAAAAATAAGTTTAATTGAACCTAACACTAAACTTATTTCTAATTTTGTTTGACATTTTGATACCTTTCTTCTCCCGGGTTAGCTCTTTTTGCTCCGCCTCCACACTGACTTTCAGTCAATATCAAGGGTTGTTTGAATTTGTATTCCCTTCAAAATATTCCCAAAATGATGCACACAAATGTCCTCACAATAGGATAACCTACCCAACAAGAAGTAGTATATACTGCTATACTGCTCTCGTATTAGCGAACAACCTCCGCCATTCGCACTGACTAACGGGAAAAAAACACTGAAAAAAATCCTCCGCCCAGTGCTCATTACACGATTGAGTTGCGGGGAGAGAGCCAGTAGCCACAACATTCTTATGAGCAGCATCTCACATCCGCTGTCTGCTCGTATATCAAAATTTGTCTCATATCTCAAGATAAATATTTGCCCGAAATTTTACTCGTATCTCAAATTGCTCGTATGTCAAGGTACCACTGTACAATCAATCTAAAATAAAAAATTAAAACAAACCACTTTCTATCATTAACCAGGGTACAACCATGGATGAAATGGACTTTGAGCGCCGCCGGGAGCTGAGGAGGCAAAAGCGGGAGGAAATGCGCCTGGAAGCTGAACGGTAAGCCCAACCACAACCGGTATGACCTTTCCCTAAAATATCCGCACCTTTGCAGGATCCTAGCCAGTGTATAAAATCTTCCAACCTACGAGAACTTAGTGGCACCAAGTTACGTTCTCCGGCGTGGATTCCAGTGTTGTTTAAAAAGCTCAAGGCCTCCTTGAGTTCTTTTTAAAAACCTCATTTAGCAACCAGGGTCTTTCTAACTTTGGTTGTAGGAGGCGAAAAAGAACAAAATGGCTAAGCAATCAGATAAGCACGGTGATGACCTTTAAGTGGGAACGCTCAATCATGCCCTCTCAATTTTGTCTCCCAGATATGGAAGCCCTCTGAACTTCCCTTTGATTCAATGGACCAAATTGATTAGACTAAAGCCCCGTTCCAACAAGTGATTGAGTAGTAACGTGCCAAGTGAAGGCATAAAAGATTGTAAAAGGCTTTTTTATTTTCTTCTATAATAGCGAGAACAACGTGCCAAGCCTGGCCTCTCACTTTCTTCTAGTTTAACAAAAGTTTCCTCATCAATGTGGAAGCCTGAGGCCATTTAGAAAGAGTTTGATAAGGATGGAAATAAGGAAATAACAGCCAAGGTCAGTCCTCTACTTTATCTCGGAGAAGTGTCTCACTAAGAGGTTTTTTTACTCTAAAAAGTCATTAGGAAAATGCAACTTTAGTATTGCTCATTTGTATTATATTCTGTTTTTAAGTTCTTTAAATTAAGGAGGCAAGTGTTTGGGAATGCCTTTTGGGATGGTCTGTTAATTCCTGGTTGATTTTATGGTATTTTTGGGTCACTTTTTGGGTCATTTTTGGGTGTATTCCACATCTGTGATTTCAGGAATCTTCATTTTGATTTGAGGACATATTTTACTCATGTCAAGTTCATTTGGAGAAATTTGAAGTCCTTTCCTGTTAACTGTGTTTCACAGAGTTGATTTTTTTGGTCGTTTCCTGTTGGTTTAGGGGACGGGTGTCAAAGTGGCGGCCCGGGGGCCAAATCTGGACCGCCACATTATTTTGTGTGGCCCGGGAAAGTAAATACTGAGTGCCGACTTTCTGTTTTAGAATCAAATTCAAATGAAGATTATATAAATATATATTATATTTTTTGATTTATCCTTTTTAAATCAAGACTAAAACATTTTAATCCATTTTTTTAATCTTTGTAATTCAAAAAGCATTTTGGGACATCTAAATATATAAAAATATTTGATGATACCTTGATTTGAAAGCCGTACTCATGACGTCATTGTATGTACCGCGCTGTTAGTTTTGATGCAACTTCCAACAAAGATTTAGGGGAATTCAAGCAGAGAGCATCGTGGGAATGGGTCAGCATTTCTGAAAACCCAAACTCCGCCTCCAGCCTTCCCCTCCTCCTCCTCAACATGTTCATTTTTTCCTCTCTTTACCAAGTAGGGGTGAAAAAGTCTTTTCTCCCAGGCTTTCAGAGGCAATGCGTCGCCGTAAGGAAAATATTTAGACATACTTCAGCACATTCCTTTTCAGCGCCCTGCTGTAAATCGTGTTTTCGGTCGCTTGTGATGAAATCGCTCGATTGGGCTCACCTCGAAACGTTCTCCTTTTTCATTTCACTCCCTCGAGGGGCCTAAGTGAGGAAAAAGGGGATATTAAAGCGGGGCTTTTTGGTACACGCCACATGATTGGCAGGAATGCAAATTCAGCTTTTTGCAAGTTTCTTCTTCTCTCCTGCTGAGGAATTTTGACTCTTTTGTGCCATTTTTAGCTTTAGTTTGTCGTATTGGTTCTCATGACATTTGCTGGCATTTTCTGGGACAGCGCAGTCCTTCGGGAGTTTAGGCAGTGGCGGCGCCATGTTTTCCAGTGCGTGGGGAGGCGACATCACTTGTGTTTTTTAGTCATTTTCTTTGTACTTTAAGAGGAAGTTGAAGTAGGGTTAACATTATAGAGTTTGTCTCAGTACACCAGGCATGGTTTCAAGGGCTTTTTATAAAGTCTTCAATTTCCATGAACCATGTTTGGGGAGTCAATTGGTACATGTACTGTCTCAAAAGCCTCAAATTGTCAAATAGTATTTAAATGAAGTTATTTGAATTATTATATCTACCGTAGTTTCACGACTAAAAGGCATACCGCATTATAAGGCGCACCCTCAATGAATGACACATTTTAATTGTTCCATATATAAAGCACTGGACTATAAGTCGCACTGGACTATAAGTCGCACTGGACTATAAGTCGCACTGGACTATAAGTCGCACTGGACTATAAGTCGCACTGGACTATAAGTCGCACTGGACTATAAGTCGCACTGGACTATAAGTCGCACTGGACTATAAGTCGCACTGTCTATTTTGGAAACAAATTTAAGACTTAAGTGCGCCTTATATTCATGAAAATACGCTATATATTATTGTATGAACACTTTTTTTTTATAATATACGTACACACTTTGCTTTAATGTTCCAGATTTTTTTAGATAAATACTTGCCCATACATCAACGAATCAATTTAATTCAAAAAATATATCTTATACATCATTTGAATAAAAAACTCAATTCTCAGTTACGTTGTTTTTTTATTTTAAATAGCGCTGACATCAAACACCTTAAAACTAAACTCCGAAAATCCAATTCCCAAACTATTTTACCGCTAAAACCAGTGAAAGAAGAATGTCAACCGATACTTTAGAACTTCCTCATCCAAGGTTAAAGATTGGCCAACTGATACAAGTGATGTCACCATCAATGTTGTCCTCCTGCTCTGTTTCGACAAAATTCGGAAAGCCCAGGATGTCGACGAGCTGCAAAACCTCACGTAAACCCAAAGCGGCTTTGGCGCGCCACGCCACACGTGTTGTAATTAACACGTTAGCTAGCTATGCAGATCAAGTGGCAATTTTGTGGTTGTCGTGGCTTTGAGCGAGAAATTAACAATGCTATTAAATGTATGATATCTTCTGGCAAGTCGTCATTTCGTAAATACCGTGTCAATATCGTTTTCTTTCTCCCCTCTGCCAGGATGTCGAAAAACGATGATGATGAGGAGGAGGCGGCTCGGGAGAGGAGGCGCCGGGCCCGCCAGGAGAGAATCCGGGCCAGGGAACTTGAAGAAGCCGCCTCACAAGCCGAGAGCCCGGGGGTGACCAACTCCTACAGGTGAACAAATACTCCAAATAGATGTCTTAGCATATAGTATGTTTGCTACTGTCATACCGTACTAGCAAGGACGGATCTTTGCAGGGTAGTCAAACTCCCATTGATGGCAATTCCATGTGACTTCCCGTGACCGGACGTTTGGTCGCTGGTCTTTTGGTCGCCGGTTTTTTGGTTGCCGTTTTTTTGGTTGCCAGTCTTTTGATTGTCAGTCTTTTGGTCGCCGGTCTTTTGGTCCCTTTTGGACGCCGATTTTTTGGTCCCCGGTCAAATGGTGACAGAGAGTTTATTGTTGAAGCCAGCTCTCAAAATTATATTCATGGGAGAGTTTAATATCTAAGAGAGAGAGAGAGAGTTTAATATCTAAGAGAGAGAGTTTAATATCTAAGTACTGTTTAATATTTGAGTACTGTTTAATATAGTACGACTTATATTATGCCTGAAAAGGTCCTTTCACCATTATTCAGTAAAAACATGGTTTCTCCCGATAGCGTGACAGAGAACACCTCCTCGCTGAGCAGCTCTTTCGGTGGTGGCGGCGAGGACGAGGACCAAGCGCTTCTGGAGCGCATGGCCAAGCGCGAGGAGCGCCGGCAGCGGCGCCTGAAGGAGGCGCTGGAACGACAGAGACAGCCGGAAGAGGCGGAAGGCCAAGATGTCGGCAGCGTGGAGAAGAGCAAACCAGAGCAGGAATACGGAGAAGAGGAGCAGAGGCCTTACTACTCCTCCTGGCGCCGTGGTCAAGAAAGAGAGGAGAAGGAAGAGGAGGAGGTCAGAGAGGATGAAGACGTGGAAGCAGCTCCGGTGGAGGAGAATGTGGAGGATAAGCCCAGGAGATCTTACTTCATAGAAGAGGTGAGGATATTTGTCCTTGGTAAGGATTTGACTTCCACATTTGGCCTTTGTCAGGATGCTTTGCTAACAATTCAGTGATGGGGACTAGCGTTACCGTGGAGACACAAGTGTGATGATGGCCCTTTTTCATAGGAGCAAGCAGAGGAAGCAACTCATTCAGTAGTCAGTACATATGAGGCAGAGTCAGCAGCTCTAATGGCTGAAGAAGCGACTGAGGCCGCTTTTCTAGACTTCAGATCATGTAGGATTCCGAGAAATGACAGTGCAGTGGACAATGAGATGTATGAGGACAAAGAGGTATCCTATGCGGTAAGGCCACTCTGAATCCTGGGCACAAGCACGCTTAAGTCACTTTAGGGATTTTCACTTGGATTTGTGCTTGTGAAAATAGGGAAACCACATCACTGTTCACAAGCTTAAGTTTACATCCATGTTCGTTTCAGTGTGTTATATTGAATTGAATGCTTTTATATTGTCATTGCACAAGTAGAATGAGATTTCACCACCATGTGCACAAATTACAACCACAAGCAAACAGACACATCAATATGTAGTCCAAGTGAGATCAGTAGATTGTTCCGTCTGAAGTCCAGGATGAGTTCCATGGTTTTGGTGACGTTCAGCGGTACGCCAAGGGTGGTCGGACGTTTGGTCGCCGGTCAAATGGTGACAGAGTTTACTGTTGAAACCCGCTCTCAAAATTATATTCATGAGAGAGTGTTTAATATCTAAGAAAGAGTTTAATATCTAAGTATTGTTTAATATCTAAGTGTTGTTTAATATCTAAGTACTGTTTTATATCTAAGTACTGTTAAAAACAGTACATATTTAGATATTAAACCCTCATGAATATAATTTTGAGAGCTGGTTTCAACAGTACTTAGATATTAAACAGTACTTAGATAATAAACAGTACTTAGATCATAAACAGTACTTAGATATTAAACAGTACTTAGATAATAAACAGTACTTAGATAATAAACAGTACTTAGATATTAAACAGTACTTAGATATTAAAGATTACTTAGATATTAAACAGCACTTAGATATCAAACACTACTTAGATATTAAACTCTCTCTTAGATATTAAACTCTCTCTTAGATATTAAACTCTCTCTTAGATATTAAACTCTCTCTTAGATATTAAACTCTCTCTTAGATATTAAACTCTCTCATTTTGTTTCTGTATTTTGAGTAGCATGTCTTCACTTCAATTGCACTTTTTTTCACATGCACTTTAAGAATGTTGTATGTATTTTTCACCTGTTCTTCCTGGATATTGTGCTAAACTATATCTGCTGTTTTTGTGTGGGTGTGTGTGCGCGGGGGTGCAGATGAACGAGCGAAGCTTTAGCAGGAATGAGAGGAAGCAGAATGGAGGCCTGTATGATGATGGGCAGCAGGAAGAAGAACAAGACCAGGGGCAGGAAGAGGAGGAGCAAGAAGAGGAAGAACAAGAAGAGGAAGCTGCCACTGTACTCCACAGGAAATATGAAAGAATGTTCAGGTACGAATGTGGAGATTTTACACATTACACCGATCAATGTTGACATCTTTATTATGGGACTAGTTCACTTGTTTTGGGTTTGCAAAAAAATATTCAAATTTTGGCTGAAAAGTAGGGTTTGGTTTGGGTTGTACGAAAAATAGGAAGTATGTTTATTTAAATTTGTTTCTACAGTCAAAAAAAGCAAAATTGAGTTCATTTTTGAAATGCAATTGCAATTCAATTAACAAAAAATAGACTAGGAAAGTACATGGAAGTCCAATAATGCCGAGAACCAAATACGGATCCTGATTACATTTGCATAACTGACCCCGGTAAGGAAAAAAAATGAGAAATTGTGAGGTTGAAAAAGCAGATAACGTAGTGTGTGATTAATGTACCTTATCAGTTACCGGGGAAATCGACATAAAGGTCAGACAAACTGATGATTAGGATTAAAATTAACTTTTAAAATTATAGTAAAAAAAAAAACATTGCCTATTAAGTGTTGCAATCGGTAGCAACTAAATGATTAAATCTGATTCCAAGCAATTAAATGGAGGAGGAAATGATGATGCCTCAAGCGTGACACTCGAAATTACAGTGTTCCCTCGGTTATCGCGGTTAATGGGGAACGGGACCACCCGCGATAAGTGAATTTCCGCGAAGTAGGGATTCCCCTTCAAAAATGCTTAATTTGAATTTAATTCAATTTTTTTTATTATTTATTTTTTTATTTTCTATTTTTTTTACCCCCCTGTATACAGTACACCATATAAAATACGGGTAGAGAGAGTGAAATTCATGTTATAACAACAAAAACTGTAAAATATGTTGTTTCAATGTAATATTTGTAATTTTTTTTTCCCAAAAAAATCTGCAAAGCTCTGAGTCCGCGGTAGCTGAACGGCGAAGTAGCGAGGGAAGACTGTAGTGGCGTTTTTTTGGTGTTTATGCTCATAAACTGCAAAAAAAATGCATTGAAAAATTCAGGTTAACATCCGGTGTGAAACGTTTTACGCGTCCCTCACGACAGCGGAAGCCACGCTCGCTCCCCCGAGGCGTCGGCAGGCGACGAACGGGACGAGGACGTGGACGTCGCTGTCCGCCTGGAGGCCGAGCGCAAGTTGGAGGAGTTGAAGCGCCGCCGTGATGACGCAGAGAGTGAAGAGTTCGAGCGCATGCGGCAGAAGCAGCAGGGCGCTGAAGCCCAGCTGGAGGAGCTGAAGAGGAAGCGGGAGGAGAGGAAGAAGGTGTTGGATGAGGAGGAACGGCAGAGGAAGCAGGAGGAGGTGGAGAGGAAAGCCAAAGAGGAGGTTAGATACTTTTTGGAGGCCTTCAAAATTCATGAAAAACATGTATTTCCTTCAAAATATTTCCAAAATGATGCACACAAATGTCCTCACAATAGGATAACGCACGACCAATTGCCAACAAGAAGTAGTATATACGCCACATGTGTCAAAGTGGCGGCCCGGGGGCCAAATCTGGCCCGCCGCATCACTTTGTGTGGCCCGGGAAAGTAAATTATGAATGCCGACTTTCTGTTTTAGGATAAAATTAAAATGAAGAGTATAGATATATATTAAATTTCCTGATTTTCCCCCTTTTTAAATCAATAATTGTCATTTTTTAATCCATATTTTTCTGTTTTTAGTTCAAAAATCATTTTGTAAAATCTAAAAATGTATTTTAAAAAAAGCTAAAATAAACACTGTTTTAGATCTAGAAGTAACAGAATATTCAGGGCTTTTATCCAGTTGTATTAATCCATATATTAAAAAAAATCTAAATATTATATCTAAAATGGTCCGGTTGACGTTAAAGCGGCCCGCGAACCAACCCTTGATATACGCCATTCGCACTGACTAACGGAAAAAAAACCACCAGAAAATTGACATTTCAAAGTAGGATCTACAATTGTAATAGTCGATGTCCTATTGGTTAGTACATCCCTTCTCTCTCAAATAAGCTTGTAACGCAAATACCATTCTATCTGAGTACGCCTACACATACTCAATGTTAAATTGTCTTTTCCTGAATGTCATTTCTGTACTTTGTCCCATTTTTTTTTACCCAAATAGCCATTTCTTTCTCCTATTCCTCATGCTACATTGTTGCTCTTTCTCACAATCCCCATATCCACATTTTCCTCATTAGCGCCACCGCTCATCTTTGTCAGTTTCGGCCGCGAATGCATTGCGCCAGCATCCCCCCCTCTTAGTCCTCATCTTGTGTCATGTTAATGAGGTCTTTTGATTTGTAATTAAAAGAGAGCCTGAGGATAGAAAGAGACTAATTAAGCGAGTCACGGCCGTTCGGAGACGGACGACGAGCCACCAAGTGAGTGCGTTCCTTTGAGTACTTGTACAAATGGTGCATACGCCGATCGTTTGAAAAGGCCAGTTCACAGTAGGCACATTAATGGAAGACCACTGTTGCTATGTGGTGAATCCTCATTCGTCATCGGGAAAATAAATGACAAAACCCGCGACTCCATAGTATAACGGTCATGTTTTTTTGTGTGTTTTGTTCAGGACGAGAAGAAAAAGATGAAGGAGGAGATCGAGAGGAGGAGAGCCGAAGCGGCCGACAGGCGGCAGAAGGTCGAGGAGCCCGTGGATGGCGAAGGAAAACCTTTCAAGTGCGTCAGCCCACGTGGCTCCTCCCTCAAGGTCAGTTGATTTCTTGACCGTGTCGTTTGGTTTGGTGCGTGACGCTTGGTTCGTGGGTGACCAAGATGTAGCGTTATTTGGGTATTGTGTTGACTGTAGGTGTATGGGTGTACAGTGGTACCTTGATATACGAGCGTAATGGGTTGCGGGACTCAGCTCGTATGTCGATTTTCTCGTATTTCAAACAAACGTTTCCCATTGAAATTAACTAAAAAACAAATTAATTTGTTACAACCTTCTGGAAAAACACCCAAAACAGGATATTGGATTGGTACAAATGTTTTATTTGTTCGAATTCGCCATCTATTACAGATATGGGCAAACTATGGCCCACGGGCCACATCCGGCCCGCTAAACCTTTTAATCTGGCCCACCAACGTAGTCCAAATAATGTTTATTTTTTCCCAAGATGGCGCCGTCATGCGGTGTCCACTCTTATTTCTTTTTCGTGTTTTACAGCCCCTCTATCTTTTTTTAAATTACATTTTAATATTTCTTAATACATTCCTTTTTACTTTGTACTTTATACTTTTTACTTTAACGATGAGTGATGAGTATGTTAATACTTTAGTCCTTTTTTTCTGTCTATGTTTCATATTTACTCTTAACGGATGCACTTTTTTATATGTATCGTATCTTGTTCTAACCCGGCCCATCTGTCAAATTCTTAAAGCCAATATGGCCCCCGGGTTTACAAGTTTCCCCACCCCATCTATACTCTTTATTTTAATTTGATCCTAAAACAGAAAGTCGCCACTCATGATTTCCATTCCCGGGCCACACAAAGTGATGCGGCGGGCCAGATTTGGCCCCCGGGCCACCACTTTGACACCAGTAACCCACCACATGTTGGCTATCTATCAGCTCAGTGCTTGCACTTAATGTTGCATACTGTATTATTTAAAACACTAAAGAATATGTATCACTATCTCCTGTCACCTCCCATTGGTCGAAACATAGTCGCTTGAGGTTTGGTACACATTATCTACATTTAAGCACAAGCCCGGCCCTTGCCTGACATGCCGCATGTGCGGAAGATAACGCATATTGTTGGGACAAGAGGATGCAGCAAAGCGATTAGGGTTAACAGGATTACTGTAACCCCATCCGCATGGCCGCAGCTGTTCAAAAATGCAACGGAGAATAGGGAATTTCCTGTCAGGGAGGATCTTTGGAACTCCCACATTCACTGAAAAGAACCCTCGGGTGTAAAAAGCGTCTCCTAAGTTATGTTTGTATTATTACCCTGCGCCATATTTCATAAACATTGTGTTGACATTCCCACAGTCAAGCAGTCTAATAGGGAAATAGTTGCTGTTTTTTTGCGAGGCATGTCATAGAATTTATGACACGCCCTCACGGTGTCGTGGTCATCCATTCGAGCGATTTCTTTTATAAAGAAATGTCTTTTCTGTCATTGGAATGGACATTTTGTTTGAATGTTTATTTGTGGCTTTTTCCTTTGCAGATTGGAGAGCGGACCGAGTTTCTTAACAAGTCGGCACAGAAAAGGTAGAAGAAATAAAAGGCCTCGGATCAATAAATGTGCCTGTGCTGTTTCTTTCTAATTCTCATTCTTTTTTCTTTCTTTTTCCCCCCCTAATCTAATCCCGTCCTAAATACCACAGTGCAGCAAAAGCGTCCCCTTCCCCTGTGGTGTCCAAGATTGACAACAGGCTGGAGCAGTACACCTCTGCCGCTCAGGTAGGCTTCTTTTTTTTTCATCAAAATGACAGCGACACTTGTGCTAATTGTGTGAAGACTGACTGGAAAACGGTAAACTTAGATATTAAACAGTACTTAGATATTAAACAGTACTTCGATATTAAATAGTACTTCGATATTAAACAGTACTTCGATATTAAACAGTACTTAGATATTAAACAGGACTTAGATATTAAACAGTACTTAGATATTAAATAGTACTTAGATATTAAACAGTACTTAGATATTAAACAGTACTTAGATATTAAGCAGGACTTAGATATTAAACAGTACTTAGACGTTAAACAGTACTTCGATATTAAACAGTACTTCAATATTAAATACTACTTCGATATTAAACAGTACTTAGATATTAAACAGTACTTCGATATTAAACAGTACTTCGATATTAAACAGTACTTAGATATTAAACAGTACTTAGATATTAAACAGGACTTAGATATTAAGCAGTACTTAGATATTAAGCAGTACTTAGATATTAAACAGTACTTAGATATTAAACAGTACTTGGATATTAAACAGTACTTGGATATTAAACAGTACTTGGATATTAAACAGTACTTAGACATTAAACTCTCTCTCTCTTAGATATTAAATTCTCTCTCTTGGATATTAAACTCTCTCTCTTAGATATTAAACTCTCTCTTAGATATTAAACAATAATTTAAACACATTAAATCATGAATAAAATTTTGAGAGCTGGTTTCAACAGTAAACTCTCATTCACCATTTGACCGGTGACCAAAAGGGACCAAAAGCCTGGCGACCAAATGTCCGGTCTTGCATGCGAATAATTGCCATTAAAATGGCTTCTGGTTATTGCAAAGCCAAATGTTTTTGTTTCTTTTAATACTACCTTACTCCAAATTTATAGTAAGGAATGAATAGAATGTCTATCATTATCTCCGTAAGTTTGATTGACACTGCTGTTCTAGCTCCGCCGCAGTGCTTTGAAAATTGCCCTATTTGTGGTATATTTTACAAAATGTCGCCGCAGCGCGAGAACAAGGACTTGCGGTGCCCTCGTTCCGCAGCCGTGGACATCCCAGCAGCCACTGACAGCATACGAAACATCAAGAGCATGTGGGAGAAAGGCAGCGTCTTCAGCTCGCCAGGAAGCAGCGCCAACACCTATAAGGTAACGACCACTCTCCAGTGGCCCATTCCCACACTACCTCCTCACCTTTGACCTTTTCCAATAGGAATCCACCGTGATAAACCCGGGCGTGGCAGGCCGCATTAACGACTGGCTGAATAAAACCCCCGAGAGCGCCAAATCGCAGGGAGGGAAGCCAATGGTAGGTCGTCTCCGCGGCAACGCCAGGTTGCTATTTTGCATGGCGTGGCTTCAAAGTGCTTATTTTACCTGATAACGTGTCTTTGTTCTTCAAAATTGAGTCAATGTCAATGTCTTTTAATGCTGTTGGTGTACTTTATAAAGAGGATTATTTTGTCATGCTTTGGCGACACCTGCTGGCAGTTATTATTATCGGCATCCAAATTTTCAGATTCCTTTTTTGTTGTTGACAAATCTATGGATCCTCTTTATTTAGCTTTTTAATCATACTTTAGTTCATTTCTTATATATTTATTTTTTATGAAAAAAAGATAATTCAGTCAATAATCTCTAATATAAAAATAAATTTGAAATAGGAAAGAAACAATAAATAAGTCGTTGTTGTTTTTTTCATTTTATGTTTTTGAAATCACTCGTTTTTATTATTTTATTATGATGTGTTTGCTATTTATTCCTATTTTTTCCCCTTGTCTTTTAATGTAAGAAAACAACTAAGGAATATTTTGAGCTCTTGGAAAATTTGATTCAAAGAAGTCAACATTTTTTAATAACTGCTTTTAAGTAGCCTTGATTATAATTGGAATTCACAAGTATACAGTTCAGTATTCATAGTTCAAATTATTTTTTTTTCCAGGACCTGAAACCTGTGGATGTGACCAACAAGAGGAGTTTATGGGAAAACAAAGGTTCTTCTGCAACTAAGGTAAAAAAAAAATAATAATAATAAGAAAAAAGTCCATTTTTTTCTTAAATAAACTTAGCATGTTTTAGTCGATGTAGGATTAATTCTGGGATATTAAAAAAATAACACTGCATGAGAATGTGTTTGTGTTTCCCCTCCTATAAGAACTCATAGCTAGATATCTTCATTACAATCTGGAAAAAGGTAAAAACAATTTATTTAGTTTCTAACCAAAAAATGCCTATTTTTTTTCTGACACATTCTCACTTGTTTTGGACACAAGGGGGCACACATCTGGCCTCTACATGCACTCTGATTTGCCTTTTTATAACCTTTCTCTGCAAAAATCTGCTTCCAATGTGGTGGCTTTGTTGAACTACTGCACTTTTGGGGTTACTTGCTAGCTTCACCTGGCATTTGCAAATATGTCACGCTACATAGATGTCCAGAATCGGGTCATGTTTCCTTCCTTTTTGGTTTATGGGCTTACTCGGTAGTTTGGACGGGATGCTTTGCTGGAGATAGACCTGTGCAATCATTGCTTGTTGTTGTTTGTGTGGCAGGTGGCGGGACGAAGTGAGACCAAATCGTTCACAAATGGTGAGTGAGTGAGTACGGCGAGTCTTAAAACGTTAGCAAAAATAGATCTCCAGTCACTTGGTTCAAAAAAAAAAGTGACCCACTTTTAGAATAGCTTGATTACGTGCTCTACTTTGTTTGATTGAGACTTGTCATGGAGCATTTTCTTCTTCTTTCATCAACATACCTGTCAACTGGTACGTTCTCGCCGTAATTGGTACAACTGAAAGCCCATTTTTATATTGGTACGCTGTACACATGAAAATGGTACGCTAAACGGTGATTTTGAGAAAAAAAAATAAATTAAGGCACTTTCTAGCCATTTTTCACCATCCGCCATTGTTTCTTCCCGGAAACGCATGTCTGCCAAGTGATATATGTACCGGCGCCTCTGATTGGCTAAAAAAAAAAGATCATGATAAACATTTCGTTTTGTAACACTTTCACCATGTGATTTCCGTTTCCTGTTCCCTTGTTTATGTTTACTTTCATTTTCTACTTGTTGTTCGTGATTTTTTACAAAAAAGTAAAGTGGTAAGATTTTCCATGTATTTATACATATATGTAAGGGCGAAAACAAAATTTGGTAAGATCACAAATGGTTCGAGGTTGACAGGTATGCATCAATTCTGGTTGTGACATCCCATCCCAAAAAAAAATGCAAACATTCACTGTCATTTTTTGTCAGGGGTCAAACTATATATTTTTTTAAGTGGCTGTATTTTGTAAAAAATAAAGTTTTTCACAGAATACAAAGATATAGAAACATGTACAGTGGTACCTCAACATGCATGCTTAATTTTGATTTTTTTCATAACTCAAACAAAGTTTTCCCATTGAAATGAACGAAAAACTAAATAATTTGTTCCAACTCTCTGTAAAAACACCAAAAACAGGATTTTGGATTGGAAAAAAATGTTTTATTTGTTCTAATTCGCCATCTATTAACAAAGCAACACATAAATAGTAGTTTGATATTACTCAAATGTGTTTAATAGTACTAAAATTATACATATAACTATTTGCCCGAAATTCAACTCGTATTTGGAATTACTCGTATGTTGTCGTACCAATGTAATTGCTTTCTGGTGGAAGAATAGAGTGTATTTTTTGGTCTTTCACCATCTCAGTTAATGTCTCTGTTCCGACCCAAAAGGTATGGGCCACTAATGTGGAGAAGGAGCCTTTACAAGTCCGAGCCACGACATTCCCAGACTTTGGCTTGATGACCAAATAACGACCACAATCCCAAAGAGGGACCCGAGGAAAGGAATAAAATGAGAAGAAGAAGAAGAAGAAAAAAAAAACAGTGAGACGCGTCTCCGCATTGAAGAAACATCACTTTGTTTTTTTTTTTGTTTTTTTTTTATACGCTGGCCACTTTAGGTGCCTTTGCACGTTACTATTTGTTTTTATAAAAGAAACCAAATGCTGTGAACATTGGATATTTTGCGACCGAAAATTTTCATGTAATTGCAGTCAAGTTGAGAATATAGATTGACAAATTTACCCCCAGGTGATGTCGCTTAACCCCTAATTAAACTTCATTCCGTCTTTTTTTAATTTTTTTATTTATATTTAAAGCAAAAATCACACGCTTATTTTATTCCAACAACTCTCGGATAGAAATATAAGTAAGCACTTGTAGAATTTAGCTCGAGTCACAATTATTATGTCTTAAAAATAGCACAGCAATGGTCCTGTTAATGTATGTTAGCGCATATATGGTCATCATACAGTATCTTATCTAACATATACTCATTTTGCTCTATTTTTTTTTTTTTTGTTGTTTTTGTATTCATGAACATTCCACCAACAGGCAGTGTTGACAACACAAAAGGCCATAATGACTTTTTTCTCTTATTTATGTTTAGTTTTTTTGTAGCTTCAGACATTCCTCTTTAAAGCAGGTGCACGTGTTGCCTTCAATGTAGAGAAAAAGGCCAAGCAGCCATTTTATCTTTGACTTTATGCTATTATGCACGCTCTAATAGAAATCAGGGTGCCTCCGCTAGTCCAAGGACGAGCCATTATGTACTTTATCCGGCCTTACGATTGCAACGAGAAGCTTAACGAAGGAAGTGTTTACGTTCATAAGATTTTGAATGAGGATGTCAGTGTTAATATCAATTGATTTCTGTTCCCGCTCCGACGACAGACAATCTAATTCCATTGCCCCTGAAAAGAGCAGGAGGGGGGTTGGACCAAATTTTTTTCTATTTGTTGTATGTGTTTTAATGCATTTTTTTTCCACTTGTTGACTGTTTTCTTTTTTTTTATGTCTATGTTTAACCCTAAAGTTTGTGTCAGCGACATAATGCTTCAAAACACATCAAGACACGTTGTTATATGTTAGTTTAAGTGAAGAACATAACCAATGTCGAGCACGCTTCCAAGGTGGATGAATGTTTTCTATGCATTGTACCACTTATACGCCAACGGAAATAAAGACATCGAGATTTGACACGTTTGGTTGTTGAATCAATTTTAGTTTATGTCCACTAGGCGGCGACAAATTACCACAAAAGCAGACGTGCTCTATAGGCAGTCCTTTTATTTTCATACCTGTCAACTTGTACGTTTTACACGTATTTTATGTACAGTGTACCACTGTGCCTCAGTGATATTACATACCACTGAGGCACGCCAAATTATTTTGACAAACGAAAATGTCCTTAAATGATAATGTATTAATGTATAGAAGTTCAATTCAATGATTGCATACAAAAACATTTGGTTCAATAATATTTTTTTCATTTAAGTTAGATATTGAATTGTATGTAAAATATTGTTGAAAGGTAGTCAATAGTAAAATTAGCAAGTTTTGATGCATTTTCAATGTTATTCCATCGCCTTGCCCCTGCCAACATGGCTGACACACAGGAAGTGACACTGCAGGAAGTGCTGCCACTTTCGTCTTCTGACGTCATGAGGCAGCTGCAAAATGAGCAGACGCTTTCTCCAAATCACCAAAAAGTAATTCGTAGATTCGGGGGAAATGCCTTTCAAAGGTTCGTTAAAACATTTTATTTCTGATTTTCTCTTATATGCTGCTACCTTGGGATGTGGATCTGGATTTATTAGAAATGTTTGCCTCGCTAGCTTGTGTTGTTTTTAGCCACCATGCGCCGTCAACGCTAACATTTTCTTAATGTTGACTAATTTTCTTTTAATAGTGGCGATATTTTCTATACAAATGAGCTGGTTTAAGATTGTGTGAACAGCTTTTGTTGATTTTGCTTAGTATAGTTGCATTGTCTCTTGAGGATCGCTAAGAAAAGTTGATCTAAACCACCAGGTCCTGCGAGAAGATGAAAAGATTTACTTGCACCAGTCTATGCAAGAACATCTCGGAGTTCCCAGCTTTAAAGGTTCCGTTTTTCCCCTCCTCTTATCTACATATCTATATTCCAATGAATTATGACTCATGTCGTGTGTTTGATAGGCCTATCTACCCGAAAACTACGACTATCATGTCTGCGATTTCGACATCATCCAAAAGACGGAGGATCACGTCGATTTCAAGACTGCTTTTCGGATGGTCCTGTCATCCAAAGACGACATTCAGCGTTGGCTGAAATTGCACACGGTCACCTGGAGGGTGGACAGAACATATCCAACAAAGGGCCAGAAAGTTATTTTTAAGGTAAGCATATCACTTGATTCTGAATGTATGTCCATTTTAGATAGTCCGCCAATGTAAGTTTCACTGTCACCTCAGTGCGCACAGACGCTCCCCTACTTACCACCATTTAAGTTACGAACAACGGTAGATACGAACATCTCTGCAAATTGCGTTCATGTCGAAAATGTTTCGTAAATTCGATTTTGTATTGCCTGCCTTTTCCGAGTAATTATTCTTTCCGCCGGTATAAAAAAATTGGATCAATTTAACCCAAGACAAGTTTTTGATTTTTGCGACTTTTTTAGGACATTTACATAAAATAGGAAAACAAGTAAGGAAATATTACACATGAGCACAATGGGTTAAGGCAAATGGACAAACTACGGCCCGCGGGCCACATACGGACCCCTTGGCGTTTTAATCCGGCCCGCCGACGTTGTCCAAGTAATGTTTTTTTCCCCAAGATGGCGCCGTCACATGGAAGCCAGTGGCAGTAACTGTGTCCACTCTTATTTGTTTTTTTGTGTTTTACAGCTCCTCTATCTTTTTTTAAACTACATTTTAATATATCTTAATACATTCCTTTTTACTTTACTTTGTACTTTATACTTTTTACTTTAATGATGAGTGATGAGTATGTTAATACTTTAGTCCCTTTTTTCTGTCTATGTTTCATATTTACTCTTAACGGATGCACTTTTTTATATCTGTATTGTGTCTTTATAGGTAGACTACAGGTGCCAGTTCAACACCAGACCACGGGGACCTGAAAAAGCACCTGGCAACAGCAAAAACACAGACTGTCCCGCCAAAATGAACGTGACGCTGCTTCGCACGCAAGTGAGCCGAGGCAGGCGGAGTCTGTGAGTCCCACCATGCCCAAAGGAATGTTGTGGAACGCAACAACAGTGGCCCGGTTATTTTCTCCCATCTCAGAAGCGCAGATGCTCACCTACCCACCTTCCCGACCATGGTGACCCTCTGCAACGAACACAACCACTACCTCCACGCACAGGCCCGTCAAGCGGTCCCGCTTCACTCCACGCCAGCTTTACATTTGGGTTTCGTCGAATGCGGTCTGACGGCAGCCAACGGAAGTCCTAACATGGGGTACTTCTCCAGGTAAATTCCAGTTGTTTTTTTTTGTAAATGCGGCTGAATTTTGAGATTTTAAATGAGGTGCTCACACCAATTACAGTTGTCCAGAAGAAAGCGGCTTGGAGGTGGTAGTAGAAGAAGTGGAACAAGAAGCTCCAGAAGAAGGTATTTTCTGCCAAACATGTATTTTAACTCAAAGATTTTCTGATTGAAGACTAAATGAGCTCTTATTGGTTTTCAGCAGCGCATCGAGTCGCCGCGTTACAGTTTAAAACCATGTGCCAGAAGCTGTCAGCTCTTGTCAAGAGCGACAAATCCTTCACCGCTTCGGCCCTGGCTGCGGTGAAGGCCTTTCGAAAAATGGAGGGCGATCCTTCCAAGATCGCCACCGCACTCCATTTGTTTGCCCGCGAGCCACCGACCAGATCCAGCGCCGTCCACGGGAGCGCCCGACACAAGGGTGGAAGGCGTCCCCTCTCCGCCGTGCGCAAGCTTGCATCAGGCGGAAGACATCGGCGCCTCGTTGTCAGAACACCTTCAAGGACCACCATGGTGCTCGACCATGTGTACAGTCAATAAGGTACCTTGTGAAAAAGTCTTATCATATTTCTTAATCTTTTCCGTATATAAGCGAATAGTAAGGCTTTTTTTCTTAAAAAAACAACATAGTATAGTAAGGCTTTATTTCTTTAAAAAACAACATAGTATACTACAGCTTTTTCCCCTTAAAAAAATGTATAGTATAATAAGGCTTTTAAAAAAAAAAACAGTATAGTAAGGCTTTTTTTCTTAAAAAAACAACATAGTATAGTAAGGCTTTATTTCTTTAAAAAACAACATAGTATAGTACAGCTTTTTCCCCTTAAAAAATATATAGTATAATAAGGCTTTTAAAAAATAAAAAAAACATAGTATAGTAAGGCTTTTTTTCTTTAAAAAAAACATAGTATAGTCCAGCTTTTTCCCCTTAAAGAAATATATAGTATAATAAGGCTTTTAAAAAAATAAACATAGTATAGTAAGGCTTTTTTTCTTAAAAAAAAAACAACATAGTATAGTAAGGCTTTATTTCTTTAAAAAACAACATAGTATAGTAAAGCTTTTTCCCCTTAAAAAAATATATAGTATAATAAGGCTTTTAAAAAATAAAAAAAAGATAGTATAGTAAGGCTTTTTTTCTTAAAAAAAACAACATAGTATAGTAAGGCTTTTTTTCTTAAAAAAAGCAACATAGTATAGTAAGGCTTTATTTCTTTAAAAAACAACATAGTATAGTACAGCTTTTTCCCCTTAAAAAATATATTGTATAATAAGGCTTTTAAAAAATAAAAAAACATAGTATAGTAAGGCTTTTTTTCTTTAAAAAAACATAGTATAGTAAGGCTTTTCATTCTTTAAAAAACAAAATAGTATAGTACAGCTTTTTCCCCTTAAAAAAATATATAGTATAATAAGGCTTTTAAAAAAATAAAAAAACATAGTATAGTAAGGCTTTTTTTTCTTTAAAAAAAAAACAACATAGTATAGTAAGGCTTTATTTCTTTAAAAAACAACATATTATAGTACAGCTCTTTTCCCCTTAAAAAAATATATAGTATAATAAGGCTTTTAAAAATAAATAAAAAACATATAGTAAGGCTGTTTTTCTTAAAAAAAAAACAACATAGTATAGTAAGGCTTTATTTCTTTAAAAAACAACAGTATATATAATAAGTATTATATTTCTTAAAAAATGACAGTATCGTAAGGTTTTATTTCTTAACAATCTACATAATATACCAAAGCTTTATTTCTTTAACCATAAATTTAATTATGTCTATTTGTAGTCAAGAACCTCAAATGATGACAAAGGAAAGTGTAATCACTTGGTGGCATAGTGGTTAACTCACCTGTCTCTCGTTTGGGAGACCTGGGTTCAATTCCTGTTTGGGACACTTTTTCACTTAATTGTTTCTGTTTCTTGCAGTCAAGACGCTCAAATGACGCGAAAGAAAAGTGTAGCCACTTGGTTGGCGCAGAGGTTAGTTCACCGGACTCTCGTCGGGGAGACCTGGGTTCAAATCCCGGTTGGGACACATTTTCCCTTAATTGTTTCTGTGGACTTGTACTCGAGATACTCAAATGATTACAAAGAAAAGTGTAGCCACTCGGTGGCGCAGAGGTTAGATCACTGGACTCCCATCTGGGAGACCAGGGTTCGATTCCCGCTGTCGTCCTTTGGCTGATCACTTCACCATGTGATCTGGAAAATGGAACGAGAAGAAGAAAAAAAAGAAAAATCTTTTTAATTTATATTAAACACTTAGTCATACTTTTCAGCAAAAGGTTATATTCCGAACTGCCTTCGGCAGTTCGGAAGACACTTGATGGACCTGTATGTGCGAAAGGCGTTCTCGGGTCGGCCTTCGGCCGACCCTCGACCGCTTGCTTGGTCAGTCAACCGCCGACACCGGGAAGCGAACTCACGTTCTCTCGGTGCAAAGGCGAGTGTGCAACCCACTACACCAACTCGTGCCCCACTTATACATAGGTGTTGAAACGTTTTATCCAAGGAAATGGGGTTAAACACTTAGTCATTTTTTGGATAAAATGCTTCATCCACCACTGAATACTTATACACTTAAACACTTAGGCATTTTAACTTATTCTTTTAACTGAATATTTGGAAAACCTTTGCCGGCACTGGGAATTGAACCTAGGACCACATCGGTGGCAGACTGATGACTTAGCCACTGGGCCACCAACCTGTGGGAGAAAGCAGTAGTACTTATAGTTTTATCCAAGGAAACGGGGTTAAACACTTAGTCATTTTTTGACTAAATGCTTCATCCACCACTGAATACTTATTCAGTTAAACACTTAGGCAATTGTACTTATTATTTTACCTCAACAATTGTGGGAAAATCTTTGCAGGTCCTGGGACTTGAACCCAGGACCCCAGCAGTGGGAGGCTGGTGACTTAGCCATTGGGCCACGACCCTGTGAAAGAAAGTAGTAATACTTATACTCTTATCTCATTCATTTACCTGAATAATATTTTGAAAATCTTTGCAGGCACTGGGATTTGAACCCAGGACCACACCGGTGGCAGACTGATGACTTAGCCACTGGGCCACCAACCTGTGGGAGAAAGCAGTAGTACTTAAAGTTTTATCCAAGGAAACGGGGTTAAACACTTTGTCATTTTTTGACTAAATGCTTCATCCACCACTGAATACTTATTCAGTTAAACACTTAGGCAATTGTACTTTTTCTTTTACCTCAACAATTGTGGGAAAATCTTTGCAGACACTGGGATTTGAAACCAGGACCACAGCAGTGGGAGGCTGATGACTTAGCCATTAGGCCACCACCCTGTGAAAGAATGTAGTAATACTTATACTCTTATCTCATTCATTTACCTGAATAATATTTGGAAAATCTTTGCAGGCACTGGGATTTGAACCCAGGACCACAGAGGTGGCGGACAGATGACTTATCCACTGGGCCACCACCCTGTGAGAGAAAGCAGTAGTACTTGTACTTTTGTCTCTTGCATTTACCTGAATAATATTGGGAAAATCTTTGCATCCACTGGGATTTGAACCCAGAACCACACCGGTGGCAGACTGATGACTTATCCACTGGTCCACAGCTCTACAAGAATAAACAGTATTATTTGTTGTTTTGTCTCTTTTTACACATAGTTTCATTGTATTATGAGGCTTTTTTTTCGACATAGTATAGTAAGGCTTAAAAATTGACATAGTATAGTAAGGTATTTTTTCTTCAAAAACGACATAGTATAGTAAGGCTTAAAAAACGACATAGTATACTATGTCGTTTTTTTCTTAAAGAACGACATAGTATAGTAAGGCATTTTTATGTTAAAAAACGACATAGTATAGTAAGGCATTTTTTCTTCAAAAACGACATAGTATAGTAAGGCTTAAAAAACGACATAGTATAGTAAGGCATTTTTATGTTCAAAAACGACATAGTATAGTAAGGCATTTTTATGTTCAAAAACGACATAGTATAGTAAGGCATTTTTTCTTCAAAAACGACATAGTATAGTAAGGCTTAAAAAACAACATAGTATACTATGTCGTTTTTTAAGCCTTACTATACTATGTCGTTTTTGAAGAAAAAATGCCGAACTATACTATGTCGTTTTTGAACATAAAAATGCCTTACTATACTATGTCGTTTTTGAACATAAAAATGCCTTACTATACTATGTCGTTTTTGAACATAAAAATGCCTTACTATACTATGTCGTTTTTGAACATAAAAATGCCTTACTATACTATGTCGTTTTTGAACATAAAAATGCCTTACTATACTATGTCGTTTTTTAAAGAAAAAAACGACATAGTATAGTAAGGCTTAAAAACGACATAGTATAGTAAGGCATTTTTATGTTCAAAAACGACATAGTATAGTAAGGCATTTTTATGTTCAAAAACGACATAGTATAGTAAGGCATTTTTTCTTAAAAAACGACATAGTATAGTAAGGCATTTTTATGTTCAAAAACGACATAATATAGTAAGGCTTAAAAAACAACATAGTAAACTCTCGTTTTTTAAGCCTTACTATACTATGTCGTTTTTGAAGAAAAAATGCCTTATTATACTATGTCGTTTTTGAACATAAAAATGCCTTACTATACTATGTCGTTTTTTAAGCCTTACTATACTATGTCGTTTTTTAAGAAAAATGCCTTACTATACTATGTCGTTTTTGAACATAAAAATGCCTTACTATACTATGTCGTTTTTGAAGAAAAAGTGCCTTACTATACTATGTCGTTTTTTAACATAAAAATGACTTACTATACTATGTCGTTTTTTAAAGAAAAAAACGACATAGCATAGTAAGGCATTTTTATGTTCAAAAACGACATAGTATAGTAAGGCATTTTTTCTTCAAAAACGACATAGTATAGTAAGGCTTAAAAAACGACATAGTATAGTAAGGCATTTTTACGTTCAAAAACGACATAGTATAGTAAGGCATTTTTATGTTCAAAAACGACATAGTATAGTAAGGCATTTTTATGTTCAAAAACGACATAGTATAGTAAGGCTTAAAAAACGACATAGTATAGTAAGGCATTTTTCTTCAAAAACGACAATATAGTAAGGCTTAAAAAACAACATAGTATACTATGTCGTTTTTTAAGCCTTACTATACTATGTCGTTTTTGAAGAAAAAATGCCTTACTATACTATGTCGTTTTTGAACATAAAAATGCCTTACTATACTATGTCGTTTTTGAACATAAAAATGCCTTACTATACTATGTCGTTTTTTAAAGAAAAAAAGGACATAGTATAGTAAGGCTTAAAAACGACATAGTATAGTAAGGCATTTTTATGTTCAAAAACGACATAGTATAGTAAGGCATTTTTTTCTTCAAAAACGACATAGTATAGTAAGGCTTAAAAAACGACATAGTATAGTAAGGCTTAAAAACGACATAGTATAGTAAGGCATTTTTTCTTAAAAAACGACATAGTATAGTAAGGCTTAAAAAACGACATAGTATAGTAAGGCATTTTTATGTTCAAAAACGACATAGTATAGTAAGGCTTAAAAAACGACATAGTATAGTAAGGCATTTTTATGTTCAAAAACGACATAGTATAGTAAGGCTTAAAAAACGACATAGTATAGTAAGGCATTTTTATGTTCAAAAACGACATAGTATAGTAAGGCATTTTTATGTTCAAAAACGACATAGTATAGTAAGGCATTTTTTCTTCAAAAACGACATAGTATAGTAAGGCTTAAAAAACAACATAGTATACTATGTCGTTTTTTAAGCCTTACTATACTATGTCGTTTTTGAAGAAAAAATGCCGAACTATACTATGTCGTTTTTGAACATAAAAATGCCTTACTATACTATGTCGTTTTTGAACATAAAAATGCCTTACTATACTATGTCGTTTTTGAACATAAAAATGCCTTACTATACTATGTCGTTTTTGAACATAAAAATGCCTTACTATACTATGTCGTTTTTTAAAGAAAAAAACGACATAGTATAGTAAGGCTTAAAAACGACATAGTATAGTAAGGCATTTTTATGTTCAAAAACGACATAGTATAGTAAGGCATTTTTATGTTCAAAAACGACATAGTATAGTAAGGCATTTTTATGTTCAAAAACGACATAGTATAGTAAGGCATTTTTATGTTCAAAAACGACATAGTATAGTAAGGCATTTTTTCTTAAAAAACGACATAGTATAGTAAGGCTTAAAAAACGACATAGTATAGTAAGGCATTTTTTCTTAAAAAACGACATAGTATAGTAAGGCATTTTTTCTTTAAAAAACGACATAGTATAGTAAGGCATTTTTTCTTAAAAAACGACATAGTATAGTAAGGCTTAAAAAATGACATAGTATAGTAAGGCATTTTTTCTTAAAAAACGACATAGTATAGTAAGGCATTTTTATGTTAAAAACGACATAGTATAGTAAGGCATTTTTATGTTCAAAAACGACATAGTATAGTAAGGCTTAAAAAACGACATAGTATAGTAAGGCATTTTTATGTTCAAAAACGACATAGTATAGTAAGGCATTTTTTCTTCAAAAACGACATAGTATAGTAAGGCTTAAAAAACGACATAGTATAGTTTTTTAAGCCTTACTATACTATGTCGTTTTTGAAGAAAAAATGCCTTACTATACTATGTCGTTTTTTAAGCCTTACTATACTATGTCGTTTTTGAACATAAAAATGCCTTACTATACTATGTCGTTTTTTAAGAAAAAATGCCTTACTATACTATGTCGTTTTTTAAGAAAAAATGCCTTACTATACTATGTCGTTTTTAAGCCTTACTATACTATGTCGTTTTTTAAGCCTTACTATACTATGTCGTTTTTGAAGAAAAAATGCCTTACTATACTATGTCGTTTTTGAACATAAAAATGCCTTACTATACTATGTCGTTTTTGAACATAAAAATGACTTATTATACTATGCCGTTTTTTAAAGAAAAAAACGACATAGTATAGTAAGGCATTTTTATGTTCAAAAACGACATAGTATAGTAAGGTATTTTTTCTCCAAAAACGACATAGTATAGTAAGGCTTAAAAAATGACATAGTATAGTAAGGCTTAAAAACGACATAGTAAAGTAAGGCATTTTTTCTTAAAAAACGACATAGGCATTTTTATGTTAAAAAACGACATAGTATAGTAAGGCATTTTTATGTTCAAAAACGACATAGTATAGTAAGGCATTTTTTCTTCAAAAACGACATAGTATAGTAAGGCTTAAAAAACGACATAGTATAGTAAGGCATTTTTTCTTAAAAAACGACATAGTATAGTAAGGCTTAAAAAACGACATAGTATACTATAGTATGTCGTTTTTCAAGAAAAAATGCCTTACTATACTATGTCGTTTTTGAACATAAAAATGCCTTACTATACTATGTCGTTTTTTAAGCCTTACTATACTATGTCGTTTTTTAAGCCTTACTATACTATGTCGTTTTTTTAAGAAAAATGCCTTACTATTCTATGTCGTTTTTGAACATAAAAATGACTTACTATACTATGTCGTTTTTTAAAGAAAAAAACGACATAGTATAGTAAGGCATTTTTATGTTCAAAAACGACATAGTATAGTAAGGCATTTTTTCTTCAAAAACGACATAGTATAGTAAGGCTTAAAAAACGACATAGTATATACTATGTCGTTTTTTTCTTTAAAAAACGACATAGTATAGTAAGGCGTTTTTATGTTCAAAAACGACATAGTATAGTAAGGCATTTTTATGTTCAAAAACGACATAGTATAGTAAGGCATTTTTTCTTCAAAAAACGACATAGTATAGTAAGGCATTTTTATGTTCAAAAACGACATAGTATAGTAAGGCATTTTTATGTTCAAAAACGACATAGTATAGTAAGGCATTTTTTCTTAAAAAACGACATAGTATAGTAAGGCATTTTTATGTTCAAAAACGACATAGTATAGTAAGGCATTTTTATGTTCAAAAACGACATAGTATAGTAAGGCATTTTTATGTTCAAAAACGACATAGTATAGTAAGGCATTTTTTCTTCAAAAACGACATAGTATAGTAAGGCATTTTTATGTTCAAAAACGACATAGTATAGTAAGGCATTTTATGTTCAAAAACGCCATAGTATAGTAAAGCTTAAAAATGACAGTATAGTAAGGCTTAAAAAACGACATTGTATAGTAAGGCTTAAAAAACGACATAGTTTAGTTAGGCTTAAAAATGACATAGTATAGCAGGGCTTAAAAAATGACATAGTATAGTTAGGCATAAAAAACGACATATTATAGTTAGCTTTAAAAATGACAGTATAGTAAGGCTTAAAAAATGACATAGTATAGTAAGTAAAATTTAAAAAAGCCCTTTTCAATTCAATTCAATCACTCTTTCCAAGATACCACAAACATCTCATAATCCCATGTCAAAATGTGGATTTCATCCATTCTAATTCATTGCTGCAATACTCCAACATCAGATTTTGACAACACAACACGTCTGCCCTCTCACTTTGATCCAATTTCGCTTAACACAACAACAAAAAAGGCCTCCATTCCCCAAAAAACAATACATCTATATATCTAATCTATAGTTACACACCATGAATTCATTCTTAGGAAAGATCCTAAACCATTTTAGATTTTCTGCCTCATTTTTACATCCTCACATTTCATTGGTAGAGTGAGCTTTCTTCCCGACATCCCATCTTTGTCGCCGCTGGATTTGGCAGCGGCGTGAGTTGGAGGAGGGAGGGAGGGAGGTTATGGGAGAGAGGGAGGGAGGGAGGGAGGGAGGGAGGGAGTGGAGGAACACCGAAGGTGAGGACCAGTCTGCTGCAGCAGTGGCCGAGAGGGACGGACCACGGACGTGCGAGGCTGGCTGGACGCTTTCCCTAATCATCCAACCCCCCTACCCTCCCCATCCTCCTACCGGCATCGCACGCGGATCTGGGGCAACAGGGAGGACGCCACGGCCCGATTTACAGCAGGCGGTAGGCTTTTGAACACCCATCTTTTATTTATGAGACGATGCTAAGGGAATAATGGTGCAGTGCACATTGATGGAGAGAACATGTCAAGAGAAAAAGAAATCATCTCAATCTGGATTTTTGTGGATGTTGCATTTTATGATGATAGGTAGTGAACGGACGGACGGACCGACGGACATATCTGCAGGGGGATGCTTTTGTAGTGAGTGGAATTGGGTTGCGGGGGTTCGTAGTAGCTTCATTGTTGCAGCCGGCCCGGCTGTGAGCATTTTTCAACCCCCAGTGTTATTTCACACATACACACACACAGATGGTGGATATAGTGTTTGCCCCATATGGGTCTTTGGATTCATTGACAGATGATGCACATGTTGGCTTTTTTTGTTGTTGCGGGAAGGAGAAATGTCATGCTAATGATTTTTGTGTCACTCCAGTTTCACTCTGGAATTGGAGGACATTTTGGAGTAGGTATTTTTGCTAAGTAAGCCTTCACTTGTCTGATTTTCAGCTATAAATCAATTAAAAAAGGTTATAAATAGTCCAAGATGTGGTGAGTTCAATTTACAGATTGCTTATAGTGATTGGTATTATTTTGGTCATAGTGTTAGTTTTTGTTAGGAATAAATGCTGGTAGTGTAGCTAGTTGTTTTTCTTTAAATAATAAAGTCAATATTGAGTGGAATCGAGAGGAAAGGGTTCAAGGTGAGAGCTAATCGGTGCAAGTTATTTTGTCTTTGGAATAGAAGTCGTTTAGGTAGTTGTTATTGCCGAACAAGAGTTTCATTAGTATGCAGTACCTGGAGAAAAGCCACACAGAAATAGGAGAAGTACACATTTTAGCTTTCATTTAAGACAAATATAGTGTTGATTGATTAGGCCTTTAAAATGCAGAGTAGCAAAGTTGGGTTGTAGTATTGTCCTTCATTAAAACATTTAAATAGAATAAATACTTGTCTATTCATTGCATTGTATTACATTATCTTTAAATATTAGCCATACATACTTGTTTTAAATGGTGTTTTTATATGTAATATTTTATTCAATCAATGTTTTATTTAAAAAGTTTAAAATTTAAAAATTTCATGTTTTATCCTTTCAATTTTTTAACAATAAAGACCCTATAAATACTTATATTTTGACTTTACTATTTTATTTCTAAGGCTAAGGGGTAATAATATTACATTAATATTCTGTATTTTTGGCCTCTGCCAGGAAGTCTTGACTTTACCACAAAAGTCTGTTGACAATTGTCCCTGGCTTAGATAAACATAAAATATCTTATGTATATAAAATAGGCTGCAGTGTGACATTGTATCACACATAAATCATTTGGTAAAGCAAACACACGTCATTGCATGGAGTATGTCGGAATTTGTCTGGAGAGAGGTTTACCTGTAAATATTTAGCAAGAAGAGATTTATTTTCAATTTTAAGATTAGCATTTCGACCTATCATCTTTGTTAAGGAATCAAAATTTGAAGTAACTGAACTGAAACTCAACATTTTAGGTAAATGTCATTTGAAGTATATTAATATACATGTACATGTATATACTTCAAATATACATGTACATGTATATACTTCAAGTATACATGTACATGTATATACTTCAAATATACATATACATGTACATACATGTATATTTGAAGTATATACATGTATATGTATATACATGTACATACATGTATATTTGAAGTATGCACATGTACATACATGTACATGTATATTTGAAGTATATACATGTACATACATGTACATGTATATTTGAAGTATATACATGTACATGTATATTTGAAGTATATACATGTACATGTATATTTGAAGTGTATACATGTACATGTATATTTGAAATATATACATGTACATGTATATTTGAAGTATATACATGTACATGTATATTTGAAGTATATACATGTACATGTATATTTGAAGTATATACATGTACATGTATATTTGAAGTATATACATGTAGATGTATATTTGAAGTATATACATGTACATGTATATTTGAAGTATATACATGTACATCTATATTTGAAGTATATACATGTATATTTGAAGTATATACCTGTACATGTATATTTGAAGTATATACATGTACATCTATATTTGAAGTATATACATGTACATTTGAAGTATATACCTGTACATGTATATTTGAAGTATATACATATACATATAAAATATACCATTGAGCAACACCTACAGAATAAACGATCAAATACACATGCAAAGGATCAGTATATATTTTCAGCCAACAAAAGAAGCCTCATACTAAAAAGAATTACTCAATTTTCTTTCAACTAATGTCACTTAAAGTGGCATATTCATTGTGAAGAGCAGTAAATGAAATGTTTACTCAGATGAAGTCGTAGCCAATCCCTGGATAGGACCCAGCTTTATTTGCTTCCAGCTCTTCTCATTAGCACAGACAGCATTTTTTTTCCCAGTGCTAAACTGCTGACTTGAGGCCTTTTCAGTAACCATGGCCGCAGCTTCCCTTTTTTTTTATACAGCTGGCTGGCTCCCCTATCGGGTGAGAGACATTGAGGCTGCTTGAGTCGGCGATTATATATTTTTTGACCTTCCATTTTGTGTTTTAAAGACATATACCCCATCAACCCCTATAGATATCTAACCATATCCATTTTCTTCTTTAAAAAGTTGCAGATTTATCGTACTTTTTGATGTAATTTCCTACCAAACTCTCCAAGTGAGGACCTAAATATTAGGTTTTTCCTCTGTTTGTCTACCCACCCACACACTTTGCCTATAGTTAGTCAATATTGGTCGTCTCCCAGACATCTTTTGGCTTCCTAGCCCGCCACTGTTTACACTCATTTGGTTTTGTCTGTTTCTGCCCTCGTTTTATTGTGGCCAAGATGGTCTCCAAGGGGTTATTTTGCCAATGTATCTTTGACATGGTCTTGTCACTAAAGGTGTGGCTTTGCTTGATGAGGCCACTTGCGTGTCTGGGGGGGGTGGGATATCAGTTCGAAAGAACTGGACTTTGGGTTGAGTATGAATGAAGCTGGCAGTCTGTGCCACGTATTTAATACTTGAGGGCATTTTTGTACTGTGTTTTTTTGGAAATTGTGAGAGAAAAAAATGTCATGCCTTGTTTACATCTGGCAGAAGCTCTATAGCACTTGCAGATATGAAAATAAAAATGATCATCGACAAGATATTTATGTCATTGTCAATGTAAACAACACTGGTGTGATTAGTCTTGTAATCAGATTTTTTTTCTCCTTTTTATATATGGAAATAAATCGGATATGAATGCCATATGTTTACATTATGGATGTAAACTAGGGGAAGTCTCAATGCTGATTTTTGGGGAAAATATGTTATTTCAAAACCAATATGTCGATCCCAAACACACATTTTTAGACCCAACAATACAACGCAAAAAAAAATTAACATGATCTCATGTTTTTTTGTATTAAAGCGATGTTAATAATAAATGTTTTGTTTACACATGACTGTTGGATCAAATCCCATCATGAGACCGAATTTGATACAGTCAGATACTCCAAAAAATACCAATACACCAATATTGGAACTAATGCTAAAATGTACAAATCCAAACAAACGTCAAGGAAAATCCAGATTATACACTATACATAAAGAATGTGTTCCATCCACTTAACAAATCTGTTATTGCCCAATAAAGAGTTAAACCAAAAAAGGGAATTTGGCTAAAAGCCATATTTGAGTGCCTGGATATATGGTTAATCTAACCCAATCCTCTTTTAACAAGATCAGTTCCCTAAAGGGAGCTCTCGTATCCAATCGCGATGCCATCAGCCATCAAAGAAACCTTGTTCCTTTTTCCGAACCACCTCTGTGTGACATTTCTGATGACTTGGTCGTATGATACCGCAGAGGGATGTCAAGGGAGGGAAAGTACGGGAACAAGAGATTTGTCCTTTTAACCTCTTGGCGAGAGACAAAAATTTCCAAGGCGCTGTAAATCTCTCTGATTCATCTTTGCTCTCTTTGCGCTTTTATTACCGAGTGTCTGTTTGTGTTGCATCCAATCTGAAAGATGGACTGTCCAAATTAAAATGGCACTTGAAGAGTTTGGTTTTGGCACCCCCGGCCCACTAGACTTCTCACTTTGGGGTACGGCAATATGACACACATCACCTAAATGAGGTCATTTATCTTGTTTTACGGGGACGGCACAAGCATTGAGACAGATGTTCTCTGATTGGCCTGAGGCTTACATCCAAAAATCTCATCACGTATACAGATGGCGTGCGTGGCGGGCTGCAGGTGCCACCCTTTTCATAATTGCGTCGCTAAAATTACCTTCGCTCAGCGGCTACCTAAACGGCTAACCTCTACGCTGGATAGGAAGAAATCAAAACAGTCTTACTTTGCATGAGTCTGTGGAGTCCCTCCGAAGCTCTTTCAGAAAGAGACTGCTGCACCCTCATTGCAGGAAGGAGTGCTTCTGCAGATCCTTCTTCCCATCAGCGGTCAGGCTCTTTAACAAAAAATGGTTAAGAAAGTGTTAAGACCTACATGCAAGCATGCACATTTATCTGTATGTATGTATTTATGTGCCGATATATATGTATGTGTATGCATGTATATATGTGCCTATATACATATGTATGTGTATGTACACGTATGCGTATATGTATGCGTGTGTATGTACACACACATATACACACACATATACACATATATATATATATATATATATATATATATATATATATATATATATATATATATATATATATATATATATATATATATATATATATATATATATATATATATATATATATATATATATATATATATATATATATATATATATGTATATGTGTGTGTGTACATACACACGCATACATATACGCATATGTGTACATACACATACATATGTATATAGGCACATATATATATATATATATATATATATATATATATATATATATATATATATATATATATATATATATATATATATATATATATATATATATATATATATATATATATATATATATATATATATATATATATATATATATATATATATATATATATATATATATATATACATATATACATATATACATATATACATATATACATATATACATATATATATAATATATTATATATATTTATATATATATATATATATATATATATATATATATATATATATATATATATATATATATATATATATATATATATATATATATATATATATATATATATATATATATATACACATACATACATCGATACATAAATACATACATATATATATGCATTTTAGACATAAATAGATAGGTAATAAGTAAGTTAATAAATAAATACATGAATAGATATCAGTAAATAAGCATGTTGCTGAAATATTTCAGCAACATGCATATTTACTGATATATCTATTCATGTATTTATTTATTAACTTACTTATTACCTATCTATTTATGTCTAAAATGCCTTTCTTATTTCTGCATCCTCACCCTCTTGCTACTGTGAACTTTATTCATCCCAAATAAGGGATAAATAAAGTTATCCAATCCAACCACAGTTACTATGATTATGCAAAGTATTATGTCAGATCCTTGATAAATACCTAAAAAAAAACTAGCCAAGTCCAGCTAAAATGTCCTCCAAATGTCAAATGCCTCAGGTCTTACACAAAAAAAAACCTCCAAATAGGAGCAATTTGCACACACTAACTTGCTCAACAATTTCCATCCTGCCTCAGTTTCCTTATCACAGAGTCCTTTAACCCCCTGTCACATGCTCAATGCTAACATATTCAGTCTCATGCTGCATGTTTATTCCCAGTAGGTCCATAAAAAAAGTCCTTTCGACAGCTCGTTCATTCACAAACAGTAAATCCAAGTGCAACGGTCTTTTGTTCCACGCCGCTGTCTCTCATTAGACAAACGGTCATGATAATGTCGTGGTTTCATGTCTGGCTCTCGAGGGAATATTTCAATTTTCATAGCTATCCTAGGAAACGTTGCAAGGTGATCTATTAATACTTCTGTTGTGTGTATGTGTGTATTTTTAATTTCCACAAGTACATTTTTGTTTCACTTTGAGCTCAGATTGTTTCCTAATAAATAGAAATGTGTCTTTCTAAATACTTGATAAACAAACCTTAAGGCTTATTTATCCAAATACATTGCAAAAAAATGAAATGTACTAACTGCCTTGCATTGCTATGGCAATGTGCAAGCCTCTAATTTCTTCTTGGTGACATCTGAAACAAACGGATGCCATTTTTGATCTCACATCCTATATGCTTTTGTTTCCATGGCAACATGTCACAGCTTGGGGGCCGGTTTGCCACTCTCCTTCCAATCTGTCGCTCTGCAGCAGTACCATTAGCTACTCAGGAACATGTAGCATCCCATCATTGCAAAGACCCCTTTCCTACCTCTAGCTTACGTCACTATTCCTGGCCTATTCATTGGCTGGGCACCCAAACAGTGCTGCTTTCCTTTGTCAAATTTGGATCGCTGATGTGAGATGACTAGAGAGTCTCCCCAGAGATTAGCATAATGCTTTCATGGTCACGGAAAGAAGCCTTCGGGGCATATTTGTGTATGTTCATGCATGTCATGCTTTGCCCTTAATGTTGCTGAAAGTAATACAAATGGCTGAAGACATTGCAATTATTGATGGAAGATTCATTCGTTTACTGGACAGTCCCTTGATGCCTACCAAGGCTAGATTGGATGGCACTCATTACACAAAAAAATGTTTTCGCTACTAATATAAGGAACAATATTTTCCAATACAATATTTTTTATGGAGTATTGACAGTATCAGATTTGGTCACAAGATGGGATTCGATCCAACAGTTGCGTGTTTCAGAACATTTATTATTAGTATCGCTTTAGTACTAGTATTTTTTTGCATTATATTGGCAAGTCCCAATGCTGATTATTTTGGAAAGAACAGCATTGGGACTTGCCTAGTTTGCATCCATAATGTAAACACATGGCATACATCAGGTGTCAAAGTGGCGGCCCGGGGGCCAAATCTGGCCCGCTGCGTCATATTTTGTGGCCCGGGAAAGTAAAACATGAGTGCCGATTTTCAGTTTTAGGATCAAATTAAAATGAAGAGTATAGATGTATATTAAATTTCCTGATTTCCCCATTTTAAATCAATAATTGTAATTTTTTAATCAATGTTTTCTGTGTTTTTAGTTCAAAAATCATTTTGTCAAAACTAAAAAATATATATGAAAAAAAGCTAAAATAAACATTGAATATTTAGGGCTTTTAATCCAGTTCTTTGAATCCAATTATAAAAAGATATCTAAATATTATATCTAAAATGATCCGGCCCACATGAAAACAAGGGTTTATTTATCTGATTTATCCTTTATTTTTATAATTGTGGTATCCTAAAAATACTTTTTTAACGGATTTGTTTTGAACAGCACTTCCTAGTACTTTCATCATTACCTGAAAAGTCACTGTGTTATGCTAAATGGCAAAAAAAGCTGAAAATGATACGCTCTTCGATGGTCCTACCCAATCTGCGAGTACGTAATCCCAATGAACAGATGGCTGGGTGAGGAAAGGGAGGGTACCACTAGCTTGTTGCAGTATCAAATCTCCTCTCATCTCACCTCCCCTACTGACCCCTTCTTCCTTCCCCATCCTACGTCCTCTCTCGACATTGCAGACTCCATTTTCCCACAGCCATGCAATCATGACTTGATAACATCTGTCTCATCAACCCTATCAAACATTCTCATGTGCGATGTTTTGCCTTGAAACATTTTGGAGGAGTGTTATATAACAATATGTCCTGATTTGATCCCAAAATAGCCGCTTTAAAATCACAGTAATAGCACTAGGGTTTGTGTCATGACTATGGTAACAACAAACTACCCACTTTAATGGCAGTATACTTCACTGCTGACTATAATTTGCAATGTGGATTAAAAATATAAGTATTAAATCATTTTACACAAAATGCATTTTGAACTAAATACACAAAAGAAAAAAAATGATTAAAAAATTGCAATGATTGTTTTTAAAAAGGGGAAAATCGGGAAATGTAATGTACATCTATTATAATTTGAATTTGATCATAAAACAGAAAGTTGGCACTCATCATTTACTTTCTCGGGCCACACAAAATGATGCAGCGGGCCAGATTTGGCCCCCGGGCCGCCACTTTGACACCTGTGCTTTAGCTTAAACATGGGCTGAACCATTTTAGATACAATATTCAGATTTTTTTTTTTTTATAAATGGATTAAAAGAACTGGATTAAAAGCCCTGACTATTCAGTTTTTTATAAATCTAAAACAATGTTTACTTTAGCTTTTTTAAAATATATTTTTAGATTTTACAATATTATTTTTGAACTAAAAACACAGAAAAAAATGATTAAAAAATACAATTATTGATTTAAAAGGGGAAAAAAATCAGGAAACTTAATATACATCTATACTCTTCATTTTAATTTGATCCTAAAACAGAAAGTCGCCACTCACGATTTACTTTCCCGGGCCGCAAAAAACGATGCGGCGGGCCAGATTTGGCCCCCAGGCCGCCACTTTGACACATGTGGTATAGTTGATTCAACGAATGTTAAAATGTAGAAAATGTTGTCGCTTTTTGCCCTGACGTATCCCTGCCATTTCAGCGCTATGCTGCCGGTAAACAACACAAGAGGACAATAGGGTCGGCGCGCTCGTGGATATTAGAGACACGAGCCGCATCTCGCTGACCATCAGCACTTCCCAAAGCTGACGGGGATTCTGCGGATGATGCGAGAATGACCAACCACCCCGAAATGAAGAGGGGGGAGTCTACTTTGTTGTGTTAACGTAGCACGCATTAGATGACAATTCCCAACTCAGCAATTATTGGTGGGTTTTAGAGTCAGCTTCTTGAAGAGGTGATACAAAATGTTTTGTTTTTTTTCTGCAGAAGCAACGAAACAAATGTTGTATTCCCAGATCGTGTGGGAAAAGTACAATATTATCTACAATGTATGCAAAACATGATCTATGTTGTATCTGTAGTGTGAGCATTTAACCTTGAGTTGGTACGCCATATCTGTAAATATTTGGTTTGGACTTTTCCCATGCAAATCTTTTGTAAAACAGATAACAAAAACATTTCGAAAATGTGATGTAAGCTGAAAATATAGCTTCTATTCTGGAGAAAAAAAAGGATGCATCGAGTGCTGCAGGGGGGCTCTTTAACCTTTGATTCTGACCTCTGAGTCAGAGGATGAGTTTATAGGCTCTCATATGTGGATTTTAGATGGAGGTTGTTTATAGTGTCTGTTGTAGAGAATGTTTTTGTTGTCAGATGCATGTTATATTGTTGTTGTTGTTGTTTTTAGCATGGCAATATCATGGCAATATTTAATTTAGGCATTAAGTACCAGCGAGTAAATTGGACGATTGAGCGTAATTGAGCTCTCTGCCCTCACTGGAAGACATTGCCATCCCATTGCCGTTATCTAAGCAGAGCCAGGAACATTGTCTGGGACCCATACCACCCTGGTCACAACCTGTTCCAGTTGCTGCCCTCTGGCAGACGCTATAGGTCTTACAAAGTACAGACAAATAGGCTTAAGGACAGTTTTTTCCCCACATCCATCAGGACACTAAACTTGCGGTAGCACGACGCACAATCCCTTCTGTGTAATAACTTTGGCGTGAGGATACTTGAAAAGACGTTGGGCGGTGATCATGAAAATGATCGTGATAAACACACCCTTATATGTGTTGTATATGTTTTTGCAGTAATGTAACTTGTGTGGTATTAAAAGAGTGACTTTTTTTGATTCCAATTCCAATCATTTCATTCTGATTTGCAGGGTCAAGCCAGACAATATGGAGGACTTCACCATGGGCAAGAATACAAAGAGGTCTGCTAGCCCTGGAGTTTTACTTTTCATTATCTTCCTGAGTCACATGACATCTGCTCTGGAGGTTCCCCTTGATCGTAAGGATTTTTGAAATGTTATTCCTCATCAGTTTGAAATTGGATTAAATGATTGCCAGATTTTTGTTATAGCTATTTATTATATGTCACTAATGCAATGGGTGAAAGAGAAGTAATTTGCTATTTAAAAAAATGATGTTAGTCATTAGCAATTCTTTAGTTCACTAAAATAACCTAAAAGGATTTTTGAAATGTTATTCCTCATCAGTTTGAAATTGGATTAAATGATTGCCAGATTTTTGTTTTAGCTATTTATTATATGTCACTAATGCAAAGGGTGAAAGAGAAGTAATTTTCTATTTAAAAAAATGGTGTTAGTCATTAGAAATTCTTTAGTTGACTAAAATAACCTAAAAAAATAGAAACTTGTTTTTGTTAGGGGGGTTAAAAGAGTACTAGATGTTTTCTAGCATAAATTGCCATCACCATTCTACACTTGTTATTGCAAATTCCTCATTCATAATATTTTGGCCTTGAAGCTATAGTAATATTTGACATACATCAACTTATAGGCATTTGTTTTACATTATTAAAGCTTAAATTCATTACAATAATTAAATAAATAAAATAAATTAATCTAAATTAGGAAGCTCAATAAAAAAAGCTCTTTCACTCTGAATTTGTGATCTACGGGCCACTACAAAAACTAACAGCTTTCTGTAATTATATTCTCTCACTGTATCTGCATTCTCCTGATGGACAAAAAGCTAAAGTCCTGGAAGGATGTAAGTTTGCACCAATTCTGACCTCTAGTGTGGGCTTCTTTCTCTTATTTTACTCGCAATGGTGCATGCAATCCCAGTTTGTTATTAAAACTCGTTGAATTTTTCATGTCCTTTATGCCTTGCTGTGATGTGTTGCACTGCATGCTGTTTTTATCTTTAACATCTTTAACAAACAACAATTTTATGCTTATTAATTAAAATGACACTTGCTTCTGCAGTACCACAGCCTCCCACTATTACGCTACAAACCCCAAAGGATCATATTTTTGACCCAAGAGAGAGCATTGTCATCCACTGTGAAGCTAAGGGGAAACCTCATCCCAAGTGAGAAGAAACCAAACTCCCCACCAACAGATTACTTAAACATCTTATTGACTTTACGGTGTTTTTCTATTTAGCTTTTCTTGGACTAGGAATGGCAGCCATTTTGATGTGGAGCAAGATTCAAAAGTTCTCATGAAACCCGGCTCAGGAACTTTGGTCATTGACATCAGTGGGGAAAAAGCCGAAGTTTACGAAGGGACGTACCAATGCGCGGCTCACAACGATCACGGCACGGCAGTTTCGAATAACATGGTCATCAGACAGTCCAGTAAGAATTCGTACCTGGATTGATTGTTTAGAAGAAGGTGGGTGAGTGACTTCATGGTATCTGATTCGTAGGGTCTCCCTTGTGGTCGAAAGAAAGACTGGAGGCCATCACAGTACAGAAGGGGGTCTCACTGGTGCTTCAATGCCGCCCCCCGGCTGGTCTGCCTCCACCTGTCATATTTTGGATGGATAACAGTAAGTCTTTATGATGCATAGACTTATTTTATGGTATGCAAAAACACTTAAAAAATAGTCAACATAGGAGTTTTAGTTTGATCTATAAAAATAACCAATGGTTGTTTTCACCATGTCGGTTAAAATGGCATTGTTGGCTATTTCAATTGGACTTATCACCCTATTGCACTGATGTCAAAGCGGTGACCCGCGGGCCAAATATGGCCCACTGCATCATTTTCTGTGGCCCGAGAAAGTAAATGATGAGTGCCAACTTTCTGTTTTATAATGAAATACGAATGGATATTATAGATTATTTCCTGTGTTACTTCATTTTAAATCAATAATTGCAAATAATTTCTACAAAATTTTAATGTCCAAAAATGATTTATTGATTACCACGATCGAGAAAGCTGTCAATTTATTAATCGATTAATTTTGGCAATTTCCAATAACGTTTTATCATCAAAAATCCTACAATAATTTTCATCATAACAATTTCATTCTTTTAGGAGTGATGAATTACGTCATCGACATATAAAATTGGCAAACAATAGTATTTATTATATCGACTTTCCATCTGATGTATAAGATTGTCAACAATAGTTTTGACTTTACCGACTGAACTAAAATGTCTCTCTTGAAATATTCAGTTTTCCAGAGATTACCACTGGACAATCGAGTCTCCCAAGCCCTCAATGGGGACTTGTACTTTTCCAATGTCCTCCCAGAAGACAACCGAAATGACTACATCTGCTATGCTCGCTTCCCATATACTCAAACCATCCAACAGAAGCAGCCTATCTCAGTCACAGTTCTCCAAAGTAAGTCCTTTAATGTGCTCTTAAAAAGAAAATCGTTATCTTAAAAAACATTCTTTTTGTCCCTTTTGCATGCTTGTCATTTTTCTTCTGTTACAGTGGATACAATGAATGAGACCTCTTTATACAATCTCACTAACTTTAGTGGTGAGTGTTTCTGGTTTATGCCTGAAACCTGAGTGTCCATTTTTTTCCTAGCCCAACCTAAAAACTCAACCCTGCACTCATATTTTTTTAAAATTGAAAACAAACAAAAAAGGTTAGAGTTTAAAAGAAGAAGGAGGATTGAAAATGTCCCATATTTTATTCAAAATTTAAGCTTTTCCCCCATTTTCTGACCTCGCTACCCACTTTTGATGACGTCAATGGCTTTTTTCTCATTCCTATTCAGTCCTGTACAGTCATTCCCTTAACAGGCAGCAGAATACTTTCGACCTGATCTTCTTTGCGCTTTTCTATTAAAATTAGCAAACCCGACGGGGGAGCGGCGTCCCGGTTTCATGATGCCTCTGGGCGCTACCAGCACCAAGATGGTCCTCCGTGGGGAGACTCTTGAGCTTGAATGTATTGCCGAAGGATTGTGAGTAGATTTTTTTTCTCAATGCTTAAAATTGACCTACTTGGAAATTCGGTCTTTAAAGAAACCTTAGGATTCAAACTTTCAAATAAAAGTATCTGAGGTGACAGTTTATTCATAGGTAATTCAAAACTACCCCCGCAAATTCCTAAATGTTCTCATTGGTCACTAACTTGTAGCTTTAGGGACTAAGTTGAAATATAGTATTTTACAGCCATCTATTTGTCCAAATATTTTGCCAGGAGCAATTTCTAAAACTATTTAGTTCAAGGGGTAGGGAACCTGTGGCTCGGGAGCCATATGTGGCTCTTTTGATGGGTGTATATGGCTCTCCGCCTTTTTAAAATCATATTTTTTCTTCATTAGACTCTTCTGCATGCATTCTCTCATTGATACTCATTGATTAGCAACAGTGGAATAATGTTCTTAAAAGAATTCAGACTTTTTTTAACTTTCTAAGTGGTGAAATGAATAATAAATGCTCACATTTTCATGTATTTTTACTTTTAAATTCTGAGTATAGCTCTCAAGGAATGATGTTTGAAAATATGAATTGTTTATGGTTCTCTTCATCAAAAAAGGTTCCTGACCCCTGATTTATATCATTAAATTAATATAATAAGGTAATCAATTACAAAAAAATACCTTGGCCAAAATGAATTAGCAACATTAATCCTTTTTTGGGGGAAACCTTGATTTGAAAAGTAAATAAATACTGTTTTCAGTGGTGCAACTCCAAGAGTAATACCAGTTATTATGGCAGGCCCACTCCAGAGATGTCTTGGCAAAAAGACGGCGGTGAACTCCCGACTAGTCGAGTTTCCTTTCTCAACTACAAGAAAACTTTGAAGATTTCGGACGTAAGTGAAGCCGATGCTGGCGACTACACCTGCACCGCCACCAATCACCTTGGCTCAGCCCACCACATCATTAAAGTCACCGTTAAAGGTAGAAACCCATTTGTTAAACCTCTAAATCCGACACACTTAAAAAATATATATACTCACTCTTTTCTACTTCATTCGAATTCAACAGCTGCTCCATTCTGGGTCAGTGCTCCCAGAAACCTGATTCTCGCCCCAAATGAGACCGGAATCCTCACTTGTAGGGTCAGTGGAGACCCTAAGCCAGATATAAGTTGGTTTGTCAATGGAGTTCCTGTAGAAAGTGAGTACAATGCTTAGTACATATTATTCGAGTTGAAATTATGACTGTATTGATATGATATTTCACATGATAGACGCTCCCAAAGACCACACCCGCAAGGTGGATGCCGATACGGTGATTCTTAGCCGTGTACAAACTGGTTCCAGTGCAGTCTACCAATGTAACGCATCCAATGAATTTGGCTACCTGATTGCCAATGCCTTTGTTAGTGTACTCGGTAAGTCTGAATCATTGTTCCTATTGTGTTTCATGAGCCTAATGGAGATTTGATTTGATCATGTAGCTGAACCCCCAAGAGTTCTAACTCCCCCAAACCAAGTGTACCAGGTCATCACCAACAGGCCTGCTTTGCTACATTGTGCAACTTTTGGTTCGCCGATACCAATCATCACATGGTAGGAACTACATTCACAATACAGTGTTCCCCCGCTACTTCGCGGTTCAGCTACCGTGGACTCAGAGCTTTGCAGATTTTTTTGGGAAAAAAAATACAAATTTTACATTGAAACAACATATTTTACAGTTTTTTTGTTATAACATGAATTTCACTCTCTCTCTACCCATATTCCATATGGTGTACTGTATACAGGGGGGTAAAAAATTTTAAAAAAATTAAAAAAAATTGGGAATTAAATTCAAAGTAAGCATTTTTGAAGGGGAATCCCTACTTTGCGGAAATGCACTTATCGCGGGTGGTCCCGGTCTCTATTAACCACGATAAGCGAAGGAACACTGTACTATACTTTATATCATTTGATTGGCGTTATGGTTTGTTTTGAAAGTGTAGGTTTTAGTTTGCTTCGAATTGAGAAACATATCTTTAATGGAAACTGTAATTTCTAGGTTTAAAGATAGTCAAATCAGCATCAAAAGTCAAGACCCCTATGTGATCCACGAGAATGGCACTCTAGAGATCAATGTGGCACAGTCGCAAAACAGCGGCAAGTACACATGCATTGCCACCAACAACCTTGGTATCAAAGAGAACCATGTCTTCCTGGAGGTGAAAGAGCCCACACGTATCCTGAAGCAACCTGAATACAAGGTGGTCCAGCGGGGCATGAGTGCAGTGTTTGAGTGCAAAGTCAAACACGACCCATCTCTGGTCCCGACAATGACCTGGCTAAAAAACAACGGCGAGCTACCTGATGATGAAAGGTAGACTTGAACGCCTCTTGTCTTTCAATGAATGGAGGTCCAATCATTCTAATTTTTATAGGTTTGAGGTGGACACAGACAGTCTAATCATCAAAGATGTCACCGATGAAGATGAAGGCACTTACACGTGTATCATGAACACAACCCTGGATCAGGACTCTGCTAGGGCTACACTAACTGTCGTCGGTACTTGTGCTTTTTTAATTCTACCGCACCAATGTTGAGATTGCCATGCTTCTATTTTTTAGAATTGACTACTTTTTCCCAGCTTTTTTCCTGCCGCCTGAAGTATGTGTCACTTATACTAACTTTGTATCTTCTACTCTTGATTCTTGCTCTCTCAGAGGCTACTCCTACTCCAGCTATTGTCTACGGTAAACCAACACTGTCCATAGTGTAGTCATGTACTTTGTACTCTTAAACCTTCATCCTCCTCTGACTAACATTGGATTCATGTTGTTGTACTTGATTAAGTATTTTTCCCCCAGTAATTTTCAGTAATTGTTCATTTTCACAGAGATACCTGACCCACCCACTGATTTGGAACTGACTGACCAGACTGACCGTAGTGTGCAGCTCACTTGGATTCCCGGAGATGAAAACAACAGTCCTACACAAAGTATTTCATTTTTAAATTAAACCGACTAACGGAATTTTGATGGTTTTAGATCTGACATAATATATGTTGTAACGTGCAAAGGTGAATGGTCATTTTCTGTCTCAAGAGTTCTTGATCCAGTATGAAGATTTGCTACACCAGCCCAGCCTCTGGGTCAATCTGACAGAAGTTGCTGGTATGAGCAACAAGGCGCAACTGGATCTCTCACCCTATGTTTACTACTCCTTCCGAGTTCTAGCGAAGAATAAAGTGGGCTACAGCCAACCTAGTCAACCATCGCGGCAGTACAGAACCAATCCAGCAGGTAGGTAGCTAACTACCTGACATGGATACTACTTTAGTAAAAAATGTCAACTTAGCCTATCAATGCTCTCTTTGAATTTCAAGCCCCTGATGAGAATCCATCAAATGTTCATGGAGAAGGAACAGAACCTGGCAACCTGGTCATCTCCTGGACAGTAAGGAAATAAAATAATTTGCCAGAGAATGCGTTAGGCAGCTAACTTACATGAACTGAAATGTCTGCTTAGTCGCTCACAGGATTCCAATCCAATGGGCCCGGCCTGGAGTACAAGGTGCTGTGGAGACAGAGGGACGTAGATCAAGATTGGTCCTCCAAGACAGTCGCCAACGAGTCCCATTTTGTAGTATTGGGGGTTCCTGTCTATGTTCCCTATGAGATCAAAGTTCAAGCACTCAACGACTACGGAAACGGCCCAGAGGCTGATGTTGTCGTTGGATATTCGGGGGAAGACTGTGAGTGAACATTTTATTTCAGTTTCTCATAAAATTCACCAACTCTTTCCTAAGTATTTCCTATTTACTCTGTACTTCAGTACCTCTATCTGCCCCTGATGGCATCCTGATTACGGTTCACAACAGCACCATGGCAGAAGTGCATTGGGAGCCAGTGTCCACCAACTCAGTCCGTGGGAAACTAAAGGGCTATAAGGTATGGTACAAACATGGCCGAAAAACAAATAAAATGGAAAACCTTGACTGAAGGAAGGTTGTGTACGCATGTAATCACTTTAGTAGCTTGACATGTGAAGGACCATGCACCTCTAGCTTGTCATATTAACCCTGACACTTGAGTTGCTTGCAAAATAGGAATGTCAGGGCCAGACTAACAGATTGGAAACAAATTATATTGTGATGTAATATCATACTGATTTTTAAAAAAGGGTCCGGTATTAGATTATGTATGTCATTATGAAAATGTATATATAAAAAAAACAGATAATTTGTGTCTTTGCCAAAGAGCGAAGTACAGTTACAATCAACACAAGAGAAATAATTGAATAGTTAGCGTAGAAACTACCTCGGTAAAATGAGGTCTCATTAGCTTAGGAAAATATAAGGTTAGAGCAATTTGTCAAGTTCTTTCCACCTTGGCAGCAACAACGCACATTTTTACTTATTAAATGGATTCATCTAACCTCCAAGTAAGAAGAAACCTCAAGGAATTCTTCCAAATTCCATCCAGGTGTACTTACATCGTGAGCGGAGCTTGCTTGAGACTGAGGAAGACCTGGATCAAGAGTCGCAGGAACAGGTTCTGACTTTCAGTGGAAACCGGACACAGGGGCATCTGCCTGTCCTCGAGCCGTACAGTCTTTACAAGATGTTTATCAGGGTCCTAAACAGCAAAGGAGAAGGTCCTCAGAGTCAACAAAAGCAATTTGAGACACCTGAGGGAGGTTTGTACACCATATTTAACCAATATTTCTTTGTTTTTTGTTTCCAATTGAATTAAGGCTGGGAGAAATACTGCAATTTACACCATTTACTTCTAAGTCATAGGACAAGCTCATTCAAATTTGACTTAAGGAGTATATATACCTAATACCCAATAACAAAGGAAGAGTAAAGTCTGATATTCTTCTTCTTATTCAGTTCCAGGACCACCTTTTCTAAAGTTCCTAAATCCCAGCTTGGACTCTCTGACTCTGGAATGGGAGCCCCCAATCAAGAAAAACGGACGCCTAATAGGATATACACTAAAATACCTGCCAGGTACTAAAGACCATTTCACCTCTAAGAAATACAAAAAAAACAAGACGCATTACTACTCTTTTCTGATTTTCTCAGTCATTAATAACACTGAAACGGGGCCAATCAATGTGATGGATTTTCTGGCGAATGAGACCACCGTGACGTTGGACAACCTGAACACAAGCGTCCTCTACAGGGTGTATCTGAGTGCAAAGACAGTCAAAGGCGCTGGCATTAACGTCACTAGAGAGGCAGCCACCATTACGGAAACAAGTGAGTTAACTTATTTCATCTTATTCCAAAAAAAAGAAACACCAGATTTTACCACTCGAACCACTATGTCCTTTTTTTTCCTTCTCTTTAAAGCTCATACTCGTCCTACTGTCGAGATGGGCAAAGGTAACCAGCAAATGAGTTCATTTTGCATGAGTACAAATACTAGTGTATAATTTTGTTTTATTGGAGGTAAAATATCACTCCGAATGAGTATTAACGAAGCAATATCTAAGACTAGAAATTGTACTGCAGCTAGGATCAAAATATTGAAGCGGCCTTTCCCTAATGCTGCGAACAAATACAATTTCTGAAATTGCGTCGGAAGTATATTTATGCTGCTTGCTCTACCTTGTAGTACAAACACACAAGTATTAGTACATAGACTTGTAGTACAGATATTTTTTTAGTGCAAGTACCCACATTTGTAGAACCAGTACATGCAAGGGTATTAATACATGCAATACCACACACTTGTAGTACTAACCATTGTGGACTACAAATCAGTACATGTTCTTGTAGTACAAGTACACATACTTGTACTAGAAGACTATTTACTTAATACAAATCAAATCAAAGGCTTTTGCACAAGTACATGTAATTGGAATACAAGTAATATATGAGTATGAATCAATTCAGCTTCAGTTGAAGTATAAGTTAATATAATTGTAGTACAATTGAGTCGCTTATATGCACATAATTGTCTTATTTCAAAACAAACAGAAATTTTACAGACTGACTTTTAAAGTGCGAAAATCTCCACTTAACCATTAAGAACCACGTTAGACATATTTTTTAGTGTCTTTAGGGTTAATGAAAATGCAAAGCTTACTTATTGCTCCTTTAATATAGTATTTCTGCATCAACCCTAATCCTATAACAATAAAATGGCATGCCTTCTGCACGTTAGCGCATGAAAGCAATCACTTTCTTGAGTTGTCTCACTATTTATCGTGTTCTTTCAGGCTCCACAGCGCCCCCTCCTCTCCCAACTTCCCTTGTCACTCCGTCTGCGCACCCCCTGCTTCCAAAGGGTACACGGCATTACCCCTTACATGTGGAACATTTATTTCCCTTCAGAATTTAATCAACTCAAACCGTTAAAAGAACTACACTACTCACAAAAATTAGGGATATTAGTCTGAATTCTGACTAATTCTAATGCCAAATCTAAAAAAAAATACTAATTTCCTTTAGTAAGCTTGCTAAATAACTACCAGCTCTCCCTTAGATATGTTTATTTATCTATCTGATCTATTTTTTATTCCATTATAAAATCTTATTTGTGAATTTTCTATTCCTTGGAGGGTTTTTTGTGGGAATTTTTGTTAAAAATAGTTTTGAATCTTTTTTTCCATTGTCTATAGCTTTTTTAATGATATTATTACACTTTTTAAATGAATTATTTCATTGTATTACTCATACCAAAATGTCAAAAAAGAAATCCCCATGAACTGAATATCCCTAACTTTTTAACAGTAGTGTATTTATGCCACATTTTGTTATAAAAAAAAATACTTTTTGTGTATTTAGCACCTTCTGTGGGCCCCATATTTGGCATAGTGAACACATCAGTCTCGGACGAATGGGCTCTAATCACTTGGGAATACTTGGGCCACCATAAGAACATTTATGTGGAATACACAGTAGAAAACAGTAAGGATCACCATCCCTGTTGAATGTACTACAATCTTACAAATGATTTGGGAAGTAAACGCCTCTTCTCAACCCGCAACTTTCGATTTCAGGTAAAGAGGACTGGAAAAGGGAGTCGGTAAATGGCTCTCACTCGCATATTTTAAAAGGGTTAAAGCCAGGGACATCCTATAGGGTACGTGTGGTAGCGCGGGACCAAGGCGGGTCCACACTACACACCACGAACGAAGAGGTGGTAACAGTGCCAGGTGAGGCGGCATGCCTCAACAACGTTCAGTAGTTTTTGTTTTTTTCTCATTAGCCTCATTTATCATCCACATTTCACGTAGAAAGGTTTAATTTTAGCCTTTCCCTGCCTTATTATTTCACTTATTTAATTGTATAATAACCCATTTGACACTTATCTTGGACTACTGGAGTATTAGCTCAGCAGTCAGTGCGCTCGACTGCCTAAATGACTTCAAAAAATGTCCACCATGATCATTTTTACCATATTAATAGAAATGAATATTGTTAATCAAACAACTGCAACATTGTGCCTTTTTAGCTATACCCAGTCGCCATGTGGACATCGCCACCCAAGGCTGGTTCATCGGACTAATGTGCGCCATCGCCCTAATCATCCTGGTGCTTCTCATCGTTTGCTTCATCAAGAGGAACAAGGGTGGGAAATATCCAGGTACTTGTACTCTTAAAAGTCTTGATATTCTTTTGCTAAATGCACTCTGCTTACAAAATGTACACAAATGTCAAAACTAGAACAAAATGCCAAAAATCTGAGAATCTAGGTTGCATCTAGTTCTTCATAAAGGGGAGTCGACATGTTACGATGTCTTCACCCTACCACGTTTGGACTTAACCACGCCATGACGCAGCATTAAACCCTAGTTTCTGATGACATAGTGCAAGGGTGTCAAAGTGGCGGCCCTAGGGCCAAATCTGGCCCGCCCTATTATTTTTTGTGGCCGAGAAAGTAAATCATGAGTGCCGACTTTCTGTTTTAGGAACAAATTAAAATGAAGAGTATAGATGTATATTAAATGTCCTGATTTTCCACCTTTTAAATCAATAATTGTAATTTTTTAATCAATTTTTCTGTGTTTTTAGCTCAAAAATCATTTTGTAAAATCTAAAAATATATTTAAAAAAAGGCTCAAATAAAAATTGTTTTAGATCCATAAAAAACTGAATATTCAGGACTTTTAATCCAGTTCTTTTAATACATTTATAAACTAAATATCTAAATATTATATCTAAAATGGTCCGGCCCACGTGAAATCAAGTTGACGTTAAAGCGGCCTGCGAACCAACCCGAGTCTGACACCCTTGACCTAGTGCATAGTGCTTGTCTGTGTTTGTCAGGAATGATCTGACCAACTGATTGATTTTATGCAGTGAAAGAAAAAGAAGAAGCCCACCAAGACCCAGAAATCCAACCAATGAAGGAGGACGATGGCACATTTGGAGAATACAGGCGAGTGGAATAAGCTTTTTTTTAAATTCCCATTTGACATAGTATTTTTACTATTTGTATATATATATATATATAGAACGTTGCACCAAGCTGCAGAGACCCCCCAATCGCCGGACGCCTATGCCAAAAACAACATAGAGGCAAGGCCTATTCGAAACAAACCTAACAACACACTAATGAGCAAATAGCAGCAAATAGCATCCATGTTTTTGGGTCATCTTAATCCTCTTAATGCCATTCACTCTTACCTTTAGGTTAAACATAATTTTTGAATTGATCTGTGTCCAAAATATGGTCTCCTATCATTTTTAACAGTGGCGGTCCATGAATTTCCTAGTGACGCCTTCAGACGGAATCAATCCAGCCCTCAAAAACAATTTTATGGCTATAAAACCTCTACTGCAGCTACAGCTGAGACACAAAAAAAATCATCAATAATAACATCATCCAATTGAAATATTTTTTAGGAATATAGCCATATTTTACAGACCAAAAATCCTTTTTACCTGTACACAATATCCACCATCCTTTCTTTCCTCCTTCTTTTCTATCAAAGCTAATGTAGAGCCTATCCTGTCATATTTCTTACAAACATTTTTATTCGATTTAGTGCTGAAAATGGCGCACACTGCATGTTAACATCACTTGTTAGTAACATTTTGACTAGCATTAAAAAAATATATAAAATAATTCCCGAATAAAACCACCTCAGCAAGGTTTGTATTAAATTTCAACCATCCTTGCACATTTTTTAATGTCAAATTCCAAACTCTTCTCATTTTACAGCGACACTGAGGATCACAAGCCACTCAAGGGAAGCCGGACGCCATCTAACGGTACCGTGCGTCGTGACGAGAGCGACGACAGCCTGGTGGACTACGGAGAAGGCGGCGACGGCCAGTTCAACGAGGACGGCTCCTTTATTGGCCAGTACAGCGGAAAGAAGGAAAAAGACACACACGAGGGCAACGAGAGCTCTGAAGCGCCCTCGCCCGTCAACGCCATGAACTCTTTCGTCTAGCCCCGCCCAGCGTCCTCTACGGACAGCTTAACTTTTACCGCGGTGGTTAATCGCCTTCCCCTTATCACCACTGTCGCACCTCCTGAGAAAAACTGGGCAAAGACTCTTTAGAGCAATATAGAAAAGAATGTATTGGGAGATTTGGCTGTATGAGTGAGTAAGAATGCGCCATTGGATATCCTTTGCTAATCATTTTCAAAAAAAACGCAATGACAGTAAACTACACGTTAATGGGATGCAAAGGGGTGAATTGCTGGAGAAATATGGGATATAAAAACACTCACCAGCCACAAAAGTATGCACATGATCGGGGGAAACGTGAGCTATAAAATGATCGGATCTGTCAATGGCTTTTTATAGATGGAGAAAAGGGTCAAGTCAATAAATAGTGTATTTTCCGGACTATAATTTGCATTTTTCAGATGTATATGCACGTCGTCTTTTGTTTTGTTTTGTTTTTTAGCTTGACAAAAAGAAAACTGAATAATAGCATCATTTGATCATTTGGGTGTCAAAATTAATTTCATAGGAAGCTAGCAATACTATTGTATTATCCACAATTTGATAAAAAAAAAAGTTAATTCAGCAAAAAAACTTGGCCTTGAATCCTCTTTTACGTTTTGGGATAATTCCATATTTCAACATCATGAAAAAAGTTTGATTTATAGTCCGGAAAATGAACTTTATCGACTAAAATAGATCAGTGAAATCGTTAAATGAGAAAATGCTGTTCTTCCAAATGTAATGTGCATTTATTGATCACTTTAAAATATAAAAGGGATGTTCCAAATGTAATGTGGAAACTTTAGTGCAAGGTCGAAGCTTTTTTTTCCTAGTAGTAGCACTTCATCGAATATGAATGATGAAAATGGAAAAGTTATTACAGTTGACACTCTGCGGTAAATTTGTTGTGCTGTTTACAAACAAATGTGGGGTGCATGAGTGCCAACGTGTGTCTTGTGTGCGCACATGCATGTGTAAACGTGCGTTCCGCCATCTTTCCTTCCAGGATTTGTCTGCTCATCCTCACAGATTTTTTCATTTTTTTTCCTGCTATTTATCATAACTTGCATCAAGTTTTTAGGTCGTATAAAAAAAATTCCCTGCATTTTTATTTTGTAAATAACCTGTTTGACCAGAGTGTGGAAATAAGACAACGTGCATTATGGGTAGTATGACAAGTTTTCATTTGCTGTGATATTTTTCTTCAACTCACAAAATTGATATGAGATTACTTTGGTGACACTTGTCTTGTTCACACACTTGTTGTTTTTTTTTTTTTTTTAATTATTATTGAAATATGAATATAGACACGGTCACATGATTTAAAACACAATGTTACACGACAATTGCAGTAATATGTAGAAGATATTATACATGAGAAGCATGAGAGAGGACGTTGAATGGTTTAATCTTCGGTATTACATGGCAAAAAAATATTTTGTATTGCAAATGAAGTGAAAACAGGGAAAAGGTATAATAAATGTTGGCTTCAAGATTTCAAAATCGGCATTTCGTAACGTTTATTTATACATTAATACACAGAAAAATCATTTTTATGAGTTGATGAGAATGTGATGGATAATTTTCATTTTTTTTCTTCAATTTATTTAGTTGTAGTGATTTAGTTATTTGTTTAAATATACTTTACTAAACGTTAATCTTTAAAATAAAGTGATATTTGCGATTATTCAATATTTTTTTAGGGGTTAACAATATTTTTTTTCCAATGAGTTTCCAAGCTAAGTTAAATAAATCCCTAAAATGATTATTTTATGGGGCTTAGATTGGGAAATCTTTTATTATATATGAACAATTTATGGAAGAAATATTGCAATTGGACACACCTGATTCAAACAAAGTTTGCAAAACGTTAACTTTATAAAAGAATGTCCTTTTCAAAAATAATGCTATCGAATGAATATATAACACAAAATATTGTCATAATTTCCATTTGCAGGCCTTTTTTCCCTCACATGAATATCATTTATAAGGCTAGATATTCAAATCAAAATTGTGCTAAAATAGACCTTTAACAAGGGTTTCAATTGGCTGAAAATTACACAATTTATAGCTATTTCAAGGTATAAACGCACCATTGATTTGAACGTTTATATTGAATGACCCTGACAGAATATGGCCGACAAGTGACGACACAGTCTGCTGTTGGTTTACAGGCTGCATCAGAATTAGAATTGCCCTCTCTCACTCTCCTTTTCACACTCCTCTCTCTCTCTCCCTCTCCTCTCTCTCTCTCTCTCTCTCTCTCTCTCTCTCTCTCTCTCTCTCTCTCTCTCTCTCTCTCTCTCTCTCTCTCTCTCACTCTCCTCTCTCTCATCCCTGCTCTCTGATTGGCCGACAACTGTCACGGGCCAACCTTGCCCTCTCCTCATGCGGGACGATGCGGTTCGTGTTTGGGTGCGCCAAACATAAACACACACTTGCATTTCAGAATCAGCGTTAAAAAAGGAAAGGAAGGTAAGGTAAGACTATAGCTTTTTTTTATTTTTTGTGATTTTGTGTAGGGTATTAATAAGGGGGGGGGGGGGGGGGGGGGGATAGCGTGGAAATGGACCGGGTGGTGGGACAGGATTACCGCATTGCAGACCCCTCCCCATGGATTTAAAATCGTCATTGGCGTGCGCACTTGGATTATTTATTTATTTGACGTTTAAATATGTATGTTTGATGATAAAATTGCATTGGTGGTGCTTTACACACAACTTCAAGGTGACATTAAATAAATGCATTAAGAAAAATGCTTGTTTCATCCATAAATAACTTGTTTGGATGTCGTCATTATGATGTTTTGTTTTGTTTTTAAACACATTCGTTGACCTAATTTTTTTTCTGTGGGATTGACAGAGGATTCGTGCAGGGATTACATGGCATTTATTAATTGTCATGGCTGCGTGCTTTCTCTTTATATTTTTGTTAGACTAAATTAAGAGAGAATTGAAGCTAAGTTTGATGGAAAGATAGATGTACTTGTAGATTGTTTTACTTGGGAAAAAAGGATGAAATAAAGCCTAGGATAGGGGATGGAGTGCAGGTTTTTGTTGAGTCATCAGCAGTGCCCAAGAGCAAGTGCACACACTTACTGCATGATCAACAAAGTGGGAGCATCACTAGAGTGCAAAACCATATTTAAAAATCTAGATCACGTGTGTCAAAGTGGCGGCTCGGGGGTCAAATCTGGCCCGCTGCATCATTTTCTGTGGCCCGGGAAAGTAAATCATGAGTGCGGACTTTCTGTTTTAGGATCAAATTAAAATGAGTATAGATGTATATTAAATTTCCTGATTTTTCCCCCCTTTTAAATCAATAATTGTAATTTTTTAATCCATTTTGTCTGTGATTTTAGTTCAAAAATCAGTTTGTAAAATCTAAAAATATATTTTAAAAATCTAGAATATACTGTTTTAGATATATAAAAAAAAACTAATATTCAGGGCTTTTAATCCAGTTCTTTTAATTCATTTATTAGAAAAAACTTCTAAATATTATATCTAAAATGGTCCGGCCAACATAAATTCAAGTTGACGTTAAAGCGGCCCGTGAACCAACCCGAGTCTGACACCCGTAATCTAGATTACGAAAATATTCCCTGCGTAAAACAGTAACCAGATAGGATTGGACGTCTGTCGCTGTCAGTAGCAGTCAATTTGATTGATTTATTTTTACTACATGAAGGTTATTTTGTATTACTGATCATTCTTTTTGTGTTTTTTAATCAATATTTACTTTGTATTCCTTCCAGGGGAACTCCCCCTTAGATTTAGCTTCAATCAATGGCTTCCACTGCTTGGTTTCTATTGGCTATCGTCTCATCTGCCCCCATTACAGGTATGAATGTATGTGTAGGGAAGAACTTATTATATTAGTAGCTACTGACCCAATTGCTGGGAAGGCAGGCCGGCAGGTAGCTGAAAATGTTTTAAAAAATCCAAACACCTGAGGCAAAACCAAAAAAATGGTTATCAAAACAAACTAGGACCAAGATGGATTGGGTTGGTTGTCATACGGGTTAAAAATGTTACTATTATTAGTAAAAAGTCAAAGCTACAGGTTTGATTCAAATTACCGAGCAGCTAGCCAGTAGCCATTTGTCAGAAAGTAAAACTATTTGTATGAAATATTACATACATGTGCCATATTTATTTGAGTATATATACGTGTACCCATAATTTTTGACTAAAAGTTGGTGGCAAATGCTGAACACATGTCGCCATGACAAAACATTTATTCACAACATATGGATACGAAAACCTGGTAAAACAAACTACTGCTATGAACACAATTCTCAAATGGAAATGTATCATTTTAAATTATTCTAGAACGGGCTCTCGTGCGCCTCTGGTGGACAAAGACAGGTTTTACGTCTCCCATTATCAAAGTTGCGGAGGGCAGAAACCTCGTGTATAACGTGAACCTGAACTTTGCTTCAGTTTTTTTGTCCAAAACCTTGCACGTTATACTCGGAAAAAAATCGCTATATGAAGTACATTTGTAGAATATAATCATTGTAACATTTGTCTTCTTCCCAGTGGCCATTTTGTTTGGGGAACCAAGGATATTTGGAGGTGAGTTCTAAAAAAAATATATATATAAAATGTGTGGGGGTTGTATTAAAATTCGGATTATTGTTATGATGTCATTTTTAGAGGAAGCTACAGGCTATGGTCCCATTTTTGAAGAGGAGCCAGTAGACGTGGTCTACACAGAAGACTCTCCCGATGGAAGGATTTCAATGAACTGCAGGGCTCGGGCTAACCCCCCAGCCTCATACAGGTATTGAAACTCGTCAGAGAGGTCAAAAGGTCAAGGATATTTATAAAAAAAATGTAAAAAAAGGCACTTCTTGATCAACTAAAACACTGGCTGCCATAGAGATGAAACTAAATCTAGTTTTCTTTGAGTAGAAAATGAGTTGTCATCTCTTGGATGGGCTTCTAGGTGGCGCCGTGACAACTGGGAGATCAAACTAATGGAGCAACCAGATGAGCATTACAGCTTGGTGGGCGGCAACTTGGTCATCAACAACCCACAGCAGAAAAAACACGCCGGCACGTACATCTGCGTGGTTTGGAACATTTACGGGACGGTCATCAGCAAGGGAGCCCGTGTCAAGTTTGGATGTGAGAACAAACCAAAGTTTTCAATGTACTCATTCGTTGCCTTGATTAAATGAAGGGCAATTTCTCTATTGAAGTTCTACAGGAATTTCCTCAAGAGGAGAGGGATCCTGTTACTGTAAAAGAAGGACAAGGTGCAGTTCTGCTGTGTGTGCCGCCAAAAGCATGGCCAGGTTCGTATCCAAATATACCGTATTTTCAAGACTAAAAGGCGCACTGTATTATGAGGTGCACTGTCTATTTTGGAGAAAATTTAAGACTTTTAAGTGGGCATTATAGTTGTGAAAATACAGTAATTGCTGTTGACTTCCAGGTATGAGGAACTCACTACACAGTCACCTCTAGAGCCAGCCATTGTTGATGTTTTGGATTTTTTTGTATAAAATCTTGCAGTGGGGGAGGAGCTATATGATGGAAGATTTTGTAAACTAAAATGGCATCTGCATATTCAACGGTATTGTTTCAGTTCAGGCATTTGTGTTTTTTTTAATATCCAACAGTGGTGTTTTTTCGTTTTTGGTTTTCAGTTTTTTCCATATATAAGGCGCACTGGATTATAAGGCGCACCGTCTATTTTGGAGAAAATTTAAGACTTTTAAGTGCGCCAAATAGTCGTGAAAATACGGTAATAGTAACAAAACAGCAACAAGACCCAGGTCAATAAATAAGTCTTCTTCCTTCAGAGGAGGTGTCTTATCGTTGGATTTTCAACGAGTTCCCGGTTTTCCTCAATATGGATCGCCGCCGATTTGTATCCCAGAGGACGGGTAACCTGTACATTTCCAAGGTGGAGGCTCAGGACGCAGGGAACTACTCGTGCTTTGTGTCCAGCCCTGTTTTAGGGAAGAGTGTTTTCTCCAAGTTCATCCCACTCATCCCGTTGCCACCAGATGATGGTGAGTTATTTAGACATTGTCTTGGGGATGCTATTTTGGCGCCATTTCATGAACAAAGGATTATGCGGTGAAAACCACAAGCAAAAGTAACTCTATGAGATGCCAACAAATGAAAAGAGCAGGATGAGATCATAAACGAAATCTAAATTTGGAACGTCAGTCAAAATTAAACAGGCAGAATGAGCTGATCAGTTCGGGTTGGTTCACGGGTCGTTTTAACGTCAACTCGGTTTCATGTGGGCCGGACCAATTTAGATAGAATATTTAGATGCTTTTTTTTTATGGGTTAGGGTTAGGGAACTGGATTAAAAGCCCTAAGTAATCATTTTTTTACATTATTTGAGCTTTTTTTCTTTGTAAGACAAAATCATTTATTTAATAATTGGTTTTCATTTCAAAGGGAAACCATTTTTATCATATTCCTTATTAAAGTGGAAAACAGAAAATATTTGTATTTAATTTTTAGATTTTACAAGAATGATTTTGGACCTAAAACAGAAAAAAATGATTTAAACATTTAAATTATTGATTTAAAAGGGCAAACATCATGAAATATTATATACATCTATATCTATCATATTAATTTGATCCTAAAACAGAAAGTAGGCACTCATGATATACTTTTCTGGGCCACATAAAATGATGCAGCGGGCCAGATTTAGCCCCCGGGCCACCGATGCTTTAAATACATCCTCAAGCAAAGAATTGTCGTTTCAGGTGAGGAGAGGAAATACCCTGCAGACATTAGGGTGAAGTTCCCAGACACAACAGCTTTGCTGGCCTCCAACATCACTTTGGAATGTTTTGCTCTGGGGAAGTACGTTTGATTGTCTATTTTAGCGAATTCAATGAAGCGCAGATAATCTGAAATGAGCCGCCATTTCCCTACAGTCCCATTCCTCACATTGTGTGGAGAAAAGTAGATGCAACTGACTTGCCCGCCAACCACGAGATCAGTCAATCAGGCGCCGTTCTGCACCTCTACAACGTCCAGTACGAAGACGTGGGCGGCTACGAGTGTGAGGCCATCAATACCAAAGGGAAGGACTGGCACAAGTCTTGGCTCTATGTGGAATGTGAGTGTTTCCGACGCTTGTCTCTGGTCGGGTGCAAAAATGCGCTGAACTGGATGTGATTTGAGTTTCTAGCTGCTCCCGAGTGGGCCGAGACCATCAACAACACTCAGATGGACATTGGCTCTGAGCATACCATGCGTTGCGTTGCGTCAGGAAAACCTTTCCCGTTCATCAGCTGGTATAAAAATGGCTACTTGGTGAGTGCCTACCCACCCTGAGTAAGCAGTAAGAATTAGTTTCATAGTTATAAGCCAAGGGTGTCAGACTCGGGTTGATTCGCGGGATGCTTTAACGTTAATTTGATTTTATGTAGGCCGGACCATTTTAGGTTTAATATTTAGATTATTTTTTTTATAAATGGATTAAAAGAACTGGATTAAAAGCCCTTAATATTCAGTTTTTTTATAGATCTAAAACAATGTTTATTTTAGCTTTTTTTATATATATATTTTTAGATTTTACAAAATGATTTTTGAACTAAAAACTGAAAAAAATGCATTAAAAAAGTATTGATTTAAAGAAGGGAAAATCCGGAAAGTGAATATACATCTAAATTCTTCATTTTAATTTGATCCTAAAACATAAAGTCGGCACTCATGATTTACTTTCCTGGGCCACACAAAATGATGTGGCGGGCCAGATTTGGCCCCCGGTCCGCCACTTTGACACCTTTGATCTAAAACAATGTTTATTTTTGCCTTTTTTATATATTTTTATATTTTATAAAATGATTTTTGAACTAAAAACAGAAAAAAATGCATTAAAAAATTACAATTATTGATTAAAAAGGGGGAAAATCAGGAAATGTAATACACATCTATACTCTTCATTTTAATTTGATCCTAAAACATGAATTCAGTACTCATGATTTACTTTCCCGGAACAAAATGATGCGGCGAGCCAGATTTAACCGCCACTTTGACACGTGTTATAAGCACTGCTAAGACCTTCCATTACCAGATGCATATTTATCCATGTTAATGTTTTTACTATACGTATGATATTTACTCTTGGTTATTGATAAATGATCATTCAATTCATGTTGCCAGTCAGGAAAAGGCGAGTTAAAGTTCTCCAGCCTGACATTTGACGACTCGGGAATGTACCAGTGCATCGCCGAGAACAGCTGGGGCATCAAATACGCCAACGCCGAGTTGCGAGTCATCGGTGAGTTTCAAGAAGAAAAAAAAAGGGCGGGTCCACTTTCTAACTGCTTCATACTAACATTTGATGTTCATTTTTAGCTTGCGCCCCGACATTTGAGTTCAATCCCCTGAAAGGACAGCTCCTGGGTGCCCGGGATGGTCGAATTTTGATCGAGTGTAAACCTAGAGCTGCACCCAGGCCTCGTTTTACATGGACTAAGGGCAAAGAGCTGCTTTTTAACAATTCACGGTCAGTAGGTCACACATTGCTACACTCATCTGGCGCCCTCTAACTGTCCGTTTTTTTTCTAGCATCGCCATTGCGTTTGATGGCACTCTTGAGATCCTCAATGCCACTAAAAACGATGAAGGTTTCTACACGTGCTTTGCTGAGAATGACAGAGGAAAGGCTAATAGTTCGGGTTATCTCACCATCACAGGTCAGCATCCTGTATTAAACTGGCTTGATAAGTAATCCAATTTAAGGTAGGAGCTAGCACAGGTTTTTCCTACAATCAAAAATACAAAACCGAGACCCTTTACCCGGTCCACCTCAACTGTTAATAAAAAAAATATATCGTAATAGCGATGAAAAGTAAGTCAGTTTTGACAGATTTTGTTGCAACCACCATTACAAGCAAGGGAGAAGATCTCGTAGGCTAAATGCGTATTTTTTTCAATTCGTATAAACTTGTAACAATAGTAAAAGGGTGTCAGACTCGGGTTGGTTCGCGGGCCGCGTTAACGTCAACTCGATTTCATGTGGGCCGGACAATTTTAGTAATAATATTCAGATTTTTTTTTTTTTTATAAATGGATTAAAAGAACTGAATTAAAAGCCCTGAATATTATTGTGTTTTTATAGATCTAAAATAATGTTGATTTTAGCTTTTTAAATATGTATTTTTAGATTTTACAAAATGATTTTGGAACTAAAAACACAGAAAAATGTATCAAAAATTACGATAGTTAATTTAAAAGGGGGAAATCAGGAAATTTAAAATACATCTAAACTCTTCATTTTAATTTGATCCTAAAACAGAAAGTCTGCACTCAAGATTTACTTTCCCGGGCCACAGAAAATGATGCAGCGGGCCAAATTTGGCCCCCGGGCCTCCACTTTGACACATGTGCAACAGTATAGTACATGTAATTATTCATTTTTTTTTTTTGCAGAGGCAACTAGTATCACAGTAGCTCCCGAAGACACAGAGGTGAAGGTGGGTGACGAGGTGGTCCTAGCCTGTTCGGCCTCTTATGACCCCATGCTAGACATCACCTTCATCTGGGCCATCGACCTCCGTGTCATCGACTTCATCACCGAGTGGCAACACTACGAGCGCGTCATGGTAATCTCTCCATTAAATTCACTTTAAAAATAGACAGCGTTTCTCAAATTTTCACTTAAACGTCTTTGTTAAAGTTTCTAAAGTGAGCGTTCACTCAAATCATTCACATGAAATTAACAAACCTTCCCGTGCTTTTTTTACCGAAGAGCATTGAAGGCAGCGGCGAGCTGCGTATTAAGAACACGCAAATTTGGCACGAGGGCCGCTACACTTGTACGGCGCAAACCGTGGTGGACAGCGACACAGCGTACGCAGATTTAAAAGTCATCGGTAAGTGTCATTTTTGTATCCCTTTAAAGATGGACTCGTAGAATAAATGAGGGGTCTTACCTTAGGTGTGCCGGGACCTCCTGGTGTAATCCGTATCGAAGACATTGGGGACACGTGGGTGAAACTGTTGTGGACAAAAGGATCTGACCATAACAGTCCTATTCTCTATTACACCATTCAAACCAGGCATTATTGGTCTTTGCACGAGGACGATTGGAGGAATGCCAGCACCTGTGAGTACATACAACAAGCAAGAAGTCACATTTTCCAGTCGACAACATTCTACTTTTTCCTGTTCATTTGTTTGGAACTGATAGGTTTACCAATAAGTATTCCCAAATTCAACTTTCAATAATGGAGGCATCTGAGATCATATCATTTTATTCTTGCAATAAGATAATCCATCAGATGGTTCTGAAGACCCTTTTGCTAATATATTCATAAGATTTAATAGCAATAACAGAAGTCTAAACATTATTCAGAGTCTCATAACAATTTGTCTCAGTACTCAAAACTATTGTCGGTACTGTCGAATCTTCCCAAGAGAAAATTAATGCAGACCATCTTTAGAAGCCACGTTTCCCAAAACAAATCCACAGTTCCTAAGAGCTTGTTATTAACCATAGTCTCAAGAAGTCCAGGTTTGACGTAAAAGTGACCTCCAAAAGGTGTTTTGGTTAACTTAATAGCGAGCATTTCTTTTTTTTAACACATGTATTAAATTGCCTTGTATTACTATCACATTTATAATAATAATGAACCTAACATTCCTAATAGGCAAAAGCATTCATATATGTAATGTTTAATTTACAAAATAAGGCAAAGCGTTCTTCATTGCGATCACATATATATATATATATATATATATATATATATATATATATATATATATATATATATATATATATATATATATATATATATATATATATATATATATATATATATATATATATATATATATATATATATATATATATATATATATATATATATATATATATATATATATATATATATATATATATATATATATATATATATATATATATATATATATATATATATATATATATATATATATATATATATATATATATATATATATATATATATATATATATATATATATATATATATATATATATATATATATATATATATATATATATATATATATATATATATATATATATATATATATATATATATATATATATATATATAGATAATGATTATATTACAAGCAAATGTATATTAATGATAAATCTAACATGAACTCTAACATATTTCAGCGCCAACCCTCTTGGACGGCGCAGCAGAGCGAGCCGATGTCACCGACCTATATCCCTGGATGGAGTACCAGTTCCGGGTCATTGCTACGAACGAGTATGGCTCCGGGGAAGCCAGCATTCCCTCGCTCAAGATTAAAACATGGGACGCACGTAAGCAAATGTGTGTCGGAAAGTACAAATTTGATCTAAGCTGAAATTCAAATGCTGGGACTCTTGCTTTTAGCTCCAGTGGTCAGTCCCGCAGACGTAGAAGGCTACGGTGGTCGTAATGGCGAGATAATCATAACATGGACGGTAAATAAACTCAGTTTGTGTTAACCCTCAGGAAATACAACACGAAAAGATCAGTGTTTTTTCTCCCCCAGCCCGTACAGCCGTGGTACTTCTACGGCAAAAAGTTTGGTTACATCGTAGCCTTCAAGCCCCACGACGGATACGATTGGTGGTACGAGACCATCTCCGACCCGGAAACCAGGCGCTACGTTCACAAGGACTCCTTCTTCCTTCCCGGGGAGGAAGACTTGCTAGTTCGGGAGTTCCAAGTGAAGATTAAAACCTTCAATGTGAAGGGTGATGGACCTTATAGCCTCACAAAGGTTATCTACTACCCTCGAGATGGTAAGGGTGATCTTGGCTTGGGTTTAGACTCAGAGGATTCAGACTTTTGGAGTGAAAACCATTGTTTTTGTGTTTCCCCAGTACCGATAGAGCCTCCTACCGACGTCTATGCTCGGCCGGTGTCTTCTACTGAAGCTATTGTGTGGTGGCTCCCTGTGGTGGACACAGGAACCGGTTTGCAACAATACATTGAAGGCTATCAGGTGGAAACTACAATTCCCAGGTTTTTTATAAACAACAGCGTACTGACTTGTAGTCCACGCTAGGTAAAATACTGGAGAAAGTATGACGACACAGAGCCAGGAGCCAATCGCATATTTGTCAACGGCACGGCAAACCATACCAGGCTGGAAAACATGCTACCTGACTCGCATTACCTCATCGAGGTCCGAGCCTTTAACGGAGCAGGGCTAGGTCCGCCTGGCGAATACTGCGAGATGTTCACCAAAAGGCCACGTGAGACTCTCGGGAAAAAAACATACAACGGGAAAAAACGGAGTCGGTAAAATACTCTAGCTATATTTTCGTGTTTTTTTTCTCACAGCGCCAGCGGAGGCCCCCAGAATGTGGCGCTTTATTTCCTGGACTGGGAAGTGGTTGTACGTGTGGTGGGAACACATCTGGTATGACTGGTTCGGGGATGTGTCCTTTCCGCTCTATTACAAGGTGAGGTTTACGTAGCGAGCCTGAACTAGTGATACAATTGAAAATTCTCATTGACTTCCAAAAGGTCATGTTCCGGAAGACTGGATACATCTATGGGAAAGTTTATGTCACGGGTTGGCACTTTATGGACTTCCCAATGCCTCAGTTTGGGGACTATGAGCTTATGGTTCGTGGACGCTACGAAGGCGGTGACGGTCCTGTTAGGACTATCGAACTTTTGGGTAAGGCTTGAGAAGCATGTTTTCTGGAAATAGTTTTTACACGCTTCTCAATGGTAAGGCTGTGATTTTCCTGTTTGAAAAAGGCCATTTGCTACGCATAGAGTTGTTAGAGTTTTGATTATCTGTTCACAACGGCAGTCCTACTATTAGCCAATGACAAGATTCGATTCTTTGGAACATCTTTGCAGGCTATCAATACAGTGTTCCCCCGCTACTTCGCGCTTCAGTTAACGCGGACACAGAGCTTCGCAGATTTTTTTGGGGAAAAAAAAATACAAATATTACATTGAAACAACCTATTTTACAGTTTTGTTTTTGTTATAACATGAATTTCACTCTCTCTACCCGTATTCTATATAGTGTAATGTATACAGGGGGGTAAAAAATAAAACAAAAAAGAAAAGAAAAAAAAAATTTGGAATTAAATTCAAATTAAGCATTTTTGAAGAGAAATCCCTACTTTGCGGAAATGCACTTATCGCGGGTGGTCCCGGTCCCCATTAACCGCGATAAGCGAGGGAACACTGTAATACATTTAGAGACAGAAATATGAACAAATATGCCACATTTATGTTACTTTTGTGCTGGACCATGCTGTGCAGTATTATTTTTTTGCAAACTTACGTTTTCATAATGGTCCTTTAACTCTGCTTTTCTTCAGGTAAAGCCTCCATGACCACGCCCACGCTGAGCTTTATTTCTGCAGTGTTGCTAGGACTGTGCATTGTTGGACTGTAGGGCAACGACAAGAGGCAGTGGATTAATTTCTTTTTAAAAACTGCTTTTACCTGTTTGGAGTTAGTGCATTATGATCATGCAATAATCACGACAAGCACTAGAATAAGAAATCAGATTGCATTTAAAGTCCTGCATCATTATGACTTTTAGGAGCTAATGTACACATCTGTTATTTATTAAAGCACTACTCCACAATCTATGAAATCTTTTTTTCTTCAATATAAACTGCCAGCCACATAAACATGATGTGTGAGGCATATTTTAAAACAGGAGATGGCGCCGTATTCATGTGCAGAAAAAATGTATTCCGACTTGCAGCTAGATGGTTATAACAACAAATTCATGGCTCTAATAGGTCATTCAAGTGACATAATCTTCCCAGAAAGCAAATATAAAACGACATTGTGGTTTCGGGGTGAAGACTTACCCGAACGTCTTATTGTCCCCACTTCAGGAAGTCACCTCCTCGAAATACTGGCATTTATTTTGTTTATTTTCTACTATTAAACATCAGAAAAAAATAAAATTCAGTTTTGTTGTGCTTTTTATGTAGAGGAAACGTATATCCACATGTATATGTATATGTGTATATATATATATACACGTGTATATGTATACATGTGTATTTATGTATATGTATACGTGTATATATGTATATGTGTATATATTAATATGTGTATATATGTATGTGTATATATATGTATATGTGTATATATGTATATATGGATGTGAATATATGTATATGTGCATCAATGTATGTGTATAAGCGTATAAGTGTATGTGTATATATGTATGTGTATGTATATATGTATGTGTATATATGTATGTGTACATATGTATGTGTATATATGTATATGTGTATATATGTATGTGTATATATGTATATATGTATATATGTATGTGTATATATGTATGTGTATATATATATATATATATATATATACACACACACATACACCAACAACAACGACAAAACTGAACTTTTTTTTCTGATGATTAATAGGAGAAAATAAACAAAATAAAAGCCAGTATTTCCAGGAAGTGACTATCCGACAGGGGCAGACATTTTGTTAATTTTATCTAATCAAATGCAAGCACCTCAAATGAATCCTTGACTAAATGTAAAACATGTAGGAGAAAAGATCAAAATCAAGAGGGTTTAACCTAAAATGTCAGTGAGAGTAATCACAACAAGCCAACCATCTCTTTGGGTAGCAAATATTAAATATACACGACATTGTGCATTTATTTGACTGAGAAAGAGGCCTTCATTTTATACCATGGATAGATACATTAACTAGAATGTATGCAACCTCATAAATGTCTTCCCATTTTTATTTACCCAGTAAAAGCTGTACTCTACCGTAAATCCCTGTGCGTAAAATAGTGATAAATAATACAGAAGGCCCTTTGTCACAAATGAAAACTACAATCAAAAAAATGAAATTTGTTAAGGAATAATTTCAGATTTTAAATCAGTCATCAATTGTATGTCATGTGTGTATCGTTTGTTTTACATGAAGGTTGAGATGACCTTTCGACACTAGTTTTATGACCTGTGGCCCTTAACGAAGGGCAACAAAGGTTTCTGAATAGGAACATAAATCTATATTAGATCTATAATTGGAGCGGCCTTATTTATTATTGAAGAAATGGCATGCATTTGTCTTACAGGAAAAATAAATGACGAAAGAATTTAATGCAAGACTAGCAGTGCATGCTTTGTTTCTTATTTCTGACAAATTGATTGTTCTTTATTTTATTTGGAAAATGATTGCCTGCCTGGTTAAATGGTTAGGGAATGTAGGTTATTATGTTGCAAGGTCAATGATTGTACCACCTAGTGGACCGGCATGTTTACAGCAGTGCAGAATATGACCTTGTTTGACTATAAATCAAGGTTGTACAATTTAATATGCATGTGTTATACTATGAGTATTATAATACGCTAAGTAGAACCATAGTGAAAAAGTTTTGACTGCAAATGTGATGAAAATAACAGGAAGAGAAATCATTATAAGGCTGTAACATTGCTAGAACGATATTCTAGAACAGGGGTGGGCAAACTTTTCGGCTCGGGGGCTACATTGACTTTAAAAAAATTGACAGATGGGCCGGGTCAGAAAAAGATATGATACATATAAAAAAGTGCATCCGTTAACAGTATATATGAAACATAAACAGAAAAAAACGACTAAAGTATTAACATACTCATCACTAAAGTCATTAAAGTAAAAAGTATAAAATACAAAGTTAAGTAAAGTATTAAGAAATATTAAAATGTCATTTAAATCTTGGGGAGAACAAAAAACTTTAGACAACGTCGGCGGGCCGGATTAAAAAGCCTAACGGGCCGTATGTGGCCCGGGGGCCGTAGTTTGCCTATATCCGTTCCAGCACATTTAAGCAATACTGGATTTTGAATTTTACAATTATTAAAGCATGTCTACAGCATATCTCTATAATTTAACAGACATATTTTCACCTAGAGATCATCTGTCACGTAGAAGTGTTACCATGACAACCTAAAAAAAAAATCTGCCTGCTAAGAGTGATTTAATTTAAAAGCAGCAGCACCTTGACTTGGGTGACAAGCCCAATCCTGTCTGACAGGTGGTGTCAAAACCCTTTTGAGAATTGATGTATGCCAGCCGTATTTATTTTTTTCAATATTCGATTTTAGGCAAGTAAAAAAGCAGTGGAAAATAGACATTTTTTGATGACAATGTGCCATTTTGAGCCTCAGCAAGCTCGTTTAAGTTTGCTTGTATTGAAATTCGCTCTTTGGCGTAATTAGCAACGTTAAGACGCCATCTGATCCATTTGACCTCCCCTGGTCTTTGTGTGCCGCATTATTTGTGTGGAGGCCGTCCGGCGTCAACCATGTGACATCACTAAGTAAGCCATAAAGAAAAGACAAACATATGTTCACTTAAATAAATGCAAAAAAGATATATATTACTACTATAGAAACACATTTCTATAGTCTACTTACATATGGTTAATAGTACTTGTACTTAGAATTTTCCCATTAGAACAGATGATAAATTCACATTAATTTCTAATAGAAATTTGTATTTTAAATTAGAAGTTTTTAAATATTAGCATTTTTTTTGTTACCTTAAAAGTCAAATGTATTCAATCCTATCCCTATGTTCTATGTTAAATATATTAATTTGGATAATCATAACATAATGGGAATTGCCTTCAAGAAGTGATATTGTATATAGTACTTTAAGAAAAGGGTGCATCTATTTTCATGTTTGTTTGTTTTTGTACTTTTATTTCATTTAAATTTATTGGGTCAAATGTGTTACTATGAAATCTGTCCAAATTAATTTTTAGCCCAAAATGAAGGAAGTGACTTGGAATTGCCCTATGTATGAAAAAAAGCCTGGGGGCCCACCAGGCTTTTGAAGCACTGGTTTCAGTAATCTCCTCACTCTTGATTTTTTTTTTTTTTAGCCCTCACAGCCATCACGGGAATAGTAAATGTTTTTACTAGCCTCTTCAGCTGCAGATCGCACCTAGCAAGAGGTCTCGAGCCCCGCCCACCGGTTTTAACAATCAATCATAGGGATACTTAACACATATGTGCGGGTGGAAAATGGAAAACTCATAAAAGGTCTGCAGGGGGGGAGTTTAAAGCAAAATAGTGCATTTGCATTCTACTGGGTTTCCAATACTACAAAAACTTTTTCATGCAAAAGATGCCGTGGCTTGAAGTATGTGTACATGTATACGCGTACACATATATGTATATGTATATACATGGAAAAGAATATGTATACGTATATTTGGAAGAGTATATGTATATATATGGAAAAGTATATGTATACGTATATTTGGAAGAGTATATGTATATATATGGAAAAGTATATGTATATATTTGGAAGAGTATATGTATATATGGAAGAGTATATGTACATAAATGGAAGAGTGTATGTATATAAATGGAAGAGTATATGTATATATATGGAAGAGCATATGTATATGTATATATATATATATGGAAGAGTACATGTATATGTATATATATATGGAAGAGTACATGTATATGTATATATATATATATATATATATATATATATATATATATATATATATATATATATATATATATATATATATATATATATATATATATATATATATATATATATATATATATATATATATATATATATATATATATATATATATATATATATATATATATATATATATATATATATATATATATATATATATATATATATATATATATATATATATATATGGAAGAGTACATGTATATGTATACATACGGAAGAGTATATATAATATAAAAGATATAAAAAAATATACATATATATATATAAAAAAAATATACATATATATATATATATAAAATATATATATATATATATATATATATATATATATATATATATATATATATATATATATCTCAAGTCAAGTGCACCTTTAACTAATGTAATCGGTCAACAGTTTAAAGCGAAAAACTCATCACACAAAACTCCTTTTTGACCCTGATCTTTCTTCTTAATCTCTTTAACAAAAGCATGTCAATTCACAGAAGAAAATGGACTTGTCCTTATCTCTCACACAGGTTCATATGTGGCATCCAGTCCGGATTAGACACTAAGCGGAAACAGGCATCTGGAACCAAGAAGTGAGACGAAATTGCTGAAAACTCAGTGGCACATGACTAATTTTATACCTTCTTCTTTATCTTACGACTGTAGAGCACCAGATTAAGACCACATTCACTCAAGGAATACAACTTGTATGGAAAATGAAGCAAATCCAGCGTGTCCAATTGAATCATCTTTCCTGATTGATTGGTTTGGTCTAAAAGGTCCACGACCATAAAGCCAGAGAGGCTTGAGTCCTTGCTCCTCCATCGGCAAAGTGTGTCCTAGTCAGTGTACCCCCTTTGTAATCCAGTTAAGCACCTGGACAATAGAGGAACAGCTGTCTTGGCCTACTTGGGCTCATCTGTAGCCCCTGATGATGGTCTTACAGATATGGGAGTGTCCCTCCATCATGGTTTGATTCCATGCAGCCCAGGAGAAGCAAACCATTTCCAATAATGAGTTAGATATAGATAGCCATAGGGCCAACCCTATGAATTTGACTTTTATGACGACCTCGTTTGTTTCTGTGTGGCGTATCTGCTAGCTCCATGTAGACATTTGACCTCAGATGTCACTTTAACAAGCTGCCACGGTCTCAAATTCCACACTGGACTGCTTAAAACTGCTGAATTGCATCACGAGATAGCCCCAATAGGGAGTCAGGTGACACTGTGTAGAAAACGTGGACACTTTCTGCCATCTTGCCCAGCCCCCCAAAAATATCCAGCTGCTTAGGAGACCATTTCGGATCAAAAAGTGTCTGCTTTGTGTGGAGTTGAATGCAATCTCGATTTGTTTTGTTCATTTGATAGTTAAATATTAGTCATTGTGAGAATTGTATCTCAGCAGCACTCTATTAACAATAGTTAAAAACTCATTACAGGGGGGTGAATAAAACAATGGGGAAGATAATTGTACCAGAGTTTCCCCACTGCGTCTAGATTTTTGTGCAAGAGTACAGTCTAATTGTCTTTTTAGCCAGATGAATGGCTCACAGTGGTAAATAATGTAGCGGCGTCGGGGGGGGAGTGAGAGCCGTGAGTGAGGCACCCTTAGGCTTTTCTCACGCCGATGTGGTTAAGACTTAATTGAATGACGCCCATGTTTTGTCTTGTTAACTGAGCACTTAAGAGGATATGGTAAAAGTTTTCACTTGGATCTGTCCACTTGAATTTTCTTTCTTACTCTGTTGATTTTGGTCAAGGTCTGTTGTTGTTTTTTGGCAATTCATACTCAGGGCAGGGAAATTTGGAATAACTCGAAAAACACTCTAAAGTTGATAGTTTTTTTTTTTGGTGTCCTATCAAGGGTTAAGTACCGTATTTTCAAGACTATAAGGCGCACTTAAAAGTCTTAAATTTTCTCCAAATTAGACAGTGCGCCTTATATATTGAAAAAAAACAGAAAACGAAAAACCACCACTGTCGGATATTAAAAAAAACACAAACGCCTGAACTGAAACAATACTGTTAAATATGATGATACCATCTTAGTTTACAAAATCTTCCATCATGTAGCTCCTCCCGCACTGCAAGATTTTATACAAAAATGTCCAAAACATCAACCAATGGCTGGCTATAGTGTGAGTGCTTCATACCTGGAAGTCAATAGCAATTACCGTATTTTCACGACTATAAGGCGCACTTAAAAGTCTTAAATTTTCTCCAAAATAGACAGTGCGCCTCATAATACAGTGCACCTTATAATACAGTGCGCCTATATATGGAAAAAATGTCATTCATTGAGGGTGCGCCTTATAATGCGGTGCGCCTTATAGTCGTGAAAATACGGTACGATTTCCGTCACGGAAAGTTGGTGCTGTCTCTTTGATATGCAAGCTATTTTTTGGTTAACCTTTGACAGAGTTGCAAATGACCCAATGAAGGACAGCGTTTGAACTTTTCCAACGATTCCCAATGCAGACCTTGAACAATTTTGCCGCTTTAAGTTTTACAAGAGTCAGAGGAACAGGATAGCAGCGTGGTAAAAAAAAGGCATGATAAAATTGAAACGATGGCCAAAAGAGGGCGATATGAACAATAAAAAAAGATGGTGGAGGTCATAAATGATATCGCCAGATGAAATGCCACAGCTCTACCATTTTATGTGAAAATTGGAGGGATGTTCTAAAGTTGTCCATCTAAATTGACAGGACGGGGAAGGAGGGAGGGAAATTCGTTAGCGGGTGACGTCACCTCATCCGAAAGTGTTATCTCGGGGGTTGTATCTGGCCGTGCTCCGTCGCCCTTGACTGCCCCGTTATGGTCCTTGTACCTGCATGTCTGGTGATAAGCAAGATGACGCATCTACGTTGTCTTCTTCGTCGATTTTCTTGTGAACGTAAATTATGTTGACCCTTTGGTTTTCACATTTTGTTACTGCCATCACTTGTTTCCTATTTACGATCTGTCATCTTTTTCATGTATCTGGGAACATGGACCATCACTCAGAGTTATCGGTTTCTTGTAGACCAGTATGTTTCTTCTTGTTGATGGTCAGAGGCTTCATAGTTAGTTCAACTGATAGCGTCTCCTAGTTTTGATTTCTCTCTATGACCTCGACCTTGTCGTTTTGTGATTACTGCCTCTTGAGGTGTAGCTTGAAAACGCCACTTTTTGCTTTTGGTTTCCCTCAGGACTTTTTGGGAGTCAAGGCTAATACATGGAGTATTAGTATTGTGCAAGTAAAGGACAAGACTTGTAGGAACTGAGATGAATTCAAAGACAAAACTTTGAGCAATTGAGACAGAGACCAGACCAATAATTGTAACGAGACCAGTAATCGGCAAGACTTTTGGGAGTCAATAGTGCAAAAGGATAAAGACTTTTGGGAGTCAAAACTGCAAAATGACAAAGACTTTTGGGAGTCAAAACTGCAAAAGGATAAAGACTTTTGGTAGTCAAATCCGCTAAAAAGACAAAGACTTTTGGGAGTCAAAACTGCAAAAGGATAAAGACATTTGGGAGTCAAAACCGCAAAAAGACAAAAACTTTTGGGAGTCAAGACAAATACATAAGCAATAATTCAATGAGTCCAGGACAAGACCCAGACAAGACTTCCAGGACTTTTTGGAGAAGAAAGACTCTTTTGAGCGTCGGGTCCAGGAGTCAGAACCAATCCCAAGACCAAGACTTTAAAGATTTGAGCAGGAGACTTTTTGCCGAAACACCAATTGGACAGATATACTAAAGATAACACAATCATAAAGAGGTGATTAAACTTGCAGGATGTTTGTGAAATTTAAACACAAGGGGGTGACTGCAAAACTGACTGTGAAAAACTGCAATGATTGATTTTAAAAAGGGGAAAATCAGGAAAGCTAATGTACACCTATACTCTTCATTTGAATACTAAAACAGAAAGTCTGCACTCATGATCTACTTTCTAGAACCACACAAAACGAGGCGGTGGTCCAGATTTGTCCCATGGGCCGCCACTTTGACACCTGTGCCTTAACCTCACAAAATAGCAGGTCAGTTTAACGCTCTCAATCACCCTTAGCTATTATAATTGTGTAAAAGGATGTTCCATTGTAGTCATGGCGTAAATATTCATCCAAGCAAATCCCCCATCTTTTTCCAATGAGGCCAGTTGAACTGAGAGCTCATTTGAAGCCAATCAATAGTGGTCTGCGTTTCTTCCTGTGTGTCAGCCCGGTCCGATGCCCTTGTCAAAGTGTCGGCGCGGCATCAGTTTGGTGACTGCAAAATCTATGCGAGTGGAGATCGATAACAACGCCAAGTCCGATAGCATCGCGCGTGCCAGATGATGACCAGATTGAACATTAAGACACATGTATGCCTCCAAGAAAAGAAATACACCTGCGCACCAATGAAAAGGGCTCGTCTCTCCACCAATGAAGAGGAAGCCCACCCGCACGGGAGGAGGTGTGTCCGCCTAAGCCAAAACTCAACGTACACGCCAGCGTGCGCTCACACGGCAGACGGCAGGGAGACGAAAACAAGCCAGGCAGGCGCTTTCCTGACTCATCCTGGCGAAGGATGCGAAATTCCGCCAATAGCGGAGAAATGCGCGTCTTGGCACGTAACGGGGGAATCCTCTGAGGTATGCGAGTGACGAGACGAGAAGTAGCAGCGCGTTTCGGCCCCGCGGGGGAGCTCAGGCACGCGGGCGCCGGATTCTGCTGTCTCCCTGGCAACCATGGGCTGCAATTTGTGCACCTTGAGGAAGCGGGAGGAGCACTACAAGTTGCTGTATGAGATTGCACAGGTGAGCCGGGTTAGGTAACTAGCGGAAGTAACATGTGGGGATTTTAACAGAATATGATTAGTTTAATGTATCTACTAATGCAGGGATGTCAAACTCGGGTTGGTTTGTGGGCTGCATTAATGTCAACTCCATTTTATGTGGGCCCGGACTATTTTAGATATAATATTTAGATTTTTTTTCATAAATGGATTAAAAGAACTGGATTAAAGTCCCTGAATATTACGTTTTTTTTATAGATCTAAAATAATGTTTATTTTAGCTGTTTATATATTCTTAGATTTTACAAAATGATTTTTTAACTAAAACTGAAGAAAAATGATTAAAAAATGAATTATTGATTTAAAAGGGGGAAAATCAGGAAATTTAATATACATCTATACTCTTCATTTTAATTTGATCCTAAAACAGAAAGTCGAGACTCATGATTTACTTTCCCGGGCCACACAAAATGATGCGGCGGGCCAGATTTGGCCCCAGGGCCGCCACTTTGACACCTGTCTACTAATGTGTGCAGTGTAGTTTTGTATTGTTTCATTTGGTAGCATTTAAATGCTAGTAATTTATCAGCCATTTTAGACAAAAGGCAATTTTTGAAGACAATTTAATCAAAAGAACGTCGTCCAATTTTGACACGTTTTTTTTAAATGCAATAATTCAGTTTTGTTTTGGAAAGAATATGTTCTTTGTTTACACTTGATGTAACAATCATTTTAGGTATTTTGAACCCTTTTGCTTGTAAAATTTAACCAAAAAATATATATAAAAAGATTCATTTTAATTGATTTTCCGTCAATACCAACCAAAGAGTTAACCGGCTATCACAATAGTTGTCAATTAAGTAGAATAATGGTGTAAAATGTATTGTGGCACAAAGATAAACCTGATTGAAACCCAACCAAAAAAAAGATGGCGGTTTTGTCCTCTACCTCAAAGCATTGGACTTACCCGCAATCCCCTCATCGCGTTTTCCTTTCATCATCCCTCAATTCTCAAATCTTCTCCATCCCGACTGGCTCTTGTTGTTCACCCGCCGAGCATCCTGGTTTCCACGGATACCGCCTGCGTGGAATAGAGATAAAAGATTTGTGGGGGAAGTATTGTCAGGAGATTAAAAGTCGCACACTTTGTCTTTTTTTTTTTTTTTTCAATTGTTCATATTGAAAATGTTTTATGGCAGTTTTACCAGCATTTGTTAAAAAAATATATATATAAGTGAAAAAAAAAGTATATTTTAGACGAGAAAGAAACTAATGATGGTACAGCGTTAATAATGAAAGCAGTAACAACAGGCAGATTTGAGTATAAAGTACAAGAAATACTTGATCAAATAGACGGAAGTAATATGGTGAAGATATTTTCTCAAAAATATACGAGTGAAAGAAAAATATATATATTTTAGACGAGAAAGACACCAATGATGGTACAAGCGTTAATAATGAAAGCAGTACCAACAGTCAGATTTGAGTATAAAGTACAAGTACTTGATCAAATAGACGGAAGTCATATGATGAAGATATTTACTAAGAAAAAAATCATCTTGAAAAATTCCTCACGTTTAAAAAGATTCTCATAATTCTTAAAAAAAAATCTTAGAGTGAATCATCAAATATGTTATGTTTTAAATTGACCTGTTTAAGCATCTCATGTCTTAAGAGCTTCAAATACTACACACATATTCTTCAGAGTTGGCATTTATTCCTTTTTTGAAAAGGGCAATTTTGCCCTTTGCCAATGAAATAAAATGGCAAGAAAAAAAAACATTTTTTCCCATTAAAATAAGTGATATAGAAGTTAAGGAATTATGGTAAGAATGACAGTATTTGATCAGAATATAAGGTGAAGTGGACAGTGTCAAAAGAGACAGATGCTTAGCCACATGTCCAGCCTGTGAGACGGCACCGTGGGGACTTTGGACCCTTTCTCAGTCCGGTCCAGTCCACACACAGCCGGGTTGTCCATATGGCATTCTCAAAAACCAGATCAGGTGAAACCTCTACCGTAGGGAGGGGTGCAAAAATAGGGAATCACCCTCCTGTCCTGGCCCTGATAAGCTCAGAATGAAAGCCTTTCTGGGGGTGGTTTTAACGCTGCCACCGCTGACCCCTTCTTCTACTTCCTTGGATAAAAAGTGAAAAGATCCACATAAATATATGCGTATTTTTAAAAGGTCGCCAAGACGCGGCTGTGTTTATTGCGTGGTCTCTGGTTTGCTTTTACGACTGTGTAAAAATGTCAAGTCGGGTCTTTATGTGTGGTCAGAGGACTTATCAGTTGTTATCAGCCTGGGCCAATTAGCATTGGCCAAGATGATAGGATAAAGAATGATGGAAGAAAGGAAATGTGCCGTCTCATTTGGGATTTTTTATATATACGAGGCAAGGGAAATTAGGAGAGCACAATTAAGATTCGTAAAAAAAATAAGATTTTATAGCCTATTCCGCTGGTGTCAATTCATTCTTTCTTAACAATACTAACAAACTATAGTAAGGCTTGTTTTTTTTTTAATGTAAAATTTAAAAAGACCATGTAAACCAGTGGTGTCAAACATACGGCCCCCGGGCCGGATCCGGCCCGTCTGGTGGTTTGGTACGGCCCGGGGAAGAAAGCTGCATTGTATAAAAAAATATGAATTTTCTTTACAATTTGTAGTTCTTGTATTATCCGCAGTGTTTTAGTACGTGCAGACAACAGGAATTGACATTTATTTATGTTATGTTATTCTCTTGTTCATAATATATTGTTTATTATGTAAAAGGAAAATTCTGTTAATAACATTTTGATAATTTACTCATTCTTTGCACTAATTATTAGTATTAGTGACTAATACAAAGGAAAAAAAGTGGGCTTTTTGTTAGTTCTATGTAATTTTGCAATGAGTTTACTGGTCCGGCCCGCTTGATCTCAAATTAAGCTGTATTCGGCCCGCAGACCAAAGTTTGACACCCCTGATGTAAACCATATTACTCCTACTAAAAAGTATTTTTCATTTTCTTGTTTACGCAGCCTATTAAAAGTAGTTTTAAAAGTACTTCTGCTCCACTAAAGGGCAAAATTGCAATGAATAATTCTAATGAGTTAGATATTCCATCAATATACAAACACACAAGTGAAATGAATTAAAAAAAGTTGCCTAGATGAAAACATTGAGTTCACACTCCAGGCTTTTTTTTTTTTTTTATGCTAAGAGACATCACATGAATCTTTGATACTGTTTCTACGTCTTTCGAGGAAAAATACTTCACTTCTCTAGAGTTTCATGCAAATGATCTTTTCTTGCCTTCAGACAAAATCTTTTTAGCAGACTTATTTTGCTTATAAATTGTCAAAGATTGAAGTTCATTAACGGTAAAACTATACTCAATAATACCAACAAACAAGTTATTGACGAACACGTCACTTTTGATCTTTCATTTTTACAGTCAATTTTTGACCAATTTATCACTTTAATTTCAGTATATCATAAAGCACGTTTTTACGGATGTCTATCTCCTTTTCATGACTGATAAGGTTCGACTTTTCAATCTATTTTGAACACCCCATTAAGTTCCCCCCCAAAAAACGGGTTCTCGCCTAATAAAGTGCACCAGAAGCACGTCTTAACCTGGCAATTTTCTATTTTATACATTCACCTTGTGCTGGGACAAATACTCTATAGCAGGGGTGTCAAACTCCCTTTGGTCTGCGGGCCGAATACATCTCAATTTGAGATTAAGCGGGCCGGACCAGTAAACTCATTGCAAAATGACATAGAACTAACAATAAGCCCACTTTTTTTCCTTTGTATTAGTCACTAATACTAATAATTAGTGCAAAGAATGAGTAAATTATCAAAATGTTTATGAAAAGAATTTTCCTTTTACATTATGAACAATATATTATGAACAAAAGAATAACATAAGAACATAAATAAATGTCAATTCATGTTGTCTGCACGTACTAAAACACTGCTAATACAAGAACTACAAATTTTAAAGAAAATTCATATTTTTTTATACAATGCGGCTTTCTTCCCCGGGCCGTACCAAAACCACCAGACGGGCCGGATCCGGCCCGCGGGCCGTATGTTTGACACCCCCTGCTCTATAGCTTGCTTTCCAAAAACATGCATGATTTTTACTTCTTTTTTGGGGAGGGACTTGGTGGGAAAAAAAAGGGAAAAAATTGCCTGGAAACCTGCTGATTTATTTTTTTTCCCCCCCGAAAGAAATATATCAAACGAATCTCTATTCATTTGGAATTCATATCCAGGGGGGAAGGCTTAGCTCCAGTCCGGATGCAGGACTAATTGGCTGTTTTTTTTCAGCTATCTTAAAAAGTAAAAAACTAAACTGGTGAAAGACCCTCATTGCCACTTGATTGGATCACCTCGTCTCCTTGAACCCACGTTTTTATGTCGGTGAGCGGGCAGTTTTACCGCTTGCTTGCTATGTGATTTGCATTTTTGGTTAATTGACTCCCATTAAATGCCTTGTCACTTTGATTCATTGCTGCAATGCTGAAATAAAAAACATTTACATTTGCACCCACAGAGCTAATCCCGCTTTGTTCTATCTGTAGCCAACTAATTTTGTTTCAAAACGATCGAAGGATTCACTTAAATAAAGGTGTAGGATACTTAATAAAAGCTCCAATCATTTATCATGTCATTTATTTGCTTGCGTATGATTGACACATAATAATGTGACCTTGAGTTTGACAACAGTATTTAGAATATGTTCAGACAATGGAGGTACGAAAGAAGGATATTAATAATTAATGTATACATTTCAAATAAATGTGTTTTTTTTTTCTTTAGTCAGTGCGAATGGCGGAACTTGTTCGCTAATACGAGAGGAGTATATACTATTTCTCATTGGCAAGTGGTTGTGCATTATACTATTGTGAGGACATTTGTATGCATCATTTTGGGAATATTTTGAAGGGAATACAAACTCAAACAACCCTCGATATTGACTTAAAGTCAGTGTGGAGGCGTGGCAAAAAGAGCCAATCCGGGAGAAGAAAGGTATCAAAATGTCAAACTAAATTAGAATAAAGTTTAGTGTTATGTTCGATTAAACTTATTTTTGAGGGTGTCTGCATCGTAATCCAAGTTCATTTAAATTTGTTTGTTATGTTAAGAGCGCGTTGCCGTGCAAAAAAAGCAACCACCCCTTCAAAATCCATATAATTTTAGTACTATTAAACACATTTTTAGTAATATTAAACCACTAGTTATGTGTTACTTTGTTAATAGATGGCAAATTAGAACAAATCAAACATTTTTTCCAATCCAATATCCTGTTTTTGGTGTTTTATCAGAGAATTAATAGGTTTTTAGTTCATTTCAATGGGAAACGTTCATTAAAGTTCAAAAAAAAAATGACATACGAGCTCAGTCGCGGACCGAATTAAGCTCTTATCTCAAGGTACCACTGTACTTGGTTAAAGGGCATACTCTAATCCTCAAATGACTTCCAGAGTAGCTTTTCCATCCCCAAAATGTCTTCTCACGTGACACAGTCACCAGGCAAGGGTCAATGTGATTCACTTGAGCCTGCCAATCAAAGCCCCCCTTCGACTTTTATTATTGAAATGGGACATTTATGACAGCTACGCTTTTCTCAGACGAGATTGAAGCAGATTGCGGTAGCGTACGGCCACCTGCGTTCCGTTCTCTTGTCACAAGGCACCTATTTCCCCCTGAATAGAAAAACACTTGGAGTAAAAGATCTCAACAATCGTATAATCTGAAAGGCACGGTTGATGGTTGAATAGCTGGAAGCTTATTGTCCTCTGGCCCATTGTGAATCCTTTTCAGTCACTCTAGCTTTATCGGCGTAGTTAATGCAACAAGCACATTGTATGTGTAAGTGTGTTAAGCCTTTCGGGAGATGATGTCATCGCATATGAAGAATGTTTCTTTTCTTTTTTTTGGAGCAAACAATAACGGCGTGGATATCTGACAGATTCAGCGATGAGTTTTTCATTATCTCCTCGCGACAAACAGCAACAAAACGGTATCTCTTATCGGGAAAAGATAAAAGCCACTGAGACATTTTAAAGGGGTCGAATTGTGAGCAGATTGGAGGCCTCAGGCTGACCTTCAGTGAGCTACTTTTAACCCCAATTTTAAGACGTGTGGGATGAGAAGCAGTGGTGGTTGACGATGGGTTTAATTATCAGATGACAACCAAGTGACCTAGAATGTTTTTTTTGCTATCTATGTCGCCCTAGAAAATCTTTTGTTTAGCATGAGTCTATTATTAAGTCAATATAAGATTGAAAGTATACATAATATTCAAAATAAATGCAGTTTATGGTGTTATTCAAGCAATTACTTCGTATTTACGCCCCAATTTGTGGTTAAATTGGGGAATTCGTAACATTAAAAACACTGAAACTATTTTTTTTAATTATATTTTAATATATTTTACTTTACTTTGTACTTTAAACTTTTTACTTTAATGTTTTTCTGTCTAGTTAATAAAGTTATCCATCTATCCATACACATTCTAATCAAGGTGGTGTGAAACTTACGGCACGGGGGCTAGATTTAGCCACAAAGTCATTTTGTGTGGTCCATAAAAATTGAAACCCCATTTTTGAAATTTAAAAAATGGCATTGAAATATTATTAGTTCCTTCTATCACAAATGTATAACAGATCTTTTCAAAATATTGACATTTATTCATTTTTTGTTCTTTGAATGAATATTTTAATAATATTAATAAATTTCCCCTTTTTCATATTGAAAAAAACAACATAAAAACAAATATATTGGCAATTTTATAATAAATTACGCCTTGAGACATGATAAACAGCCTGAGAGCATTAATACTCCCTACTGGCTTACTAATAAATCTGCAATTAATAATCTAATTAATTCGCCCTAAATCAGAAAATGAAAAATCAGTCTCCAACAATCAATGCATCTACACCCCTACAATATATCTATTAAAAAATAACTCCTGTACATCCACGAATGACGAATTAGCAGCCATTTTAGCTAGTATCTTCCCCAAGAACAACAACATGAACATTTTTTTAGACCTTTTTCACTATAGATTAAAAAAATGGAACAATATGCTATTAATTGACTGTCAATCTCTTCATTTTTGCAACTATCACATCATAGCAAATTGAAAATGAATTCTATCATACACTTGTCATCGTTAAATCACGTCTCCATGCATAGAGTTAATAAATTGGCTGTTTATACACTTGCTTTCAGGTTAGCTGACATGTGTCCGTCACTTTGACGTCCTGGGGGTGAGCACAATCACCCCAGCTTCATTCCCATGCGGCGTACCCTTTTCAGATCTTACAGGGAATAATAAAATATATACTACCTACTCCTGCATGAAATCTGTTTCATTATTATTTATCTAATAGGCTCACTGTGGTTAATTAGGATGCAGGGTAAATAAAACAGATTTATATCAGATGTAGAAATATGAATTAATGACACTAAAGGGGGGTTCTTTTGCTGTCATATTTTATCATTATATTTGACTGTGTTGTAATTTTACGATTGTCTTCCCTTAGGTAAATAGACGTCATTTCTCCAAAGTGGAGCAGGATGAGAACCAGGAAGAGGCTATAAGGCGAGACCCCGTTGTTGTCCAGGTTGCACAGTTTCAACCGTTGCGGGAGAAGTGCGTTAGCGACGTCTGCACGCAAACAGATATCACCTTCGAGCATATTATGGCGCTAGCCAAGCTTCGACCGGTGTCGCCACCTGTGCCTGATGTCTGTCCATTCCTTTTGTCTGACAGGTTTGTGCTATATGATCTAATAGACTAAAGAGTCATTTAATTTTTCATTTTTTTTAATCCTGAAATTGTTTTCAAATGATTTTTTGTCTGTTTTTTTTTACTTATCAGCTGCCATTCAATCCACACCATGCAACACGAGTTCTATGAATGTCCCGAGTACCTGTCAAATATACCGGCTGAAGTGGAGCAGACAGGAGAATATATTTATGAGGTGCATATGCATTCTATGTAGTGACATTATATGATATTTTAAAAGGTACATGTGTCAAAATGGTGGCACGGGGGACGAATCTGGTCCACCGCATTATTTTGTATGGCCCGGGAAAGTAAATCATGAGTGCTGACTTTCTGTTTTAGGATCAAATTAAAATGAAGAGTATAGATGTATATTAAATTTCCTGATTTTCCCCTTTTTAAATCAATAATTGTCATTTTTTAATCCATTTTTCTGTGTTTTTAGTTCAAAAATCATTTTGTAAAATCTAAAAATATATAAAAAAGCTAAAATAAACATCGTTTTAGATCTATAAAGAAATATATTCAGGGCCTTTCCTCCAGTTCATTTAATCAATTTATATAAAAAAAATATAAATATTATATATAAAATGGTCCGGCCCACGTGAAATCAAGTTGATGTTAAAGCGACCCGCGTTGTTTTAAGGGTTTCCCACAAGCATTATGCACTTTTATATAAAGAAAATTGTTCAGCAGTTTGACAAAAACTGCAAACAGTGCACAAATGCACATATTTTTTGCACTATGAACTACACCCACAAAAAAAATGGAATTAACCAAATAAATAGGCATCATGTCCTATGCTGCAAATGTCCCCTAATTAGCATTGTGATATCAAAGCTCAGTTTAGTATACTTTTGAACTCCTTCTAAACCAAACCATTGCTACACACACTGTAAACTATTGCTATAACGACCACACGAGAATACATATTATTTTTGTGTGCTTGCCATTGCAACACACACATTACAACCGGCCAAAAGAGGGCCCACGGTTGATTGTCTGTGACAGTGACGGGTCACCGTCAACCGTTAATGGGGACTTCCTGGTTCGGCAAACGGCATTGTGGGTCATTAGGGCTTCCTAGCTGCCAGATGAGGCCTCTCGCGTGCAGCGCGACATGGATGAGAAGGTCCGCACAATCACAACAAGGTCAGATTGTTAGACAGGTAGCACATTTCAGCAACCTCACTTAGCTCCGTCCACTCGTGTGTATCTAACTGCAACATGGAGGGCTTTCAGACTAGATGAATGAGACAGGACAGTCCCTGGAGTCTCTTGATTGACAGTCTAGTAAATGTGGCATGGAAAAACTCAAGGAAAAGTTTTTAGAAGATATAATTATTGGCTAGCTAGGAGATGAACAATATTTTTTTTAACAAGGATCTATGTGTAACAGGTCTGATGGTGATATTACAGCGGCAGTCGGGCGTCCTGACTATAGAGCTAGTACCCTTTAGCTCAGGGGTGTCAGACTCGGGTTGTTGTTTTTTAATAAATGGATTAAAAGAACTGGATTAAAAGACCGGAATATTCATTTTTTATAGATCTAAAACAATGTTTATTTGAGCTTTTTTTAAATGTATTTTTTCGATTTTACAAAATGATTTTTGAACTAATAACACAGAAAAAAGGATTAAAAAATTACAATTATTGACTTAAAAGGGGGAAATCAGGAAATGTAATATACATTGATATTCTTCATTTTAATTTGATCCTAAAGCAGAAAGTCAGCACTCATGACTTTCCCGGGCCATAATCAATGATGCGGTGGGCCAGATTTGGCCCCCAGTCCGCCATTTTGACACATGTTCTTAAAGCTGACAATAAAGTTCTTAAGAGAATAAGGTTTTCTAACCTTCTACCTGCACAGCAGTTCTTTAAGTCGGGTGGATAATTAGTTAGTTACCATGTCAAAATACTTCTAGCATCAAGACATACAACAGAATTAAAAAAAATAATATCTACCTAGTTTTTCACTTTTTAAAAGAAAAAACGACAAATATGTACAGTAAAATTGCCAATGTGAAAAAAAAATCAGGCAATAACACCTGCCAGAATTAAATTCTAAATGTAATCATTTTTTTCAGTGTGATTGAAAACATTTTCTATGGATTTATGGTTTTAATGTATGAAGAATTTCCATGGTGTAATCAAAAGGTCATTATAAAGTGGAAAGAAATCCCCAAATATCGCGAGGTCGATCACGTCAACGATACGTTCCGTAACGGCGTGAAAATCAAATCCTGGTTGCATCGACTCCAAATGAATGAGGACATCTTGTTCTACAGTCAATGCATACGCAGGTCCTCACAGTATGGAGGCAATGAACATTAGCTGTGGCAATCATTTCTTTTCAATTAGACGTAATCGAAATGTTAAGTGGCAATCAAGCAGAAATGTTGGGAACAGATGTTACAGAGGAGAAAAAAAAGGCATATACGCCATCGTGTGCCATTTCTACAGGCGCTAAATGGGATCTTTACACGTAAATGAAGATGGCAAACTCACACTATGCCATTGGTGGCAGCATAAAATGAGATTAGATGTCACGGCTATTCTGATTGAAATTAGACCTAATCACATTTTGTTGATTTGGTTTATTATTTTTTTCTGCCCAAGCCACTTCAGCATCCCGTGTCGATGGTGTCTGATCCTGATTTTACATTTGTCTGTCATAGATTATAGAAATCAAGCGGTGTACTAATAAAACGGCAAAGTTCATGTGTTATCATATATTACCATGAATGACTTCATGAAGGCCAATTCTGCACATAATGCTATAGAAATGAATAACTTGCACTTTCAATCCACCCGTAAAATATGTTATTTACCTTATTGGATGACTAACATATACCCCATATGGTTGGTTTACTTAATAGCCATTGTACAAGGTACATTGGATTTGAAGGATGCTAATATACTTTTTGCACCAGTGAATTGTAATATAACAAACAAATTTAAATGAACTTGGATTACGATGTAGGCACTAAAAACTAAATGTAATCTAACCTTACACAAAACTTAATTCTAATTTTGTTTGACATTTTTATACCTTTTGTTCTTCCGGCCAGGTTGGCAGTTTGCCCCGCCTCCACACTGACTTTCAGTCAATATCGAGGGTTGTTTGAGTTTGTATTCCCTTCAAAATATTGTGGAAAAAAATGCACACAAATGTCCTCACAATAGGATAACGCACGACCACTTGCCAACAAGAAGTAAAATATACTCCTCGTACTAGCAATCGCTACGCCATTCCTGCTAAGTGACGTAAAAAAAACTGTTGTGCTCGTAGTTATCTGTTATACACGAAAGAGATGTGAGAAAAAAAAAACAATGATAAACAGCCTCTCATGTCTTGGCCACCTGGCTTTCTCGTATCTTGAAATATGTCTAGTATTTAGAGATAATTATTTGCTCGAAATTTTACTCGTATCTCAAAATGCTCATATGTCGGGATGCTCATATGTCGAGGTATGTCTTACTATTGCATCTTGACTATAATGATTCCAATAAATTGAGATTATTGCTTTCTCCAAAAGGAAGTGGAGTTATCCAAGCAGCAGACTCATGAAAAGCTGGGCCTGACATTGTGTTACAGGACCGATGAGGAGGAGGAGGAAGACATGGGCATTTATGTCAGCCAGGTACATAATTGTTCAAACACAATTAGCTAGCTTAACTATATAGACCAATATGCACAATATCCAGCACGGAAATGCTAGCTTTCGTCCTTTCTTTCAAAATCCAAACCTAGTTTTTGTTCAAATGAATGTCTGCCATCACTAAAATGTGTTTGTTTACACGCAGGTGGAGCCAGACAGTTTGGCCGCGAGAGACGGCCGCATTAAAAACGGAGATCGTATTTTACGAGTGAGTTCCCAGAAGGCTTGTTTATGTTCTTATTAAGCGAGAAGAAGCTCTACCATTAAGTTGCAAAAAAACAGATGATTTCCTACCGACGGGACATGGTGTCAAAACAAAAGAGTAGCAAAAAAAAAAGCTGTACTCACATCTCAGTGATCCATTTTCATGCTGTAGTGTTTTGGTGAAAGATCACAGGCCTCACAGTCTGTTGTCCTAGAAGCCCTATTATCCCCTTATGGCAGCTCCATTACTCCAGAGGAGAAAAGATGAACACCACCTGTCAAAGAAGAGTTAATTGTGTAGTGAGTAAAGGCTATGGAGAGCTTGGACGGTGCATTTTCTGCACCTGTAGAGGAACATGCTTAGCCACATAGATAATGATATAGCCGGGAGGGTTACTGTTAAAGTGATTGGGTTTATTGGACAAGAAAACAAAACCCTAATTTTATAGATATGTTTTTTTGTGTGCAGATAAATGGCCAGTTGGTGCAGGACCGAGAGAAGGCCGTTTGTTTGTTGGCGAGAGAAAATGCAAAGAGCATCGTCTTGCTGGTGGCAAGGGCAGAGACACAGGTTGCTGTCCGTGGTGCTGAGAATCAGTCTAGGTTCTTGTTTTTTAAAAAATGTTTGCTATGGTGTCCAGATGGAGGATGATGTATGGCTTGATGAGCAGCTGAAGATGGAGAAAGATTGCAACCTTAGACAAGACGGGGTGAGAATTAATTATGGCACTGGTGTCAAAGTGGCGGCCCGGGGGCCAAACTTGGCCCGCCGCATCATTTTTTGTGGCCCGGGAAAGTAAATCATGAGTGCCAACTTTCTGTTTTGGGATGAAATTAAAATGAAGAGTATAGATGTATATTAAATTTTCTGATTTTCTCCCTTTTAAATCAATAATTGTACTTTTTTAATCCATTTTTTCAGTTTTTTTTGTTAAAAAATGTTTTAGGATTGAATTAAAAGGAAGAGTAAAGATGTATAATACATTTCCTGATTTCCCCCTTTTAAGTCAATAATTGTAATTTTCTAATCATTTTTTTCCGTGTTTTTAGTTCAAAAATCATTTTGTAAAATCTAAAAATATATCAAAAAAGCTCAAATAAACATTGTTTAGATCTATAAAAAAACAGAATATTCAGGGCTTTTAATCCAGTTCTTTTAATCCATTTATAAAAAAAATATATCTAAATACTATGTCTAAAATGGTCCGGCCCATGTGAAATCAAGTTGACGTTAAAGCGGCCCGCGACACCCTTGGGTTAAGGGAGCAATATTGAAGTTGTGTAGGCAAAAAAATGTTGAAGAAACCAGGATTCCAAAAAATAATAATAATTGAAGAGTACATCCCCTTCACCTTTGGGTTGCCACATAATGTCTCTTGAGGGATTGGCATATCCGACTTTAAATACAGATTGAGAAGAGAAACTAATTATTTTCTTCCCCATAGGCCCCAGAGGAAAGGACAACCGATACAGCAACCTGTTCGTCCACCAGCCAAGACAAAGACAGCGGATTTGGCTGCAGTACAGACAGTCCCGAGCACCAACCATTATTGGCTAGACTCTACAGGAGGAGTCCAGCTCAATGCTTGAGGGAACAGTGGCGAGCTCAAAATCCACATAACAGGCAAAGTAGTATTGCGCTATCGCAGGACTTACTGACTGAAAACCAAGGTTGTGAAAGCCAAATCTTGGGTATGGAGAATCATTTCCAGCAACTTTTGGAAGTCAAATGTCAAATCCGTAAAGGCGTGGAGTGTGGCGTGTATTCCATCCGACACAGTATCGAATGCAGCCTGATGGAACAAGGCGGTGGGGACGGAGATAGCGCCGAGGATGCTGAGCAAGGTGAAGGAGTGGAGCAAGAGTTAAGGATGTTAAATGAAGAATTACGCAGTATTGAGCTGGAATGTCAGAACATCATGCAGAACCGACAGCTCCATCAAACTCAAGAGACGAAGAGGCTAGAGGACATCCATGAACACCCTCGGAGTGATAAAGAGAGTTCCAGTCCTGACCACGTAGCAGAGAGTGTCCGGTCTTCTCCTCTAGGTGGCGAGCTATCTCCCGTGCACTCTCTCCAGAGACGTGTTGATCTTACCAACCAGAGGAACCTTCAGATAGCTTTGAAAAAACCTTCCCGTTCTCTCCCACTACCCAAGTCTCAGGTCACACTGGACTACAGTGTACAAGTAGATCCATGCAGCATTTCTTCAAGCAGCCCGGATCAGAGTAATCCATCTCGATCCGGGTCCGACCCGGCGCTACCCGCGGACGACGAGCGTTGCGAGAAGAAGCGGAAAACCAAAGATCTAAAACAAAGACCGCAGTTTGCCTCATACCAAACCAGTCCTTACCATGGATCACTCAGATCCCGACAACTTCAGGTTTGTATTTTTACGGCATCAGTTTCTATTCCAAGCAGTCTTAGCTTAGGGATAATTTTAAAAAAAAATAAAAGTCACTCTACGTCGTGTGTCAAAGTGGCGGCCCGGGGGCCAAATCTGGCCCGCTGCATCATTTTGTGCGGCCGAGAAAGGAAATAATTCGTGCCGACTTTCTGTTTCAGGATCAAATTCAAATGATTATAGTTGTACATTACATTTACATTACAAAAGTACAGATAAAAAAAACAAGTTTTACCTTCAAACATAGACCAAGGATGTCGTACTCGGGTCGTACTCGGGTTGGTTCGCGGGCCGCTTTAATGTCAACTTGATTTTATGTGGGCCGGACCATTTTAGATATAATATTTAGATTTTTTTATTACATGGAGTAAAAGAACTGGATTAAAAGCCCTGGGTATTCAATTTTGAATAGATTTAAACCTATGTATATTTTAGCTTTTATTAAATACATTTTAAGATTTTACAAAAAGATTTTTGAACTAAAAACACAGAAAAAAATTATTAAAAAATGACAATTATTGATTTAAAAGGAAGAAAATCAGGAAATTTTAATATACATCTATACTCTTCTTTTTAATTTGATCCTAAAACAGAAAGTCAGCACTTACGATTTACTTTCCCGGACCGCACAAATTGAAGAGACGAGCCAGATTTGGCCCCCGGGCCGCCACTTTGACACAGATGCCATATACGAAGCAAAACTTCAATTTCTTAATAATTTGTGTTCCAGAGCTACATGCAGCTGCTACAACAGCACTCTTCCTTGGAATATTCCCAGAGCCAGTTGAGCGTCCTAAGCGTCTGCCGGGATCCACTCAACCGGGGTGCTCGCTCTGGGGAACCACGACTAGAGTGGAAGGTCAAAGTTCGAGCCGACGGCTCCCGCTACGTTGCCCGCAGACCGGCCCGCGATCGTATCTTGAGGGAACGAGCGCTAAAGATCCGAGAGGAACGTAGCGGCGGCTTAACCACGGACGACGACGCCGCCAGTGAACTGAAGATGGGTCGCTACTGGAGCAAAGAGGAGAGGAAGCAGCATCTATTACGAGCCAGAGAGCAGAGGAAGAGAAGGGAATTCATGCAGAAGAGTCGCTTTGAGTGTTTGAAAGAAGGACTCGCAAGCGGGGCTGAGGGCAACAAAGAGATCAACATCCTGGAGCTCAGTCAAAAGAAAATGATGAAGAAACGTAATAAAAAGATTCTTGATAATTGGATGACCATTCAGGAGTTGATGAGTCATGGGGCGCGAGTCCCTGAAGACTCCAAAATCCCTAACGCCTTCTTGTCTGTGACCACCGTGTAGCTGTTTTTTATAGTGCACTTTTGACATTTTTGACATGGTTATAATATTCTTGTTGTGTCATTCCTTCACTTGAACATTTTTGGCAACTTCAGCTATTTTCCAATTTTGCTAACATTCCCAAGTTTTGGTGAAATTCCAGTTTTTTGTGACTCCTCACTAGCCTGATTCAAGGCAAACTTTTTCTACTTGCAATTAAAAGGGGGTATTTTTCACAATTTGTAACATTTTTGATATTTCTTTTTAAATACTTGGTTGGAACTGCACACCATTAAAAAAAAAGAATGAATGTGATTTGAAATGTTCAATAGTGGTTTGATTGAATTTAGTGTACATTTTTGTTCTTAATTATTATATGGCTACCTTTAAAGATGTCAATAAATGTCTTGTAGCCCTACTATTAAAATAAAATGGGTTTGATTCAGTTATTAAGCTTGATATTTATTAGCGCTATAATACAATTTGGATACAATTTCATATTTGTGCATGTTATTTTTTTTAATTGGCGATTAGACTAAAAAATAAAAACACATTATTGCTGGAAAACATAAAGCTTTAATATCTTTTTTTAACATATTCCGCGTATTGGCTGTATTGTAAATTTTAACTGAGCCTATTTGAGGGTGATCAGAACACATGAATTATAGCGCATGGAACTATGTTAATGTCTTCTGATCTGCATATTATTGCTCCCTGGGAATCCCAAAAGTATTTTTAGGGTGTTGCCGGGGCTCGACGAGGCATCGGTTTGTGAGATTCGTGCATACTAACTGCGCAAATGTGGATGGGGGGGAGGTAGGGGTGTCCGTTTTGAGCTCGGAGGCATCCTTGCTAAACTCGACATCCATTTCAAAGCGTGAGAGAGACGCCAGGGAAGTCTCCACATCCCCCGCGTCCGTCCACAACCAGTTGAAGAATTAATGAGACACATCAGAGTGGCGCCTTTGTGCATCACATTGAATCAGGTGCACTCTTTTTCAACAACGTATGAGCATTAACATTAAGGATAACTATTTGAGAAATGATGGATTAACACAAGGGTGTCAGACAAGGGTTGGTTCGGGGGCCACGTTAACGTCAACTCCATTTCATGTGGGCTGGACCATTTTAAATATAATATTTAGGTTAAAAAAATTATAAATGGATTAAAAGAACTGGATTAAAAGGCCTGAATATTCATTTTTTATAGATGTAAAAACGTGTTTGAACTTTTTTCTTAGTGAGGGAAAATCTCTTCATCATTATGTTCCATATTAAAGTGGAAAACAGAAAATATTTGTATATATTTTTAGATTTTATAACATTTTTGAACGAAAAACACAGAAAAAAATGATTTAAAAATTGCAAATATTGATTTAAAAGGGGTAAAAATCAGGAAATATAATATACATTTATAATCCTAATTTGAACCTAAATAGAAAGTCGGCACTCATGATTTACTTTCCCGGGCCACACAAAATGATGCAGCGGGCCAGATTTGGCCCCCGGGCTGCCACTTTGACACCTGTGGATAAACCCTACTGATATAAATAAATACATTAACTGTTATATCGTGCTATTTTTTTTCCAGCCGCCAATCCTCTGATATTGGACTGCGCAAATGTTGTATTTCATGCTAAGTGACTGGTCAATGAAGACGAATGGTCGCTCTCAATTGGGTTGCTTTGCTGATCAATAATCAATCAATGAATTTTATGAAGACAATTACGCTGTGTTGCCGCATTTAGTTGGAAAAACTTGATCGATTTCTTTGGTTTGATTTATTGAATTATTCAGAAACAAGATATAATAATGTATATATAATATAGTAGGGCTGCAGCTATTGATTATTTGAGTCATTGATTCATCATAAATCGAGTCATATTTAGCGTGCTTTTGTATTATTTTAGGAGATGTAACAAGGGTAGTTATGCTTGCATTTACATTTAATTTGGCCATTGGTATTATTAAAAATGACAAAATAAAATACCTGGTGCCCCGAGTGCTGAGTCGGTGGTCAGTGCCCCGCTGTCGTATCGTGGTGGCGCGGGTTCGATTCCTGCTTGTGTGCCTTGTGATTCAACTGTTTGGCTGTGGCGATCCCTGAGAGGATAAGCAGAAAGTCAGCTGCAAAAGAAAATATGGACCTGGGTGAAGATTTAAAAGGAAAAAATGACATGTCATTTATACTATGTACAGCACTGGTGTCAAAGTGGCGGCCCGGGGGCCACATCTGGCCAGCCGCATAGTTTTGTGTGGCCCGGGAAAGATTTCTTTTTTGTTTTTGGGTCAAAAATCATCTTGCAAAATCTAAAAATATATAAAAAGCCAGTTTAATATAGAAGATAATAAAAAATGGTTTCCTTTTGAAATGAAAACCAATTATTAAATATATGATTTTCTCTTACTAAGAAAAAACTCAATCTATAAAAAAATGAATATTTAGGGCTTTCAATCCAGTTCCTTTAATCCATGTATATAGACAAATATCTTAATATTATATCTAAAATGGCCTGGCCCACATGAAATTGAGTTGACGTTAATGCGGCCCGTGAACCATGAGTTTGACACCACTGATGTACAGTATAATCAATGCAGGACAAACAGTGTGTGAATTACAAATATATCAACTTGTAGTATAGCACAACAACCAGATTTAATATTTTCCCAAAATTCAACATTCTGATGAACTATTGACATCCATTCTGCCTTAAACCTATTGTCACTGAAACATATTTTCAAAATAAACCAACAATAAATAGTAGAGGAATTGCACTTACTGACATACTTTAACCAATATTCCTGAAACTCTCGTTGGTATTTATGATTTCTCGAAATAGATCAAGACATAGATGTTGACCAAAATAACATTAGAGCACAATGTAACATTACAACTTAATGTCTTGCTTTCTGCAGATCAACGTCAATGATCACAACTTAAATACACACTTTGTTGTCCTAAAAAGTAGGGAACTCAGTAGATATCATTATAAATGAGAATAATCGTCTTTTAGTTGATTTCTGCGTTCGATTTCATACCGGATGATCGCTGCGACGCTCACAAATATGTTTTAATATTCAGAACTTTCTTCAAATGCAACATCGGTTAATAAAATCCAATATTAACACAATTAATCTTAAGTTTGATCTATGATATGCCTTGCTTACCGTATTTCAACAGTATTACCTCGACAACGACATCTTTACACGCCAAGATATAAACACATTCACTTCTTTGGCCTAACATGCAATCATATATATAAACATCAATATATATTCTATAATCATTCATTTATATGATTCATTGCATTGTATTTCGTACCAGAAGATAGATCTGCTCACACACGTGGAGATGCGCACCTGAGGACGCCCAAACTAAATCACCATGAAAAAAAAAACATTTTCTTAAAAAAAAAAACAGAATGCTGTTACACATAGTTACCACCGGAGGGCAGTGAATCTCCTAAAAAATCAAATCAGACGAAATATGGTAAATCCAAAACAAACCAATACAAGGCCACTTTCTTTGGAATCAAATGATTCTAAATTGATCTAATTGTTCCCATTACAATAAAAAATTCTAATAAATTTAAGGCTATCAATACTTTGCATTTACACAGAAATTCCCAGATACTTTTAAATAGTTTTTGTTGACCTAGATGCGCAATAGTCAAAGAAAAACACTTAATAATTATGACTTGATATACTTCATTTTTTCTATATATCTTAAACATTTCTATTTCAATGTGTCAGTGAGAATATGCTAAAATGAAGGTAAACAGACTAAAGGTGAATTGGTGATAATTATTTATATATATATAAATATATATATATATATATATATATATATATATATATATATATATATATATATATATATATATATATATATATATATATATATATATATATATATATATATATATATATATATATATATATATATATATATATATATATATATATATATATATATATATATATATATATATATATATATATATATATATATATATATATATATATATATATATATATATATATATATATATATATATATATATATATATATATATATATATATATATATATATATATATATATATATATATATATATATATATATATATATATATATATATATATATATATATATATATATATATATATATATATATATATATATATATATATATATATATATATATATATATATATATATATATATATATATATATATATATATATATATATATATATATATATATATATGTTTCAATGGGAAACGTTCGTTTGAGTTACGAGAAAATCGACATACGAGCTTAGTCACCGGAACAAATTAAGCTCGTATCTCGAGGTACCACCTTATGCATATTTTTAGACTCCTTGCAAAACATCTGTTAAACCACCACCACCACCACCCAATCCCTGAAGAAAGCGCCTTACAAGGACGAATCAATTAACAATGAACGAAAGGCAGATGGTCCTGAAGGACGTCGGTGTCTACGCTTCAGGTGAACAACTGTCAAGTATCATCCTCATCCAATTCCCCTCATGACATACACATGTACAGAAAGCTCTCACAGGGAGCCTTCTGCCAATACCGTACAAGCCACGGTGGCACAAAGAGACTCGCTGGAAGCTTTTTGCACAGTGAATCACGTGAATATTTCATGTCGACACTATCAAACTGAATAGTAGATTAGCATCGTTCACAATTACCCCAGGTGATGCTTGGAAAGCTGCATTCTTGCACATTTCCAGTGAAAAATGTGTGTTCAACTTGGAAAAAAAGTGCACTTTTCCTACAGCGCTGTAATCAAGTAAATCTCTTGGAAAGGGAGGGCGCTGGGCAATGCATCAAAGTGCTTCATTTGCCCATTTCTTGGTTCTTGGTGGAGATAACAAGCTAACTAAATGACGCTAGCGGACTATCTGCAGGTAACCAGGACAACCGTTGGCTTTGTTAATGGTGCAGACGGACGGAGAAGCGAAATCTTATTACAAAGGTTTTGGAGAGGATGAGACTTCTTTGTCAATAGATAGAAAGTCCCTTTGTCACAGAATTTGTCGTTAATTAAACTAGACAAAAGCCTGGATTTAAATATACAGTAAGTATAGTATTCGTAATAGGAAAGTAGGAAACTAGTAATGAGGAAATTGGGAATTAGACCCAAAAAAAGCTTGTTTATCATAGAAAATGGTTATAATATCACTAATTGGCAATCTCTTTTTGTAAACAATACCAAATGTCTTCATGTAATTATTATTAACAGTTAGGTTTGCTAATGGATAAATTTGTCACAGCAATAATATTTAGATTTTTTTTTTTTATAAATGGATTCAAAGAACTGGAATAAATTCCCTGAATATTCAGTTTTTTATAGATCTATAACAATGTTTATTTTAGCTTTTTTTTAAATATATTTTTACAAAATAATTTTTGAACTAAAAAGAGAGAAAAATGAATTAAAAAATGACGATTATTGATTTAAAAGGGGGAAATATCAGGAAATTTAATTAACATCTATACTCTTCATTTTAATTTGATGATATACTTTCCCGGGCCAAAAAAATTGATGCGGTGGGCCAGATTTGGCCCCCGGGCCGCTACTTTGACACATATGGTTTAAAGCAAGTCTTTGTTTTATCGACAAGCTTTTTTTTCCATTTTAAATTGCTCAGCTTTGCTCCATTTTGTTTGGTTAAATATGATTAAATCCAAATATAAGCACAGGATGTTAATTAACAAGATGCTAGGTCTCATCATGGAAATGGACCCTACAAAACGGACAAAAAAAGCCGACTAATTATGATTCACGGCTCCAGATAGAAATCACATAAAGTGATTAGCCTTTCCTTAGCCACATCTTCAAATCCGCCCACCCGGCTCATCCTCTATCATATTCATCTTTCTTTGTTTTAGAGCTATTTTCCTCTCACGGGAGCGCCAACTTGACACAATTATAAGATGTAATTATTCCTCAACAGGACTGTAAATCCAAACAAGCCACGCTTGACCAATTTCTTCTGCACCAGCTCCTTAAATTAACTATTGAAAAGATGTCAAAGGCGACAATGGACATGCAGAAAATTGAAGAATATCCCCTCAAATTGTGAATATTTACTATAACAAAGACTTGAATAATCTATATAATGAAACAATCACATAATAATTCCATAACTGCAGGCCTATTTCATTTAATGACCAGTTTTTCATTGCAAAATGTCCTTTTTTTTGCAGATAACTAGCTCTAATAATCCAATGTATTATCACTAATATAGCTGCCTGGCAAACTGTTTTCATATTGACTGACTCTTTTTCCCCAGACATTACAAGATCCATCTTTTAAGGCAAAGATAATCATGAGTTTTCCGCCAATTATATCCGTTTACCGTGTTCCCTCATTAGCTGCTTCACTTCCCCCGACAATTGGTGATTGATCGCTGAAGAAGAAAGGGTAAAAAAAAAAAAAGCCAGGTCGTGATAAACAAAACTGAAAATATTTCTAAATGCATCTGATTATACTGTATAGGAAATCCACTAAAATACTAACATCATGTTTATGTATTACTTATTTACACTTTTTTTTAATGTAGCCATTTAGCCGTAGCTCAATTGATTGTCTGGCGCTATGTTGGTCGAATGGCAGCTTTTGCATTTTAACCTGTCAATCACAAGGGGCTTTAATTAACCCTGCAGATCTGTATCGTCATGGGAACAGAGAGAGCTTGTTTTGCCACCTTTAGGGCTCAGAAAATGACCGTGTGTTAAAAAAAAGGAAAAAAACACATTTCCGTCAATTTGTAGTCCGCATTTAATTGTGACTTAACGGATTTCTGGAGTCTTACACATGTGCATGTCTGCGTAAATCAATAAAATTGATCCAAGGCGTAAATTGACACTTATAGGGCAAGTGTGGCTACAATTAGGAGCCCAAATGTTATACTTTATCAATTGTGAGACCACATTTTTAAAGGTTTGCCTCGATTCTAAAAAAATCTTAGGTTTGATTTATTCTACACAAACCAACAGGACATATAAAACTCTCAGTTTGAGACAATTGCCCGTAACTACTCTCCAGCCAGGTAGGTAATTGTTGTCTGCAGGGGTACTAGAGCGCCCCAGTATCAGCGCCATTGTAGTTAGCTAATTGAAGAACTCACAAGTCTTTAAACACGCGGTTATATTTTGGTTCTCTGTAAAACTGCAGCTAAAAAGACTAAAAAAGTATTTCTGTTTTATACCATCTCTACCTAAAATCTAAATATCAAGTATATTTATCATCAGCAGCGATGTAGTAAAGAGACTAAATATCCAATAAATCTTTTAGCATATTGTTAAAAGTATTAAAGTCTATTTAGGCAATCAGTGTTTTAATGCCCTCCATGCCTCCCTGGATTTTTTTAAATACTAATAAAAACACAAAAACTGTTTTTAAGATCCACTTTAAAACAAAAATAAAGCCTTTTCATGAATATCCTAACTCATGCAAGTAGACGTACTGTTTTTTTCTTACTTATGGAGCACTACATGAGGAAAGAATACCTGAAAAGAATTGTTTATGGACTCATCTGGTAGTACTAGTATATATACACCTTGACAATGACAGCAACATGTACTTGTACTGCCATCTAGTGTCCACTATTGTGAAGTACAACCCAACACATGATTAGTATCAACTACATATACACTATTTGCAAACCACAAAGCTTAAATTGGAAAATGACATTAATAAATGAATCCTTCAAAAACATATCCATTGTGTTTTTGCTTTTTCTCATGCTAGGCCCCCTTCTGAGACGACAACTGCTTGGGTTCGGGCAGGTACTTGAACGCACCACTACATTCACAGCGCCTGTTTGTATGAGTGTGAGTGTACGTCGTCCATTGATTTAAAATAATATTAATAATAATAAAAATAATAAATGAATCTCCCCCAAAAAATATTTCTATTGTATTTTTGATTTGAGTGATACGTTTTCTCATGTTAGCCCCCCTCTGATACGAAAACTGCATGGGGTCGGGGAGGTACTTGAACGCACCACTACATTCACAGCGCCTGTTTGTATGAGTGTGTGAGTGTGCGTCGTCCATTGTTGCTCGGCTCCTTCCCAGGCCCGAACTAGCGCAGCCGCTCTGAGGTTAGTACCCTACCGCGCAATCTCCATCTATTTCAGCCCCGGCGCAGCCGCATCGCGAACCCGGCAGTTGGGGGCCAACGACGCTCTTGTCAGAATGTTGACAGGCGGCGTGGTCGAGAATGCCGCATGGATCCATGTTTGCACATTTTATCGGGGGAAAATATCTCAAAGAGGAGAAGAGCTGTTGTTAGGCGGGAGGCCGCCGTTAGCATTTAGCGCGCATTAATGCCATTATTTTGATTATTTTGTTTCGCGGGTTTTGGGTGAAGATCGCTGGTATTTCTTTCCGATCACGATCACACTTGTGGAATAACGATGTTATTACAATAACGGACTTTTATGTTTATTTACATCACGATAGTGTACCGCCAAATGGTTAGCCGGGCGTGCTAAACGTAGGACAGGTTAGCATGGTTAGCTTAGCTTTCCACTAAGCAATGATTAGTTTACTGGGAGGTCGTTAAAACGTGATCAATTGTTTTGAACGGGAAACTGCAATTCAGTTGGAAGTGCCAGATGAAGGCATGCTTTGATGTCGTGGACAAAAGCTTAGATCGATTGCCTAGGACCAATCAAAAGTGGTGCATGGAACACTGGGAAATAAAAAAAATAAAAAATAAACAGTTGGAATCGGGTACAATTTGTGTTTGTAACTGTACAGAATCTGTTTATCTTCTACACATGAGCATTGAGGATATTGTCAAGTCTAAGTTTCAAGCAAACGTCTTGATGTCATTGTTTTGAGACATCATTTCCATTCATTAATATGACTAAATATGAAAAAAGTTGCCCTGCGACCAGTCTAGGGCAGGGGTTATGAACCTTTTTGACATAATCAATTCATATTTTCAAACATTATTCCTTGAGAGCCATACTCAGAGTTTAAGAGTAAAAATACATGAAAATGTGAGCATTTATTATTCATTTCACCACTTTAAAAGTAAAGTGAATTATTTTGAGAAGCCTTATTTCACTGTTGCTAATCAATGAAATAATGCATGCAGAAGAGTCTAATGAAGAAAAATTCTGATTTTAAAAAGGCGGAGAGTCATATACACCCATAAATAAGAGCCACATGTGGCTTCCGAGCCATAGGTTGCCTACCCCTGGTCTAGGGCGTAGTCTACCTTTCGCCGAAATCATTGAAATTCTCAAGTTTGATCAATCAGATTGGACTTACCAGTTATTGACCCATCATGCACTTCTTCCATGGCATTAAGCATTGACTTTTATCATCCTCAGCTGTTGTACCCTGCAACCAGCTGTGTAGACAGACAAAGGCGGCCATCATGGATGATCACGGAGTTCACCAAACAGAACACATGACTACCATCGAAGCGAGCGCTGTCAGTGAGCAGGTTAATTTTTTTAAAAAGGTTGGACTGTTTTTAAAAAAATTATCAGCTCCAGATGGGTGCGTTTCAGGTGCACGTGACTACCTTTACCGACGCATCCATGATGAGCGCCGACGAGGATTCCACGTCTTCGCCGGACGACGATCCCTACGACGACACGGACATCCTCAACTCAGCCGGGAACGACGAGATCACCGCCCACCTGGCTGCCGCAGGTTGTGTTTCCCATCAAGGCCTATGAAATGTTCAAATAATAGATGAAATATGTACCCAATGGAAAAAAAATGTCCATGGGTGTCATGTTTGATAGCGACCAGTAGGCGGCGTCAATGTATAAGGCCATGTTAGTGAGCAACTGGCGCTACCCTGATGAATTAATTAATTAATGGGTTAGTTCAAGTGGCGGTCCGGGGGCCAAATCTGGCCCACTGTATCATTTTGTGTGGCCCGGGAAAGTAGATAATGAGTGCCGACTTTCTGTTTTAGGATCAAATTAAAATGAAGAGTATAGATGTATATTATATTTCCTAATTTTCCCTCTTTTAAATCAATAATTGTAATTTTTAATCATTTTTTCAGTTTTTGGGCCTTCACTTGGACACGTGATTTAGCTCTTCTTTGTAAATTTTCGACCATATTTACATCTTCTCATTTGCCTCTCAGGTCCAGTCGGCATGGCTGCGGCTGCTGCCGTGGCGACGGGTAAAAAAAGGAAAAGGCCCCACATCTTTGAATCCAACCCGTCGATCCGGAAGAGGCAACAAACACGCCTCCTCAGGTGAGCCCTCAACTCTCCACCCCGCCTAGCACAAGTGCAGCAGAACACCATGTCCGTCTTATGGACAGGAAGCTGAGGGCCACGCTGGACGAGTACACCACCCGCGTGGGCCAGCAGGCTATCGTGTTGTGCATGTCCCCCAACAAACCCAACCCCATCTTTAAGGTTTTTGGTGCTGCTCCTTTGGAGAATGTGGTAAGTGGCTTGAAGGAATTTAACTGTCTCATTGTGTGATACTAACGTTTTTTTTATGTGGTGCAGGTGAGGAAATACAAGGGCATGATGCTGGAGGACCTGGAGAACGCCTTGGCTGAACACGCTCCCCCTGGTGGTGAATTGCCGTCAGAGCTGCCCCCGCTCACCATTGATGGGATCCCCGTCTCTGTAGACAAAATGACACAGGTGTAACAGCATTAATCAAAGTATTGACTTTAAGTATTGACTGTGAATGATTCACTGTGAGATTTTAACATCCAACTGCAGATGGCGCCAGTAGGCAGAATCTTGATTTTTTTTCTTTTCTAACCAACCCTTTTCCTAACAGTATTATTTTTGATGGGATGGTAAAATGTCGCCTTCATTAACACACCCCTCTTCTCGCGGGAGCCCGTCTTGTTTTCACGCTACTCCCCTCATGGGAGGGCCCATGATTCTGTCGCCGGGTCACCTGGTGCGACGGCACTATTGGGACTGCCGGCAAACCTCGAGCCTTGCCAGCAAGTGTATTTCTCAAGAGGAAAGATTAGATTAGCAGCATTAACCTTTTGCCTTCCTTTTTCTTAAAGTGAGCTTGCTTTAACACCCCTTCGCTCCAAAAATGACATACTAACTTTTCCCTACTAGCAACAACCTAGCAGGCCTGCCAAAATGGGGAGGTCAAGGAGTAAATAATAACTTATTCACTCGCCATGTGGTTGAAGACGATACAAAATGGAGGAAAAAATAGAGTTGGTTCACAGTGCATGAGGGATTTGATTCCGACATGGCCAAATTTAGCCGTTGCTGCTGCTTAATAATCCCCTCGCAGTGATGCTCCCATATTGCCAGGACACGGAGGACGTTGGCACTAAAGCGCATCCCCACCCCGCCAAGCTAGGGAAGTGATGACGTGACGGCAGACGGCTTAGCGAGGCCGACATGCGCGCATTCGCAGGCTCAACAATGCAATCTGTACTGAAAGAATTGACGACTGGTGCCACACTCATAGATTAGTCTGTGGCTCACTCCCCCCTATTGCTATTTGCCATTCAATTTTGATCAATACTCACCTCCACTTTTTTTTATGTGTTTTTTCTTGAAGGGCGTGTTTGCGTCATGCTTAGTAGTCACCCCGATGTTCTTTGTGGCAGGCCCAGCTGAGAGCTTTCATCCCAGAGATGCTAAAGTACTCCACGGGCCGAGGCAAGCCCGGATGGGGGAAGGAGAGCTGTAAGCCTGTGTGGTGGCCCGATGACATCCCCTGGGCCAATGTGCGCAGTGATGTGCGCTCTGAGGACCAAAAAACAAGAGTGAGTTTCATGTCATAAAGTATGGTGGTACCCCTAATTTGCAAAATTCATTCTAGTCAATTGAGTGAGTAGGTATACAATTTACATTGAATTGGCAGAATTTAGGGTTTCACCACCTCTAAACCCTTTGAAATGATAAATAATGACCATTTTTTTACATTTTAGAGAGATAGATTTGGAATGGATTGGAAGTCTATAGTCCCTAGGGTTAATCCACAGGTGTCAAAGTGGCGGCCCGGGGGCCAAATCTGGTCCGCCGCATCACTTTGTGTGGCCCGGGAAAGTAAATCATGAGTGCCGACTTTCTATATTAGAATCAAATTTAAATGAAGAGTATAGATGTATATTTAATTTCCTGATTTCCCACTTTTTAAATCAATAATTGTAATTTTTTAATATTTTTTTTAGTTCAAAAATCATTTTGGAAAATATAAAAAAGCTCAAAAAACATTGTTTTAGATCTATAAAAACTGACTATTCAGGGCTTTTAATCCAGTTCTTTTAATCCATTTATAAAATTAAAAAAAATCTAAATATATCTAAAATAGTCCGGTCCAACCTGAGTCTGACACCCTTGTTTTAGAGATTTAAACGTTTTGAAACATTGATCTTTTTTTGTATCTTAGAACAAAAGATCTCCTATAGATGCTTTAGTTAACTTGAATATTTTTTATGTAGAGGTACCACTATACCGGGGGATCAGGTTTCTAACTGTTTTGGGTACCACTCAACCAGAGATCAAGTTTCTAACTGTTTTTTTGGGGGGGGGGGTTGTGTAAGGTCTCCTGGACACAGGCGCTTCGAACCATCGTGAAGAACTGCTACAAGCAGCACGGCCGTGAAGACCTGCTATACGCCTTTGAGGACCAGCAAGTCACCACAACCGTGCAGCATCAGCTAGCCGCCGCGCAAAGCATCGCCCACTTGGTACCCTCACAAACGGTGGTGCAGACCATCAACAACCCCGACGGAACCGTATCGCTCATCCAAGTCGGGACGGGACACACGGTGGCTACACTGGCCGACGCCTCGGAACTACCTGGCGTAACGGTGGCGCAGGTCAACTACTCTACGGTGACAGACGGAGAAGTAATTTCAATCTGGAGGGTTTTTTTTCCTCCACATGTGAATACATTCTAATGAATCTGACTTTATAGGTAGAACAAAACTGGGCCACACTTCAAAGCGGAGAGATGACAATCCAAACGACGCAGGCCTCAGAAGCTACTCAGGCGGTAGCGTCGCTAGCAGAAGCCGCCGTAGCGGCCAGTCATGAAATGCAACAAGGTGCTACTGTTACCATGGCACTCAACAGGTTAGAAAACATAACCCCTTATTATATTGTATGGGATTAACACACTATCCAACATTGCATGGTTCTAAAACTGCTTGGTGAATTAGAATCATTGCTGGAAGTTTTACATGTCAGCAGTTTTTCTGTCGCCATGGTGACGGTATCATGTGGGTTGGTCCCAGTAGAGCTCATTACCTGCACCCACCTGGGTCCCACTTGTGGAACATTTTGTTTTCAGCCTTTTTTTTTTTTTTGTCATCCTCATCAGTTCGCAGTCAGCTCGTGCTAATTCCGCCTGGTTAAAAAAAACAGCTTTGTTAGACACGGCTGCACCTGCCACCTTCAGAGAGATTCTAAGTCCAGACTGGAAAAGCCTCTTACGTTCCTGACCCCCACCCCCAACACACACACACACACAGACTTTCTTAATAACCCCCCCACTAGACAGTGTACACCTCTAATTCTGCATACATAAGCTTTACATGCACACATTCTACACCAAGGGTGTCAGACTCGGGTTGGTTCGCGGGCCGGTTTAACGTCAACTTGATTTCATGTGGGGCGGACCATTTTAGATATAATATTTAATTTTTTTTGTTTTATAAATTGATTAAAATAACTGGATTAAAGGCCCTAAGTATTATAGATATATATTTTTATAGATCTAATACAATTGGGAGAATCGGGAAATTTAATATACATCTATACTCTTCATTTTAATTTGATCCTAAAACTGAAATTCAGCACTCATGATTTACGTTCTCGGGCCGCACAAAATGATGTGGCGGGCCAGATTTGGCCCCGGGGCCGCCACTTTGACACCACTTTGTTCCACACTGTCTCTGATCTCTCCTATTTTGGGTATTTGACATATTTTTTGTCTTTGACAGTGAGGCGGCAGCCCACGCCGTTGCGACACTGGCAGAAGCCACGCTTCAAGGCGGGGGGCAAATCGTGCTGGCTGAGACCGCGGCTGCCGTGGGGGCACTGGCGGGAGTACAGGACGCCACAGGTATTTCTTATTTTATTTGAATCTCCAGAAAATGTTCTCAAGTTAGGAAATGAACACTGTTTGGCATCCAATTATCATTTACGTTTAAGCTTCTACGGGGCTAATCTACTCCGTGCTCATGCGACAGATGGCGGCCGCAACTTGTTGCGTCACTCCTGCCCGTCTTTTTCTTAATGCTAGCTGACCTCCATTTGCAGTATGACATGACAGGGGCAGTTTATACATTAACAAAAAAAATCTACTTTACAGATGCCTTTTTTTAAAGATAAAGTCCTGAAGTCAAGGGTGTCAGACTCGGGTTGGTTCGCAGGCTGCTTTAACGTCAAGTTGATTTCATGTGGGCCAGCCCATTTTACATTTGTTTTTAAATTATAAATGGATTAAAGGAACTGGATTAAAAGCCCTAAATATTCAATTTTTTTGATAGATTATTTGAGATTTTTTTCTTAGTAAGAGAAATTATTTATTTAATCATTTCAAAAGGAAACCATTTTATTATGTTCCATATTAAAGTGGATCACTGAAAATATGCGTATATAGTTTTAGATTTTACAAAATTATTTTTTAACTAAAAACAGAAAAAAATGATTAAAAATTGCAATTATTGATTTAAAAAGGGGGAAAATCAGGAAATATAATATACATCTATAGTCTTCACTTTAATTTGATCCTAAAACAGAAAGTCGACACTTATGATTGACTTTTCTGGGCCACACAAAATGATGCAGCAGACCAGATTTGGCCCCCAGGCCGCCACTTTGACACCAATGCCTGAAATCATCGTCTCCACAATAGACTTCCAATCCATTCCAAATCTATCAATGTTAAAAGATGTAATTTAAAAGATGGGGAAAAAAACTGTGAATTTACATTACAGTGCCTTTAAACGTCACACCAAGTTTGTCTTTTTGCAAATTATTCAATACAACAAATGAGCTTTCAACACTTAAGTCAATCAATCAAAGTAAAGCTGTCACTGGTTCCCCCCCTTAGGCCCCGCCCCTCACCCGCCTCGCCCTTGCTAAAGAGCTTTGATCCACTCCAGTACGAGTTCACGTCTTATCGCGGGGACCAGACAACGTCATCATCCCCGTAAACTTGAGCATAAGATTCAATCGAAGACGCTCGCTAGCAAAAGTCACATTCGGGTCAAAGTAGCCATTTTTCGATCCTTCTGTTGACCTAAACGAGTTAATCACTAGAGTAAAGGACGACATTTTGGAGTGTGTTGCCTACTGATTGTCATACGCACTCGGAAGGTCTTAGCGACCATCTTGTCGAGTAGCCACTTGGCTAAATGGCTGATGCCAATCACCGACGAGTGGGCTTAACCATAGCGTGCTTGACAATTAGCCCCCGAGATTGAAGCTTTTTTTCCCAAAAAAACATTACATTCACTGCACGGACGACAAATACTAGGGGACACGAACAGCTTGGAGGGTGGAGAAGTACGGCCCACGTGATGGCGGCGTTGGCAATAATCCCCGCAGGCGTACACAGCTGTGTTGGGGGGAGAGCGGCGAGGATGTTCAATCGCACCATTGTTTGACAGGGCCTAAACTACGCTACTCTAAAAATCTGATATGTTTTGTAACCCACCACCCTCTCGTCCAGGTCTGGTTCAAATCCCAGTCAGCATGTACCAGACGGTAGTGACCAGTTTGGCGCAAGGAAATCGTCCCGTGCAAGTGGCCATGGCGCCGGTCGCCACACGCATCGACAGCACCATGACGCTGGATGGTCAAGCGGTGGAGGTGGTGACACTGGAGCAGTGATTTTTACCCGCTAGCTACACTTTAAAATGTCATGCAAATATGATTTTTAAGTCCACGTTTGCTCACATGGGAGTACACATGTTTAGTGTTTTTGTCCTTTTTTTTGCTTAGGTATTTTTTTGGGGTTATTGAATATGAACTAAAAGGCTTCACTGTTAAACTGCACTCCTTAACGTCAAGTCCACACCCTGATTTTTTTAAAAATTGCATTGCAGTGCTCAGGAAGTACATCAATTATTATTATTTTTTTTAGTTTGGGGCTTATTACAGTATGAAATACCTGGTCATTTGTAAACCGTTTTTATCGGACAACTGTGCCATCATGATTTTACATAGTACTTCAACCTTTTGTCGACTATCCGTATGTAAATTGGCTTTATGAGGATAGACGATGTAGTATGTTGTACAGAATATGAAATGCCTCTGGACACAAAATGAATTAAAATGAATTAAATTTTAAAAAGTGTGTCTTCACTGTTACTATAATGATGCTATAAACCACATTTAGGTGTACTTAATGCGTCCATTTGAATGTCGGATCATTGAAAGACTTGATTTTTTTTTAACTACTGTATTTTCACGACTATAAGGCGCATCCTCAACGAATTATACATTTTTTCCATATATAAAGCACTCTGGATTATAAGGCGCCCTGTCTATTTTTGATAAAATTTAAGACTTTTAAGTGCGCCTTATAGTCGTGAGAATACGGTAGATATACATGTACATCTACATGTACATATACATCCAAATATACATGTACAGGTAGATATACATGTACATATACATCTAAATATACATGTACATCTACATGTACATATACATCCAAATATACATGTACATCTACATGTACATATACATCCAAATATACATGTACAGGTAGATATACATGTACATCTACATGTACATATACAGTATTTTCACGACTATAAGGCGCACCCTCAATGAATGACACATTTTATTTTTCTTCCATATATAAAGCACACTGGATGATAAAGCGCCCTGTCTATTTTGGAGAAAATTTAAGACTTAAGTGTGCCTTATAGTCTTGAAAATACAGTATATTTATTATTATTCCAACCGTTCTTCCCATAAAGCACTCCAAGGTCCATGTTCTCTCCCTGCCGTGACAGACAAGGCCGTAATTACATCATAAGCCTCCCCAACCTCCTCGGCTTTAAAGCCTGGGATTTGCCCGGGTGTGTGTGTGTGTGTGTGCGAGAGAGAGGGGGTGCTTCTATTACACACATATACACACACACGGAAAGAGAGAGAAGTGGACAGGCCTTAATCTATCAGGCATCATCCTACATCCCACGTCCTCCAGATTAAAACCCCGGCCGGCCAGGTCGCGCTCACTCTGATGAAACCGCTTGGCCGCCTTGTTTTCAGAAGGGAATCAAACGGTTGACGGGAGGTCGTGTTGGGGCGTGTGCTTTCTTGGAAAAAGGCCGCACACCTCAGGGGGGCTTCTACCGCCACTTAGCTAAGTGCAGGAAATCTTTCAACTGCACCATTACAACATCAAGTTGATTTTTCCAATTGATGTAAAAGTGCTCGCGAATTGGGCCTAAAAATGGTTTTTTTTTTTAATTGATTTTTAACAGTCAATTCACTTCATTTTATGTGCCGGAATTTGAATGAATTGTTGAATTAGAATGATAATGAATGTACACTTTTTATTTATTTTTTTACATCTTCTGATTGGGTGCCGGACATTTTTTTTGTTGCTATGGGCAATGTGGGCGAATGATCAGGGTGCAATCTATATAACATATTTATATTTATATATATTTTTAAATGAGATTACCTGTTGTCTGGATTATTTTCCCCTTGGCAGGTCAAGTTAGTCCGTTGTGTCACTGCATCCAGTCTAAAATGCAGCAGTAATAATTTATTTTACTTTAAAATGTATTTTATCATCAAGTAGAGTATCACAGAAGGACAGAAAATATTTGGGTTCAATCCAATATTGAATGCAAAAGGGCCGAAATACATCTAAAGTCAGATTATTTAATATTTTTAAAAATCTTGTACTCCATTTTTAAATTGGAGGATTTAAGGAATTAACATTGGTGTTTTTTAATTGTCACATTTGCATTCTATCGTATTAAACCAATGAATTTTGCTGAAATTTGAAAATTTGAAATTTGACTGTGTTTCTATTTGATCAACATAAATAACATGGTATATTCTTGTCTTTATAGAATGCATGTGTTTGAGAGGGTTGGATTTTATGTTTTGTTATATGTTTTGTTTAAAAATGAAGACAAACTTGTCAAAAGTCAAGTCATTTTAATTCCTTTTGTGTCAAGCGCCATTTCATAATCTGTACAACATATCCTCACAAAGCCAATTTACATACGAATAGTCAAACAAAAGGTTGTAAATTCAGGATTTCAGGTTTACTTCAACATTTGACAATATTTATTCCTCAATGATTTGCTTTCATTTCGACCTGAATGAAGAAATTCATTGCATTTAAGCCCTCCTAGTCTATCATAAAATAGCCACATTAAAGCCACTTCCATCCAATCTTCACCACCAAGGTACTGAATGTAGGATTAACGCATCCAAAGGGAAGAAGCTATTGATTGTCGGCACCGGACGAGTCCGTGTATAGCCGTGCACGCGGGCGCACTCCAGAGCTTTAATCTTCACTAATCGTTTCTTAATACGTGCATCACACAGGCAGGAAGGCAAGCTGGTCCACTCACTACCATTGGCGACATCCAATCCGCTTGCTCTAACAACCGCCATCGGATTGGACGTCCATCGCCGTCCAGCGACCCATCCCACGGCATTCCCTCACTGGCCTCGTAACGACACCCTCGCCTTCCCAGAGTCGCCGGTCCAGACAGTGCGGCGGGCTAATCGCATTGCACTAATGCCGCTAGCACAGGCGGCGCACTGTCTCCCCGGCAGCCTGTAAGGATAAATGTGTGTGAGAGATATGGTGGAACACAGGGGGGGGGAACCCAGGCTGTGTGGGTGGGGGGGCGCTCGAAAAATGCACTGTAACCCGAGCCGTGTGGCCCATCTGGAGTCATAGCCCACAATGCACTTGGATGCAGAGGGGATACAATGAATGAGTCTCTTGGCAAGTGTTTATTGTACACAATAAAATCATCACATGCGACGCCGTTCTTTTTGACACACATGATGAGAAAGTTAGGTAGTCTCGGGATGGCTAACGGGATGATATTAGCTGAATGGGAAGCGGGGGCCTGTACAGCTTGGGATTTATGCACCGGCAGATAAAGCGGGTTTAATCCCTGCATCCCGCTGTCACCTACATTAACAGAGCCTGACCCAGATCTAGGCTGGGACTTTAACTGGTCACGGCACTGACCATCGTAGGGGAAAAAAAGGCTCTTTCCTTTGGGGGAAGAGGAAAAGGAGGAGGAGGAGGAGGGTGGTAAGATGACACCGGACCTGTTGCCAATGATGCCATAGAGCTAACAGAGGCAAGGAGCTCTACGTCGTCGCTGTTTATCATGCACGCAATTTCAATTTCCTAACCCCTGCCTGTCCTGTGTAACCATGGAAACCATTCACAAATATATTATATCAAGGGTGTTGGACTCGGGTTGGTTCGCGGGCCGCTTTAATGTCAACTTGATTTTATGTGGGCCGGACTATTTTAGATATTATATTTAGATTTTTTTTTTAAATAAATGGATGAAAAGAACTGGATTAAAAGCCCTGAATATTCCGTTTTTATAGATCTAAAACGATGTTTATTTTAGCTTTTTTTTAATATATTTTTCGATTTTACAAAATGATTTTTGAACTAAAAAAACAGAAAAAATGAAAAATGACAATTATTGATTTAAAAGGGGGAACATCAGGAAGTGTAATATACATCTATATTCTTCATTTTAATTTGATCCAAAAACAGAAGGACTCATGATTTACTTTCCTGGGCCACACAAAATGATGTGGCAGGCCAGATCTGGCCCCCGGGCCGCCACTTTGACACATCCTTTAAATTATCGTCGCTACTTTGCTTTGATGTTTTCCCCCAAAACCTCATGAATTGCAAAAATCAACTCAAACTTGAGACCCAATGAGCTCTTATATTGTTTGTTACCTTTTTCCTGACCTCATCAATTTTGACAGCAACATATGCAATACGAAGCGACATAATTTTTCCACGGTCATACACAATTAGTACTGTTTATGTATTTGTTTCATTTGGTAATAAAGTTCAAATTGTAAAAGCGGAAATGCATTTTTACCTGAAATTTGCCGAGTTCACTGTCCTCCTGGAAACGGGAGCTTTGAGGCTGTGGTGTGCAGGGGAAGAACAGAGGGTCACCCCGCCCTTCACTACCGACAGCCACTTGCTCATTGACTTGGGACTGGGGAATGGGTGGGGGTCTTCTTGCTTTTCTTTTCTTTTCTTTTCATTCTCCTGGCTAGCGGAGTCTCTCGAGCAGTAGTTGGCAAGTCTAGAACCACCGGATCCATCTAGCTCACCAGTGTGAGTTCTACCATTGCCAAACACCACCAGAGAGCTGCCTGCATAGAGGGGGGGTGGGGGGGTGGGGGGGGGGACACCTCATCAAACCGTCCATAAAAAAACCCAGAAAAGTGATGTCTTTCTATCTTCTCCCATATTGGCACTACACATAATTGCTCAAAGCTTACACACAGAAGCAAAAATGTGCTAGTGCCAAAACGGGCACAAGAAGAAGCAGGATTGACGCCATGGTCGACGAGGAGAGGAGCCTAGAGATGAGTCCGTGTGGTGTGGCAAAGTGGTTCTTTCTCTGCTCTGTTTATGGCCCTATGGTAATTCACTGATAGTGAGCTCTCACAGTGAATTCTACCAGTGCCATACACAGAACAGGAGTCAATGTCAAGACCACTGGGGAGCAGCCTGGATTAGAGAGAAGAGAAGAACAGGTTTTAAAATGCAGAATAAGCCCATTTAAAAACCCTTCCAATTGGAAACCTTTCATTCATCTAAGGTATTAAGAAAAATAGGGCCTCAGTTCGTTTTGGCTGCTCTGAAATACCACTTAAAATAAAATACTGATAAAAAAATAACCTCCGCAAAGTGCAAATAATCCTCTAGAAACAAAAAATGAAGGAAAATTGCAACAATTCCGGAATGAAAAGTTGAATCGACTCGGAGTCATTCGATATCTTTTCGTCTCTACCCATCCCAGAAAATGGCCGTCGTCGGGGTCAAACGAGGACACTGCGGCAAGTCTTCCCGCAAAGCCGTCGTGTCCGCATTGGGCTACTTGGTGCCCGTCTCCAGACTTGACGGGCGCCTTTCTCGGGGGTCCCGGCGCCCTGGAAACCCCACCCTTTTTTGTGCGGCCATTATCCGCCTCACCCTAGGCCCACTCCATTGATTTCGCCCATCCAAACTGCGTGCTAAGTGATTCTTCAGACGCCCCAAATGGCTCCCATCGCCATTTCCTGGACGAATCAATAGCACTAAAAAGGACGCTCATCCTTTAAAGCTTGTTTGGCTCATTCTTAATGACCTGACGATGACATTAGGTTTATTTTAAATGTGAATCATGATATAAGCAAGATTTTTATTTTGAAATTAGCAATTGTATCCCAAACATTTCTCCTTCTATATTTCGGCAGATTCAAATGGAATGAATATGACCAATAATGGTAGCACTCACCTTGTCCTGTGAAGAAATGGTTGTGATTTAAAATAGTTATTTTAACGCGCTATCGTTAATTGGAGCAGCTCCAGCCCCCTTTTTCGCTTAATCGCATTTGCACCCCCCCCCTCCCCCCTTCAACTTGAATGCTTATTTCCAGAGGATTTATCGTTCGTGTCATGCAAGCTTGTCTTTAAATTGAAGTTTTTCTAAAAAGAAGCACGAGAGAGAAAGAAAACTGCACTCCCATAACTGTTGCACACATTAAAAACGTTAATTTTCGTGTTTTTATTATTATTATTGAACCGTTTGCGACAGTGATTTGGTGCAGGTGCAAAACAGGTGCGACGCAATTCAAACGCAACGCTGACTTTTTCTGTATTTTCCAACTAAAAAATGTAAAAACTACAATTAAAAAATCGTTTTGAACAAAAATCCTGTGATGTTATGTCCATTTTGACGACTTTAACGATCATTTAAAAAAATCCACAGTTGTCCTAAATGTAACGATGTTTTATTTTTTGTTTATTTCTCCTTATTTTTCATGGGGTGGCCCTTTTACATTATGCAAAAAAAGATGCAGATATCTCCATTGAATGTGTAGTTTAAAATAAAAATAAAAACTTCTTACCTTGTTGCTGCTGCTATGGCGTTGCGTCATCTGAGTTTGGAGACTCGAGTGTTTTCTTCGTCTGCAATTGAGATTTTTCGTTGAAATGAAAAGATGGAAGAGAGGCTGCGCTGCGTGTTCGCAAGCTGCAACGCACAATTCCAATGAGACAAAAGAAGAATCCGAACGGCTTCGTCAACTTCCTGAGTATCAAATGTCAATTGGAGACTCACTCCAGCTCCCCTCTCCCCCTTCTCCTCTCTCTCTCCCTCTATCTCTCTTTCTCTCTCTCTCTCTCTCTCTCATTGCCCCTTCATCCCATCCTCCTACCTGGCGTGCACCTTTTCCAATACTACGCATGCGCACGACATGGGCTTGTTGATTTTTTTAAAACATTAAAAAAATTAAAAAGTTTGTCCCCAATGATGTAGTTTGATGAGTATTCGTTGCACATAAACTGCCCATAACACGCGTTGGCCTCGTTCGCTACATTTTGAAGGATTAAACGAGTTCTAGCACCAGATTTCTCATTTTGAACCCCCCCTGCTTTATTATTTGGTTTGTCCCAACAAAATCGTATTTAAAAAATGAGTGTATGTATTTAAATTTGGCTTTGGACCTGATTCTGCTTTGTTGCAAATTCTCTTTTTTAGCCAACTTTTTAATATTTGCAGAAAGGTCATAAATATGTTTTAGTTTTAAAAAAAAATCATATTTAATATATATTATTTAAGAAACTAGATATATTTAAAAGCATTGTTACAGTAATGGTCCAATAGGCATGAATTGAGTTTTTTTTGTTGGCTTTCTACAAAAATGTGGTCATTTTTTATTGTTTAAAGCTTTTTTTTAACAAAGATAATTTTTGAAAATTTTGACTCATTCTAAAAGGATGCTGCCCCCTCCCTATCCTACATTGGAATGAGCTTTATAGCAGAGGCCTTAGAGAAGGCCTTTAAGGCCTTGTGCATCACACACAAAACTGGGCCTCTAAACCAGAATGTTACTAAATAAAATAATAAGCCCAGCTTCCTTCCTCCTTCTTTCTAACTGGACGATTCCGGAGTGAAACCTGTTTCCTGCCCCTCCTCCTCTCGGGATGCTGAGGCTTTTTAGGCCTGAGATGCTGTGCAGGATCAAATGACATCCTACTGGCTAACTGCATCATAAAAATAAAACAGAAAAAAAGGAAAGACAGTTGAAGAAAGGTCTACTACCTGCTCGTCGTCAGGCCTCCGCTTGCTTCTTCTCCGACGGAATGGCTCCGATGCAGTGAGGGCGCTTCATATATGGGCGCGCTCCTCCTCCATTTACCTGCTGCTCCAAATGAGATGGATACCTGCACAGAAAGAAGCAGTGGGGGTTAATGTAATATTCAAAAAGGTGAAGGAAGCAAGGTTTGGGTTACTGGAAAGGCTGAATAGCACACGCTAAGGTGCGAGATATTTGAGCCATGGATCACCTGTTAAAGGTGGATAAATTTTTCAACGGGAACCAGGTGACGATCAGATGTTTGGACATAGGAGCCGGCATGAAATAATCATGCCGTGATATCAAATACGACGATGCACTCACAGGCCTCGAGAGGGTAAAAGAACAGCCACTATGTAGGAACTGTTCCATTATGACGACACCGTGCGCATAAAATGTAAATAAAAATATATGCAAACAGTCGTGCACTTGTGTTAAACAACTCAACTGTGCTTTTAAAATGGAACAAAAAACATGCATTCATTTTCCGTACCGCTTATCCTCACAATGGTCGCAGGGGGTGCTGGAGTGGAGCAGGGCAAAGGAAGATTAACAACCATGCATGCTCCCTTTTCGGACCTATTAGCAAATTAGTGCAAAATGTGTGAAAGTGGCGGGCCGGGGGCCAAATTTGGCCCACTGCATCATTTTGTGTGGCCCAGGAAAGTAAATCATGAGTGCCGACTTTCTGTTTTAGGATCAAATTAAAATGAGGAGTATAGATGTATATTAAATTTTCCTGATTTCCCCCTTTAAATTAATAATTGTAATTTTTTAATCCATTTTTTCTGTTTTTAGTTCAAAAACCATTTTGTAAAATCTAAAAATATATTTTAAAAAAAGCTACAAACCGAGATACCAGTAGAAAACCCACACAAGCCCAAAAAGAACATGCTAACTCGACACAAGAAGGTTGGAACACATCTGGGATCAAACCCTCGATCTCAGAACTGTGACACTAATAAAAATGATTCGTTGTGAAATGCATTTTTTTGCATTGCGTGAAAAGAGCACCTTATACTGATAATATGTTAACAGAGAAAATGATAGTTATATTTATTTCAAGTTACAATTGATACCTGACAATAATTACAGGAACCCACCTAATGCAATTTACTGGACTCAATTCAGTCTGCAGCTCATCTATTAGTAAAGCTTTGCGTTGATTCAATTCTTCTAGTAAAATGAGCCCTGATCGAAGGAAGACCAATTGGACGGTCCTGAGCCAGGCTATGTCATTACGTCATGGCTTTGTCCTGCACTGCGGAGAAAACGGCGAGCTTTAAATATTTCATTGAGCGTGTCGGGTTGCTGCACCTCTGGAGGTCAACGCTCCTCCCTCCTCGCCATCTTCCTCAAGTCCAAGGACTGGAAGGGTCGAAAGGGCGGTTTCAGATTTCCCAAAAATAAATTCAATTTCTCATGCAAATGATACAACCAATTCGGAAGGAAGCACTATAAAAGAATCTAACAGGTGTTCCATAGAGCTGTGCTATAGATACTTTTTAGTTTGCTTCTAACCCACTGGGGAAATATTAGAATTTTGGAAATGACAAACATGACAGCAAGTTAGTGGAACAGATTGATGCGTGACAGAATACATTTTTTTCTCCAAGCCTAGAAAGGATTAAAGTACCTTATGTCACCATATTTGGCCTCCTCCGCCCAAATGATGGATGTCTTTAGGGCACAACCGTGTTCAGGTGCAGCGGGCAAAGGCGCCACCCTCTGGCGAAATGCGTTATAACAGAGTGAAATTGAATATACTAACATAAGTACAATAAAAATGGTAACGCAAATATAATTGAATACTTACAAAATGTTATCGAAAATTTGACTTCATTCACAATACAACATGAGAAAACGTCGTCATCCAAAAGTACACAAAGAAGAGTTGAGCTGGTTTCAAGTAGCAATGCTGCCACACTGTGGAAAAAAGTAGTATTACAACATCAAAATTACAAAGATTAAAAACTCAGACAAACCGCTTTAAAAAGTCTCTAAAAAGCAGAAATTACTACTAAAATGCAAATTTACGACTGAAACATTACATCTCAAGTTCACAACAAAAATGTCCGATATATTGCAAGAGAAGATAAAAAATAAACAATCCTAGTCTGTTTCTACACATTAAATGTTTTATTAAAAAAGAGAAGTTATAACAGTATAATTTTTTTACACCACTATTCATGAGGTTACAAGCCTATTCATGGAGAGCATTTGTCCTTTTTTGACAAGCATGCCCACTTCACAATGTCCAAAAAAAAATAAAAATAAAAAGAGAGGGGTGGGGGCCAAAAAAGGGGGTGCTTTGAATAAGACCAAGGATGCTCTTTTGGGTAAATAAAAATGCAACACACTAGGTAGCAAAGAGTACATGCTGTGTGTATGTATGGGCCTCGACAAGTAATAACCGGGACAGCGGGTGTGCATGCAAGTGCACAAAATGTTGACACGGGTGGGGGGGTAGAGTACGCTGTGCTGAAAATACAACAGAGGCCCCCTGAACACAACACCAGGCCATGTTTTGAGGTACACTTTTTCAACCAGGACCACTTAAGACATTTTACTTGTTGGGTTAATTCATAAAGGTCATTTAGTTTGACTTTGCTAAAGTTTTCAAAGAATTAAGTGGGCTGCAAAAGGTAGTTGTTAGATGACTTTTTTTTCCATACCAAATACTGGTTGTGACTACTCAACTGGTACACAAAGTTTCCTTCAAAACTAAAGTAGAAAATGACAAAGATTGTTTTATAAAGATTGCCAGTTTGGTGATTAGAGCTAGGAATTAAAGAAAATAAAATGGCGTGGGGGTAGTAGTGGTGGGGCAAAGAACATTTGTTGCCCGTTTTTAGAGAAATTCTGCATACACCTTTTTTTTGGGGTTATCCTGAGTGGGCGTGGATCCAAAAAAAACTACAAAAAAAGTGTCTATCCTGCTACGCGGAACTTGTGGGAGAAATATACCGGGGACGTGGTGCCAGCTTTCCATGTGCCTCTTGTTTGGGTTGTACTACGCTAGGAAACACCTTTACAAATGAAGCATCTTATACATATCACACGACAGACGTCAGCTAACTAAAAAGTCAGACTAAAGACATGAGTGCTATCTATTTGTAGGACTTGCAACCCAAAACTAACTAGACGTTTGCATCCATCTACGTGTAGATTGTCCAGAAAGGAAGAGAAGTACCGAATGTGCTTTTTTTTTTATGTGTGTCTTGATCGCCTTCCGTTTGGTTGTTGTTGTTGTTGTTTCTTACGAGGCACAGAGGAGGGGAGTTGAGCTGGGATCCACACTACTGCATTCTCTGAAGGGGGGAATACATTGCGAGGTCCTCTCCGAGCACTTCCACTGCCATGTTTGGTACTGTAGACACCCAAAAGTCAAAAAGGGAAGGAAAAAAAAAAAGAAAAATCCACAAACATCTCGACTCCTTCCTTCCTGCGTTGAGGAAAATGAATAAGGGGAAACCAGAAGTGTGAATCCAAAGCGGCTTCTTTGTTCAGGTAGTAAAAAACAAAACAAAAAAAAAGGAGTAACTGCTCAGCTGGCTTTAAAAAGCGAGCTTGCGTCCGTCCGTGAGCGAAGCGGTGTACCCTGTGCGTGATTGTGCGTCTCGAGTTCAAATACTGTCTTTGCCTGAAGCGGGCAGCGCCACAACCCCTTTTGACACACTCACACACACACACACACACACATGACAAAAAAATGGCGAGTATGAGGAAGAGGAGGAGGAGAATATGTCGGGAAGGAAGAAGAGGATGCTAAATATTCATAAAAACCCTTGTTTAGTATTAATAATTAAAAAAAAAAATCCAGGTGTTTAAATATGAATATTATAAGTCTGGTTGGCATGGGTTAGGAAATGAAATATAGTCTCTGTGGGGAGTGGGGGGGAAAAGGGGGGTGCGCAGGAGGAGGAGGACGTCCACCACTACAACTCCATATCCTGGGCTTCGTCCTCGGAGAAGTCGGACATGGAGCTTTCGGACGAGGAGTCGCCCGCTCCTTCTTCTTGCTCTTTTAGTGCCTCTTCTGTTGCATATTTCTGGATGTATTCTGCAAAGAAACAGACAAACAATTAAGCTGTGAGTTTTGTGTCAAACATACGGGTCATTAAATTTTAATAAGGAATCCTAAAATGAGGAGGAATTGTCACAAAATGACTTGACTTAAACTGGCTGTCATTAAGTTATTATTTTATGGCCAAAAATAAAGTGGTGCATCTAGTCCATAAGTGTGAAAGTGACGACCCAACAAAGTGTCTATAACACAGGTATGAAAGAGGCGGCACGGGGACAAATCTGGCCCGTTGCATCCTTTTGTGTGGCCCGGGAAAGGAAATGATGAGTGCCGAGTTTCTGTTTTAGGATCAAATTAAAATGAAGAGTATAGATGTATATGAAATTTCCTGATTTTACCCCTTTTAAATCAATAATTGTAATTTTTGAATCCATTTTTTAGTTCAAAAATCATTTTGTAAAATCTAAAAATATATTTAAAAAAAGCTAAAATAAACATTGTATTAGATTTATAAAAAAACTGAATATTCAGGGCCTTTAATTCAGTTCTTTTAATCCATTTATTAAAAAAAATCTAAATATTATATCTAAAATGGTCCGCCCCACATGAAATCGAGTTGACGAACCAACCCGAGTCGGACACCCTTGATCTATTCACTTAAAGAGTTTTCTAACCTTTGATTTTCTGCTTGTACTCCTCTGGCCTGTGCAGATACATGGCGGCCGCGTCTCCGTTCAAAGGGTCGATGGGGTTAGGGTAGGCCAGAAGTTGTGGCAGGAACGACTCAAAGATGTTGGTCAGGTCTGTTGAGCATGAGGTATCCATAACGGCACAATGCTAAATTACGAGTCTGAAATTATCACTTATTTGGGTATTTTGCTGGGAAAACGCACCTTATGGAGAAGTACTACCAATTTCGTGATACACAGTTTCTGGGTATGGTGACAATTAGGCTTTTGCCAAGTCAATGATGATGACAAAGCCTATGTCCGATTATTATTATCAATTGTTTCAGGGAAAGTCCAAATCCAGATCTGGGTGCCTTGGAACCCTCGTTCTAATCCGCTTTTTTGTCTTCACATTTCACAAATGGCTGTACTTTGATATTTTTAAGGGTTTTTTAGGTGATAGCATTTCAGGATTTTAAAAAATACCACTCCAGCAAAATTCAAGCTATGAAACTACTTTTGGAACAAATTGATTTTGTAACTAGAGGTAAACACATGTAAGTATTGGTCCCTAGGTTTGTTGACAGAGGGTCCGGTAGAGACCCTGTCACCTCTGTCAAACAGGGGCTTGAATCTCATTACCTCATTAGTATTCACCTCTCCCCTCGGTAAGAAGATTAAAGCAATTGAGCAACACGTGCACTCACCATAAAGAGCTGTCCACGTCTGGTTGATGACATCTAAACACACTGTTCCTGACCTGCAATGAAAAAGGAAAAAAAAAATAATGAAACATTTTGTTGGAAATATCAACTTACTAACACTTCAACCTTGTGTAAAAGTTGACTTTGGGTCTTTACATGACAGTGAAATCCACAGACTCATTTTGTAGAATGTCCAATTCACTAAGGCGAGTTTTTAACCAATTACAGTCATCCCTCGTTTATCACGGTTAATTGTTTCCAAGATTGCAATGTAGAAAGTGTTTTTATGGTGTTTATTTGGACTTTAAAGACCATTTATGTCCTGTTATTTAACTCCCTAAGGTAGACATTGCCTTCTCATCATCCTTTTTGCGATAATCCCATTTTTTTTCACCGTGTCAAACGGTTAAAGGGGCAAAAAACAAGTCACAAACAAGCTAGGTCACAACAAGGACCTGCCGTTATGGAGCTTGGCGTCCTTCAAGGGGATCTGGCCTTCAAAAGAGCTGGATTAATAAAAGCCCGGAAAAACAACGCGCTTGAGTACTTACGCTTCATCGATGTTGGGATGGAAGATCTTGTTCATGAATCCTGAAAAAAGACCACCACAGAAATGAGCACAGGAAATCTATTAAGAGCCGACATTACAGATGAACCGTTTCACCTATTGATGGCGATTTAAAAGGGTATTTGTCGGGTAGATCCACTCGAACTTTCCACACGCCACCCTCGTACAGCGCTGAAACGAAGTAGAAAATGTCTATTAAAAATGGGGAAAACTTCCCTTAGAAATTGGAGGACTTGATACAACATTAAGACCGTTACTTACTTTCCTGTGGTCCGAAAAACTTCACGACAAACTCGTTAAGCCCGCTGAGGATGGTGACTTCATGTTTGCTTTCGATGCTGGCAGGACTGTTAAGGGTAATCAACCAATAGCCATTGCACTATGATTAAATACATCAATCCCTCTCCTCCTGTGACTAAAGGCAAGTATTCACAAGCCACGGCCATGATGACCCTTTAGCAGCTGCCTAGTCAAGTGTGTATCCCATTAGCTTTAAGCGCTAACCTCACTCCCTCCTTCTCTAAAAGGGTCAAATCAAACGGAGGGGCTATTTTAAGATCTGGCAAAAGTGAACGGAATCCCCGACCTCCGCCAGCTAATGTGTCACCACTCGGACTGGATGGAGACGCCGGGTGAACACTTTCTAAGGACGTCAAGGGATCGGTACGCGGCACCGGAGTAACGGTCGGACGATTGAGAAATGACGAGTGGGTTGACACCCTAAACCAAGGGTTGGTTCGCGGGCCTTATTTTAGATATAATATTTAGATTTCTTTTTTAATAAATGGATTAAAAGAACTGAATTAAAAGCCATGAATATTCAGTTTTTTATAGATCTAAAACAATGTTTATTTTAGCTTTTTTTAAAATATATTTTTAGATTTTACAAAATGATTTTTGAACTAAAAACACAGAAAAAAATGATTAAAAAATTACAATTATTGATTTAAAAGGGGAAAAAAATCAGGAAACTTAATATACATCTATACTCTTCATTTTAATTTGATCCTAAAACAGAAAGTCGCCACTCACGATTTACTTTCCCGGGCCACACAAAATGATGCGGCGGGCCAGATTTGGTCCCCGGGCCGCCACTTTGACACCGGTGCTCTAAACTTTTGGAATGGGAGGAACCAAAAAGAAAAAGTGTTGTGGTTAAAGTAATCAACATGACTTTTTATGTTAGGTACAGATCTATTCATTCATTTTTGGAAGCTACAGCAAAG